>NC_048301.1:112373527-112546626 GCF_013100865.1 Trachemys scripta elegans
TAGATGGGTCAGGGGTTGGGGGGGCAGTCAGGGGACAGGCAGCGGTTGGATAGGCATGGGAGTCCCGGGGATTTGTCAGGGGACAGGTAGGGGGTGGGGTCCTAGGGGGGGAAGTTGGGGCGGTCTGAGGAGGGGGCAGTTGGGGACAAGGAGAAGGGAGGCTTAGATAGGGGGTGGGGTCCTGGGGGGCAGTTAGGGGCAGGGGTCCCGGGAGGGGGTGATCAGGGGACAGGGTGCAGGGGGGGTTGGATGGGTTGGGGTTTCTGTGGGGGGCAGTCGGAGGGAGTGGATGGTGGCAGGGTGGGGCTACCCTCCCTCCCTGTGGAGTGTCCTATTTTTTGAATGTTAAAATATGGTATCCCTACCCTTCACAGTGCAGCTCTCCATTCATAGCAGGCTGCAGCATGAAGTCTCAGCTACCTCACTCCCTCTTTCCTGTTGGTAGTGGCCAAGGGAATGCTGGGAAATGGAGTTCTTTCCCTGCTCCAGGGCTAGCTCTATAGGCAGGGAGCTAACCAAGGAACTACAGCTCCCAGGGCCCCCTGTTGGTTCTCAGCTCCCATGCTGGATCCCTGCCACCCCTGCAAATGGGCTGCCCCAAACACGTGCTTGCTTTGCTGGTGCCTAGAGCTGCCCCTGAGTTGCTATCAAAATTTCACAATGATGAGATTATAAAAGATCTCAGAGAACTAACCTATCAAGTTGCTATGGCAGCTGAAAGAGTGAAGATTGAAATTTATGGATCCAGGACTTGAGTGATTACATCGAGCCAATAAAACAAACATCAGAATTGTAAACTAAGTAAACAAATATTTGTCCTAGAACTATCTTTCCCATTCTTCATATCTACTGCTGCATTGCCTCACTTGTGTACTGTATGCTTTTAATTTTTAATGACTTGTTAGTCTTTGAGGAAGATGTTCATTTATGGTAAAAATCATTCTTTTTGGTGGCCTATTTCTATAAATCGTGTGTAGTAACAGTTTCCGGATTTGCATTTTTTCCAGTATTATTTATGTTCATTCATTAGGCTTATTCTCTTCTATAGGCTATTAGCAAATAAAAGCATCAGTGTCAATACACAAGGGCTTAAAAGAGAGAGAGAGACAACATCATTTTCTTTTATTATTTTGTTTATGTGAGGAAACCTGTTTTGTAATGTTATATATTATTTTCTGCTTCCAGTTGTAAAGCAGGCTTCACTCTCACGATGTAGCCACAGACACATTCTGTGATGTCATAGGACTGATATGTGGAGTGTTTGCTTCTTTTCCTAATAGGGTTATAACCCTTAAACACAAAACCTTAACAGTCACCTCAACAGTATTAAGGCATAATAGCTTCTCAAAGGCATGAAATGTACAACAGTCAGATGTGCTGAACCTTTGATATAAAAACAAGTTTGATGAAGTTGGATACATGTTGCTTGTTATGCATATCTGTTGAAGATGGAACCTGAAAGCCTTATTGGAGTATGTTATTGATCGTGTTGTATGAAATACAAAAGTGGAAAGGATCCACAACTCGTTTTCCTTACTTATTTCCATTCTTTTAAGGTTTTTGCGAGGGTGGAATATGTCTTGATGCAACCTGAACTGCCACTAAAGGTAATTTTTGTTTGCCAGTGGGACTTTGCAGGGAGCATCCTGGTGTCTGAATTCAGTTTACTCTTTCTTTGTTTCTTTACTTTATAATTTTTCAATCATTATTTAATTCCTAAATTATTGCATTAACTCCTTGATGTCCATATATATCTTTCCACTAGGCTAGGGTTCCCAGCCCACCTCAATTTCTCACCGCTTCTCTCTCTCGCATACTCCCGTAAAGCTTAATTTTGTGGAGGTATTGAGCATCTGCATCTCTCATGGATTTTAAAGTTATAGTCGCTGGTGCTAAGCACCTCTGAAACAATAGGTCATTAATTCCCAACACACTGGCTTTTTGAGCCCAGTAGATATGTGGCCAGATCCCCAATTAGTATTGCTCCATTGACTTCCATCAATTTACACCAGTTGATGGTCTGACCCTTGTGCATAAATCTTGCCTTGGGTTACAAGTGAAATGATTTTGGTGGGTCTTATTCTAATTCCTAATTTGTGTCAATCACAAAACCAGCACACAGTTTGGTAAAATAGAGCCAGATATTCTCTGGTTCTGCTAAGTTGCCCTCAGCTCAGCATGGGCTGCAGGGGCAAAAATGGCTTTAAAGAGGACTTGCAGTCCCCTGATTCTGGGGCTGTCTGGTCACTGGTCAGGTCCCAGAGTAAAGGACTGCTCTACATTACACCCAGCTACTATGGCCTCAAGGAGTTATTGGGAAAGCCAGGAATTGCCAAATTGTAGAGATGCCCTGGAGACTCCTCCCCCTTTACTCCAGACTGCTCACTGTGCCTGGGTCTGAGACAGAGGTCGCCTTCCACTGGCCAGTTAAGCTGGCTTGATGGTTGCTTTGCGCATGGGCCGCAGGAGCAGAGAGTCTGGCCCATTGTCTCTGCTCAGTTGATCCTTTGCTAATCTACTGGTTTAAAAAATAGTAAATCAGAGTGCAAACTGATACATCAGATTGTGGCCTGACTAGATTGATCAATGAAATGAATATGGCCACAGTCCTAGCTTCCCCTGCCTTTTTTCCTACTGATTAGTCATATATACCCCTTCACCTGGCCTAAAATACAGATGGTCCTGCAATGGTTATGTGGTGGGTGTAAAAAAACAATTTGTTGGTGGTGTGATTGTAGCTGTGTTCATCCCAGCCCTGAAGAAGATCGCAAGCTCAAAAGCGTGTCTCTTTCACCAACAGAAGTCGGTCCAATAAGAGATATTATCTCACCCCTCTAGTCTCTCTCTAAAAAAAAAAAAACTTGTTCAGCATCTAGTTAGCCCCAGTTGCTAAGAGGTTAAATCACACAGTGATGTCACAGTCTGTGATGTTCCATTGTTCTCTGGGTGCCAATGTGTCAATTGTATTGGATCACATGACTGGCTGGTTCTGGAGATGATCTGCTGTTGACTTCTCTTTCCTATAAGCTCTAGGTCAACATTTAGATTTCTCTATGCTGGATTTGGCTGGTTAGTAACTGTGAGTAAAGCCATTCTGTAAGTATCTAGATGATTATGAAACATACCTACTACTGTACCATGTCAGACAGGCCATTTCTTTTATTAGGGTTTTGATGTTATGGCTTTATTTAACCAATTGGGTGCTGCCTCAACAGGTACATTGAGCAAAACACAGCTGCAGTGCAGCTCAGTACATTGCTTTCAGCATGTCATCCATATTCTTGTCATGTCATATTCTTCTGCCAAACAGTGACTGGAGCTGGGGATAGCAGTGAAAGGGTTATTTTCATGTAAGAAAATAATCATAAGGGTAGCATCTGGATTTCTGAAAGAAAAAACCTTTTAAATCATATTTTCATTTCAGAAAATAATCCAGCAGGACTAGAAGTCTAGAAACATTAGACTCCATATCTTGTGGTAGTGTTGTGAGGCACAAGGTCAAAGAACAATTTCCTTCAGCTCTCAAGAACTGAATGTATGTGTTTATTTATATCATGTCTTTGCAACCGCTTGCCCCATAATATTTAATTGTCTTTTGAAATAATTGTTGGTTTTGTTTCAACTGGACGAAGGAACAAAGTAAAAGGCATTTATTATTCAAGAGGCAATAAGCACAGAGACAGGTCTAAGCCACAAAGTTTAGAGCTGAGCCTGCCTCAGTTCCTTATAAAGGTTGGGGGCCAGTCACAAAGTCTGAATCCAAATTCACACTTTCCAAAAGTTCCAGGGTGCGTTCAGAGCCCA
Organism: Trachemys scripta elegans; assembly: GCF_013100865.1. NCBI lineage: Eukaryota > Metazoa > Chordata > Testudines > Emydidae > Trachemys > Trachemys scripta. Next base: position 112,377,332 of record NC_048301.1, read on the forward strand.
GGTTTTGTTAACCTCTGAAAATGGGAATAAAACCAATAGTATATAATATTTGTCCTACAGGATCTGAACATTGATCTATTAAATCCAGTATCGTGCCTCTGGCAGTGGTCAATACTTGATGCTTGAGCAGAAAGCCTCATTCTGCACTTATCCCATTAGCCATTGCCATTATGTATCAAGAGAGGAGGGGTAAATACTTTTAATTTCCCATACTTTTAATTTTTGCTCAAATTTGCACTTCAGCATGTTCTTCTTGCAAATATAGCCAGCAAGATAATAGCCATCTACAATGCTATCAGCCTTTCTCTGGGGGAGACTGAGCACATTGGTAGTCATGTAGACTTTTGAGTCCAGTGATTAAAAGGGACAGTTGGAAAACATGACTCAGTGAAGTTGCTAAGCTTTCTGTATTGTATGTTATCCCCCACACAGGAGGTCAGTTTCAGCCCACACATAGTATGCCTTTCGTGAGTTTTCCCACACTCCAGAGAGTAAAGAGGGATGAATTCTTTGAACAAGGTAAAAACCATTAGTGCTCCCTAAATTTCTTCAATAAGCTTTGGATCTGGCCCCTTCTTGCTAACTAGCTGATAGCACTGTTGTGAGGATTAATCAGATAAGGGGGAATTCACCCCTGTTCAGAGGGCTAGAACAAGGGTTACGTACCACTTAGTTTCTTGTGCCGCAGTAGGGTGAATATCACTCTTAGAGCATGGCTACATTTGTGAGTTAGAGCACATTAAAGCAGCCCCGTGCGCTCTAACTCACGACGCGTCCGCACTGGCAAGGCACATAGAGTGCCCAGACTCCGCGGCTAGAGCGATCCTGGTGCTCCACCTCGGCAAGTGGAATAACATTTGATGCGCCCCTGCTGGAGTGCTGCAGTGCCAGTGCGGATGCCCTGGTCTGTTAATGCGCTCTGATCAGCCTCCAGAAGTGTCCTACAATGCCTATTCTAGCCACTCTGGTCATCACTGTAAACTCTACTGCCCTGCCCATCAGACCCACCCTTTAAATTCTCTGGGAATTTTGAAAATCCCCTTCCTGTTTGCTTAGCCAGGCGTGGAGTGCTCTCAGTGAATCTTTCCAGGTGATCATGCCTCCACGCGCCAGGCGATCCCCAGTATGGAGCAATGGCGAGGTACTAGACCTCATCAGTGTTTGGGAGGAGGAAGCTGTCCAGTCCCAGCTTCCCTCCAGCCATAGGAATTACGATACCTTCAGGCAGATATCAAGGGACATGATGGAAAGGGGCCATGACTGGAATGCACTGCAGTGCAGGGTTAAAGTGAAGGAGCTGCAGAGTGCCTACTGCAAAGCCTGCGAGGCAAACCGCCGCTCCGGTGGTGCCCCCGCGACCTGCCGTTTCTACAAAGAGCTGGACACGATACTTGGAGGCGACCCCACCTCCACTCTGAGGACCACCATGGACACTTCAGAGCCCAGTTCAACAAGGCAGGAGGAGGAGGAAAGTGGGAGCGAGGGCGCTGAGGAGGAGGAAGACACCCCAGAATCCCTAGATACATGCAGCCAGGAGCTGTTCTCAAGCCAGGAGGAAGGTAGCCAGTCACGGCGGCCGGTGCTTGGGGAAGGACAGACACCAGAAAATGTTCCCAGTAAGTGGTTTTTATTTTGGGAAGGAAGTTATTCGGTGCGGGCTCTTGGGGTGAGGAGGGTTAGGGCTGCATGCATGCCTAGATGCGGAATAGGGCATTGATGTTCTCTCTCACATCGCGGTAATCAGCCTCAGTGATCTCTTCAAAGGTCTCATCAGGAGTTGGGCAATGCACTTGTGCAGGTTTATCGGGAGAGCCACTGTGGTCCTTGTCCCAGTCAAGCTAATATGTCCGCGCCACTGGGCCGCGAGGGGACCATTGCTGCACACAGGCAAGCTGCATATGGGCCAGGGTGGAAGCCGCATTGCAGTAGAAGACCCTCCCTTGCTTCCCAGGTCTCCCTCAGCAGCGAGATTTCTTCCAGGACGAACTCCAATGGAAAATGTGGGGACAGTGTTCAGTATAGGGGTCCCCTGCAGCTGTTGGCTCTCCCCAAGGCACAGAAATCCAGAGAACAGTACACCCGTGAAACAATCAGTCCCCCTTGACCCTGTGCTTACTCACCATTTTGGGACTCCCGTGGGTTAAGTGCGCTCGCTTTGGATGGGCAAATTATACTATTGTGTAAACTGCTTGCCCTTAAGTACGGGGGAATCATTGCTCTGTCTTGTGTGAACAATACTGCCTCTGTTAAGTGTTGCATTTTGCCTTTACAGATGCAATCTTGAGATCTCAGCTGTCCATGTTATCACTGGCCGAAAGACTCCAAAGAATTAGGAAGAGGCCACATAGAAGCAAAGAAGACATGCTGCATGAAGTAATGCAGCAGTCCCTTAACGAGAATCTAAAAGCGCAGGCGTGGAGGGAGAGTGAAAGGAGGATCGCCAGCAGAATGAGGAGCTCTGGCACAAAAGTGCGGAACTCTGGTAGCAAAGCACGGATCGGCTGATAAGCATCATGGAGCGCCAAGCGGACACGGTCCAGGCGCTCGTAGCCATGCAGGCCAAGCACTACCGTGACACCCCTCCCTCCCTGCAGCCCTTGTCCAAAAACTGTTTCCCTTGTGCCCCCATGTCACCTCCAATGCACTTTCCCCAACGTCCGGGTTCTTATCGCCACCAGCTGCCTCCAATACCTCTAGCTTCACCACCCAGCCCTGAAAACTATGACCCTTACCCACTGTACTTAACCCCCATCACCATGCATTATAGCCATCCTGAAGTGCAGCACTCATTGCACAGCACTCCAGACAGAAAGGCTGAGTATGATAACAGGACATACGCAAATCTGTGATTGTACCGTTCCCCACCCCACCCCCTTGCCCTTTCTGTTTCCCAAGCAGTTGTGTTTCCTTTCAATAAATGGATTTTTTGGCGATGAAAACATTCTTTATTATTGCATAAAGTAAAAGATACCTTAGCCCAGGGAAGGAACAGGCACTGCAAGTCAGCATAGCAAACACAGATTCCTACTAACATTTGAACCACTGCACTTCACTCCCGTGCAGGGCACCAGACTTTACTGGTGGCTTTCAGCCTCAAAATTGCTCCCTCAAAGAATCCCTAATCCTTGCAGCCCTGTGCTGGGCCCCTCTAATAGCCCTGCTCTCTGGATGTGCAAATTCAGCCTCCAGGTATTGAACCTCCGAGTTCCATGCCTGAGTGAATCTTTCACCCTTCCCTTCACAAATGTTATGGAGGGTACAGCATGCGGATATAACCGCGGGGATGTTGTCATTGGCCAGGTCCAGCTTCCCATACAGAGAGCGCCAGCGGCCCTTTAAATGGCCAAAAGCACACTCCACAGTCATTCTGCACCAGCTCAGCCTGTTTTTGAACCCTCCTTGCTGCTGTCAAGGCTCCCTGTGGAGGGTTTCATAAGCCACGGCATAAGGGTAAGTGGGGTTTCCAAAGATCACAATGGGCATTTCGACTTCCTCTATGGTGATCTTCTCATCTGGGAAAAAAGCCCCGGCCTGCAGCTTCCTGAACAGGCCAGTGTTCCAAAAGATGCGTGCATCATGCACCTTTCCAGGCCAGCCTGCATTAATGTCAATGAAATGCCCACAGTGATCCACAAGCGCCTGGAGAACCATAGAGAAATACCCCTTCCAATTAACGTACTTGGAGGCTAGGTGGGCTAATGACAGAATTGGAATATGCGTCCCATCTATCACCCCTCCGCAGTCAGGGAAACCCATTTGTGCAAAGCCAGCCACAATATTATGCACGTTACCCAGAGTCATGGTTCTTCTGAGCAGGATGCTATTAATGACTCTGCAAACTTGCATCAACACGATTCCAACGGTCGACTTTCCCACTCCAAACTGGTTAGCGACCGATCGGTAGCTGTCTGGAGTTTCCAGCTTCCAGATTGCAATAGCCACCCGCTTCTCTACCAGCAGGATAGCTCTCAACCTCCTGTCCTTGCACTGCAGGATGGGGGTGAGCTCCTCACACAGTCCCATTAAAGTGGCTTTTCTCATCCGAAAGTTCTGCAGCCACTGCTCGGCATCCCAGACTTGCAGGATGATGTGATCCCACCACTCAGTGCTTGTTTCCTGAGCCCAAAAGTGGCATTCCGTGGTGGTGAGCATGTCCATGGATGCCACAAGCAATTCATGTCGTATGCTTTACTCAAATCCATATCATCATCAGAGTCCTCACTGTCAGTTTGGATCTTAAGGAGTAACTCGACTTCCAAACATGACGTGCTGGCGAGACTCGTCAGCATACTCCTTAGCAGTTCGGGCTCCATTCCCACAAACCGAAAGGGAAGACAGAGCACGCGGTACAAAAAACATTGAAAGATGGCGGCAATGTGGACGGAAGCACAGGGATTGCTGGGATGCGAACCGATGCATCACGGGGTGTTGGGACAGGACCCAGAATGCCCCACACCCCTGCCCCCTTCCCACAAGCCACAGCACCAGAATGGTAAGAGGTGCTCTGTGGGATAGCTGCCCATAATGCACCGCTCCCAATGCCGCTGCAAGTGCCGCAAATGTGGCCATGCCAGTGCGCTTGCAGCTGTCAGTGTGGACAGACTGCAGCACTTTCCCTACTGCGCTCCACGAAGGCTGGTTTAACTCAAAGCGCTCTACATTTGCAAGTGTAGCCATGCCCTCAGTAAGTATTTGTACAGTGTTTTGAAGATGTGAAGTACTAAATAAGTACCAAGTGTGACGATGCACTCCATAATGTTTTATGGAAATATGCTCATGAGTGTGCATATGATGTAACTGGAATATGCTTTATACAAAAGATCACTTGTTAGGTATCATAACAAAGGTTATAACCTCCTATTTGTATGCATGTATCATCCTTGTATCTGAAGCTAGAAATATGAAGTATAACTCTGAGGTCCTACTGTAATTATGCAAAGTGTGGGTCATTAATGGTGGTTTAGAATCTTGATGGCTCCCATTGACTAGGACAATTGGTTGTAAATGGCTCTGTTTACTTGCAAACCTTCCTGTGTACATGTGTGCCAGCTCGTGGCTAATGAAGAATGAGGTCTCATGGGGCATGTGACCAGGTCACATTATACTGGAATCCATCTTAAATCTGGTACTTTTCCATTTAGAAGGAGGGGTGGGGACCCAGAGACACAAAAGATTCCTGCCTTGTGCCAAAGCTATAAAAGGGGGTGGAGCAGGACAAAGAGAGCTCCCAGTCATGAGAAAGCCCCTGCTTTTCACCTAAGATGCCTGCTGGAACTAACAAGGACTGTACCAGGGGAAAGGATTGGGCCCAGACTAGGAAGGCGTCTAGTCTGTGGGGTAGCCATGTTAGTCTGTATCAGCAAAAACAGTGAGGAGTCCTTGTGGCTCCTTAGAGACTAACAAATTTATTTGGGCATAAGCTATCATGGGCTATAACCCACTTCATCAGATGCATGGAGTGAAAAATACAGTAGGCAGTATAAATATACAACACATGAAAAGATGGGAGTTGCCTTACCAAGTGGGGGGTCAGTGCTAATGAAGCCTGATCCATCCTGATAGAATTGGCAACTCCCTACTTTTCAGTGGTACTGCAAGTGCTGGGGATCACCAGGACCGTCAGGGAAGGTGCATGAGCCACACATCTTTAAGAACACAGGCCCATTCAGCAGGGCTGGCCCACAACATTTTGGCACCTGAGGCGGGGAGCTCAAATGCTGCCCCCATGCCCCCTCGCTTGGCCCAAAACTTTGAAAGGTCTCAATTCTGCCTTCTTCCTGTTCTACTCCTCTCATGGTACTGCTCGGCTACCTACCCCAATAAAGGAGAACTAACAACTTAAAATGCCTTGTTCAAAAAATTTAAGTAACACTTAAACTTTCAAATGCCTGAACAGCAAATGTAACTTTTCTTGTGTGCATAGTAAACACTGGCATTTTTATCTGTTTGAATAATCAAAGTGGTGCTTTCCGTGCCTTCTTGGTTGCAAAGATTTGAACTGTTTCCTGCTGAAGGTCCACAGTCTGGGCCACCTCATGCTCTATTGAGATGGTTGCAAGGCCGACCAGCCTCTCCTGTGTCATTGTGGAGCGTAGATGTGTTTTTATTAACTTCAGCTTGGAGAAGCTGCATTCTCCACTGGCAACTGTTACAGGAAGCGTTAGAAGTATGCGCAGAGCAACAAAAGCATTTGGAAAGAGGGTGGTCATCTTATTTGTGCACATATATTCCAGAACAGCCTTTGGAGTTGATCCTGCTGAAATGTATCTTGAAAGAGCTTTCAGTTCATCACCTAAATCACTCACATCAATATCGCGCCTGTCATCATGCGTCAACACTGTCTCTAGTGCCCTGAATTGCTGGTGTAGGTCTTCTTCAGGTAGAGTGAGGTGTTTTGGAATATCATACAACATCCCAAATATACTGCTGTGTTCCTTGAGCTGCATGAAGCGTTCTTTAACTGACTGTATTGCAATATCTAGCACCTGGTTAAAGAATTCAACTTTGAATTGTTGTTCGGAGTCTCTTATGGGATTATCGTAATAAAAATGTCTTCTTCTTCGGTGACTCTTGTATTCTTGAATGGGTAGGAAAATAGCTTCAGTGTGAAGTTCCTCTGCCAGCTTCTGTGCACTCTTCAAAACTTTTTGAAATCCCTTATCTGACTGTAGGTATGACTTTGCTTTGTCCAGTTGTTCCATTGCTCCAGATATATCAAGGTCAACACCTTGGAGTCTCTTGCTTACAACATTTATTTCAAACAGTATGTTATGCCACAACACTAAGCCACACAGAAATTTGAAGTTATGTACAATTCTGGTGATTCCATTTCCCTCTGCCACTGTTCTCCCACGAACAGCTCCTGTCATAGCATTATCCTCCATAATGGCAACTATGGCATCATCTATCTTCCCAATTTGGTGTTTGATAGGCCTTATTGCCTCCACTTGACTTTCCCATCCTGTGGCACTCAGTGGTTTCAGTGTCAGAGAGGATGTTCCCAGATGTTGCTTCAAAATTTGTCATTGATGAGTTGATGCAGAGAAAAATACAAAGATGCTTTGAATTACATTAAAAAATTCAGCAGCCTCACTAGAAGCTGATGCTGCATCACTGACCACCAAGTTCAATGAATGAGAACTGCATGGGACAAAAAAAGCTCGAGGGTTTAACTCTTGGATCTGTGTCTGCACTCCTCTGTTCTTTCCTCTCATGTTGGCACCATTATCATAGCCCTGACCTCTCATGTTTCAGAGTAGCAGCTGTGTTAGTCTGTATCCACAAAAAGAACAGGAGTACTTGTGGCACCTTAGAGACTAACAAATTTATTAGAGCATAAGCTTTCATGGACTACAGCCCGAAGAAGTGGGGTGTAGTCCACGAAAGCTTATGCTCTAATAAATGTGTTAGTCTCTAAGGTGCCACAAGTACTCCTCTTCTTTTTGCTGACCTCTCATGTCAGCTATTGCAATTCCCGTATCTTCCAACTTTTTAAGAAGCACATTTGTCATACCAGCTCCTGTAGTATCATCAATGTCAATAAATTCTAGAAAATGCTCTCTGACAGTCACCATTGCAGGGACATTTTCACTAGGTTCTGTTGTTGTTACAAAAAGCATCATTAAAGTCAATTGTTCCATATGGCTGATGTCAGGTGTGCAGTCCAGAATAACAGAGTAAAATCTTGCTGACTTCAGATCTGCCACAATCTTCTGTTTGACTTTTGTTGCCAGTAACTGTATGATCTCATTTTGAATTGTTTTTCCAAGGTAGTGGTATGTGTACATTTCTCAGGTGGTGACTCTTCTTAGATGCTCCTGGAGTAACATCAAACTCAGCCATCAGCTCCACAATTTTAAGGAAGTTTCCATTATTTGTCACATACAGCTGATCTGAAGTGCCATGCAGTGCTAGGTTTTGGGTAGCAAGCATTCTCACAATGGCAATGAGCTTTTTAGAACATTTTGCCAGTAAAGAGACTGATACAATCTTCTCTTGATGCTGATCATCTATGGCGGCCTTTAACCTTAGTCTCATCTCAAGCTCTTTCCACCTATGGAATGCCCTCTGGTGATTTGCTGCCTTCTCATGGCATGCCAGATTTCTAGCCAGATTTTTCCAGTCCTTTGTTCCTGTAGAGCCCAATGTGGCTGGAACATTAGACTGGAAGAGTTTGCAACAAAACAGTATGCAGCATTCTGGGTTTTGAGTACATAAGCCATGGCCTCTCCACTTTGTCACCATTGGGGATTTCACGCCAGTAATGTGTTGAATGGAAACTTCTATTTTCATTGTCTTTGGGGAACATGAAGTTTTTCACTTGCTGTGGCCTATGCAGTACAAGGAAGTCCCCCAGGCTACGGCTCAAGTGGGTCCACAGTCCTGGATCATCTAGCCTTAAGGAACTAAACTCAGCAGCAGCTATTTCTTGCGCCTCCACCACACTCTTCTCTGATCTACACTTTTCTTTAGGAATGTGCATGGTTACATCCATTTGAGATGGAGATATGGATGCTGCAGTAGCTGCCAGGTCACCTGCACTCTGACTAACTGGAAGATCAGGCAACTCCTCACCACTCACATCCTCTCTGGGGCCAGAAGGCTCATCGTGAACATTTGTGTCTATGTATCTCAGGAGAGCTCCTTCCTGCTTAGATAGAAAAGCTTCCTTTGCTTTCTTTCTTTTTCTGAATGCTGCCCCAGGGGGGCGTTTTCTTCTTTCACTCATGACTGCTGTTCTGTGCCAGCTATAGTGGCTCTCAACACTCAGTTGAAGGGGACAAATAAGCAGGCTGGTAGCAGGGCCTGAGTGAGGGAAGATAACAGCGTCTTAAGGGCCTAACTGGCTCCTACTACTTCAGTTGACTGCCTGTTCTCCTCAAGTGGGTTCAGCGAAGCAGCAGGAAATAGGAAGCTCCCTGAGAAGCTGGTGTTAATCAGTCCAGGCTCCTGGGGGTGCTAGAGAGGTACAGAAGAGGCTCCTCCTCCTCTCTCTCCCTGCAGCTCCTGCTGCTTTCTGTTATTCCCTCTTACCTTTTCTCCTGCCTGCCTGTTATGTCTCTTGTGCCCTCCTTCTTCCAGCACAGCACAGCACAGCACTCCACCATCTCTATGCATCTAAAGCAGAGAGAATACATATGCACCAGCAGCAGACACAATTTTCTACACTCTGGGTCCTAGGGTATGTCTGCACTACGGGATTAATCCAAATTTATATAATTCGAATTTTGGAAACAGATTGTATAAAGTCGAATGTATGCGGCCACACTAAGTACATTAATTCGGTGGTGTGCGTCCATGTACCGGGACTAGCGTCGATTTCCGGAGCATTGCACTGTGGGTAGCTATCCCATAGCTATCCCATAGTTCCTACAGTCTCCCCCACCCATTGGAATTCTGGGTTGAGATCCCAGTGCCTGATGGGGCAAAAAACATTGTCACAGGTGGTTCTGGGTACAGCCTAACCCCTCCCTCTATGAAAGCAACGGCAGACAATCATTTCACGCCTTTTTTCCTGGGTGAACACTGCAGACTCCATACCACGGCAAGCATGGAGCCCGCTCAGCTCAAGACAGCAGTCATGAACATTGTAAACACCTCGCGCGTTTTCGTGCAGTTTATGCTGAGCCAGGACCAGAAAAACAAGGCGAGGAGGAGGCGGTGACGGCAGCGCAGCGACAAGCGTGATGAGGACATGGACATGGACACAGAATTCTCTCAAACCGCGGGCCCCGGTGCTTTGGAGATCATGTTGTTAATGGGGCAGGTTCTATCCATGGAACACCGATTCTGGGCCCGGGAAACAAGCACAGACTGGTGGGACCGCATAGTGTTGCAGGTGTGGGACGATTCCCAGTGGCTGCGAAACTTTTGCATGCATAAGGGCACTTTCATGGAACTTTGTGACTTGCTGTCCCCTGCCCTGAAGCGCCAGAATACCAAGATGAGAGCAGCCCTCACAGTTGAGAAGCGAGTGGCGATAGCCCTGTAGAAGCTTGCAACGCCAGACAGCTACTGGTCAGTCGGGAATCAATTTGGAGTGGGCAAATCTACTGTGGGGGCTGCTGTGATGCAAGTAGCCAAAGCAATCACTGAGGTGCTGCTACGAAAGGTAGTGACTCTGGGAAATGTGCAGGTCATAGTGGATGGCTTTGCTGCAATGGGATTCCCTAACTGTGGTGGGGCGATAGATGGAACCCATATCCCTATCTTGGCACCGGAGCACCAGGGTACCCAGTACATAAACCGCAAGGGTTACTTTTCAATGGTGCTGCAAGCACTTGTGGATCACAAGGGACATTTCACCAACATCAACGTGGGCTGGCCAGGAAGGGTTCATGATGCTCGCGTCTTCAGGAACACTAATCTGTTTAAATGGCTGCAGCAAGGGACTTACTTCCCAGACCAGAAAATAACCGTTGGGGATGTTGAAATGCCAATAGTTATTCTTGGGGACCCAGCCTTGGCTCATGAATGCCATGGCTCATGAAGCCATACACAGGCAGCCTGGACAGGAGTCAGGAGCTGTTCAACTACAGGCTAAGCAAGTGCAGAATGGTGGTACAATGTGCATTTGGCCGTTTAAAAGGCTGCTGGCGATCGTTACTGACTCGCTCAGACCTCAGCCAAACCAATATCCCCATTGTTATTTCTACTTGCTGTGTGCTCCACAATCTCTGTGAAAGTAAGGGGGAGACCTTTATGGCGGGGTGGGAGGCTGAGGCAAATCGCCTGGCTGCTGATTACGCGCAGCCAGACACCAGGGCGATTAGAAGAGCACACCAGGAAGCGCTGTGCATCAGAGAAGCTTTGAAAACCAGTTTTGTGACTGGCCAGGCTACAGTGTGAAATTTCTGTTTGTTTCTCCTTCATGAAAACCCGCCCCCTTTATTGACTCATTTTCTGTAAGGAACCCACCCTCCCCCTCCCCCCAGCTTGCTTTCAAAGGAAATAAAGTCACTATCATTTAAAAATCATTTATTCTTTATTAATTGATTATAAAAAGAGGGAGAGAACCCGGGTGGGGTTTGGGAGGAGGATCGGCGGGAAGGAAAAGGTCACTAAAAAGGTTAAAAAAATGACAGCCTTTTGCTTGGGCTGTCCACTGGGGTGGAATGGGAGGGTGTACGGAGCCTCCCCCCCCCCCGTGTTCTTACACATCTGGGTGAGGAGGCTATGGAACATGGGGAAGGGGGTTATACAGGGGCTGTAGCGGCACTCTGTTATCCTGCTGCCGTTCCTGAAGCTCCACCAGACGCTGGAGCATGTCTGTTTGCTCACGCAGCAGCCCCAGCATTGCACCCTGCCTCCTCTGATCTTCCTGCCGCCACCTCTCATCTTGAGCGTCTCTCCTCTCCTCACGTTGGTCCCTCCTGTCCTCACGTTCACTGGCTTCTTTCTTATACTTTGAAACCGTGTCCTTCCACTCATTCAGATGAGCTCTTTCACTGCGGGTGGATTCCATGATTTCTGCGAACATCTCATCTCGCGTCTTCTTTTTCCGCTGCCTTATCTGAGATAGCCTTCGGGACGGAGGAGGGAGGCTTGAAAAATTTGCAGCTGCTGGAGGGAGGGGAAAAAGGAGAGAATTTTTTAAAAAGATACATTTTGCAGAACAATGCTTATACTCTTTCATGGTGACCAACACTATTCACATTACATAACACATGTGATTTCTGTACAAGGTCGCATTTTGCCTCTTAATATTGAGTGCCTGTGGCTTTGCTGCTAGAGATCACAGACGCAGGTCCGGGCAACAGAATTCGGCTTGCATGCGGCCATGGTAAGCCATTGTCTTTCGGCTTCTGCACCCTCCTTTCCCACATACCAAGCAAAGCCCATTGAGTGCTGTGGTTTTCCTGTTAACCTTCAGTAGCAGAAAACAAACTAACCCCCGCCATCCAATTCTCTGGATGATCGCTTTATCCCTCCCCCTACCGCGTGGCTGGTATCAGGGAAGATCCCTGCAGGAACCAAATTAACACCCCCCCCCCTGCCCCCCCCCCCCCCCGCGCTTGGCTAACTGCAGGGAAGGATTTATTTTCAGCCACAGGCAAACAGTCCAGTAGGAATGGCCACCTCTGTCCCCTTAATTAAATTCCCGTATTTCAACCAGGTTACCATGAGCGATATCACTCTTCTGAGGATTACACAGTGAGATAAAGAACGGATGTTGCTTGAATGCCAGCAAACACTGGGACCATACACTACCAGGCTTTGTCATGCAATGAAACAGATTACTTGCTGCAAGCATGGCGTGGTCAAGTGTCCTACCATGGAGGACGGAATAAGGCTGCACTGCTCAGAAACCTTGTGGTAAGGCTTTTGGAGTACCTCCAGGAGAGCTTCATGGAGATGTCCCTGGAGGATTTCTGCTCCATCCCCAGACACGTTAACAGACTTTTCCAGTAGCTGTACTGGCCACAAATGCATCCCAAGTCCTCAGGGCAAAGTAATCATTAAAAAATGCTTGCTTTTAAAACAAGTTTTATAATTTAAAAGGTAAACTCACCTGAGGTCCCTTCCATGGGGTCATGGTCTTGGATACTGGCTTGGGAGGGTTGGGAGGGTACTTCAGTCAGGCTGAGAAAAAGATCATGGCTGTTGGGGAGAACGGAGTGCTGGGTGCTCTCCGCAAGCTCGTCCTCCTCCTCCTCCTCCTCTTCCCCGTCCGCAGCATCCTCAGGTGTAGCTGATGAGATTATCCCCGCCTCAGAATCCACGGTCAGAGGTGGTGTAGTGGTGGCGGCCCCCCCTAGAACTGCATGCAGCTCGGCGTAGAAGTGGCATGTCTGCGGCTCTGACCCGGAGCGACTGTTTGCCTCCTTTGTTTTTTAACAGGCTTGTCTGAGCTCCTTGACTTTCGCGTGGCACTGATCTGAGTTCCTGTTGTGGCCTCTCTCCACCATGCCTTTGGAGATTTTTTCAAAAGTTTTGGCATTTCGTCTTTTGGAACGAAGTTCTGCTAGCACTGAATCCTCTCCCCATATAGCGATCAGATCCAGTACCTCCTGTACGGTCCATGCTGGTGCTCTTTTTCGATTATCGGCCTGCATGGTTACCTGTGCTGATGAGCTATCTGTGGTCACCTGTGCTCTCCACGCTGGGCAAACAGGAAATAAAATTCAAATGTTCGCGGGGCTTTTCCTGTCTACCTGGCCAGTGCATCCGAGTTCAGATTGCTGTCCAGAGCGGTCACAATGGTGCACTGTGGGATAGCTCCCGGCAGTCAATAACATCGAATTGCGGCCACACTAACCCTAATTCGAAATGACAATATCGATTTTGGCGCTACTCCGCTCGTCGGGGTGGAGTACAGAAATCGATTTTAGGAGCCCTTTATTTCGAAATGGCTTCGTTGTGTGGACGGATGCAGGGTTAATTCGATTTAACGCTGCTAATTCCGAATTAAAGTCATAGTGTAGACCAGGCCCTAGTGACCCTCCCCCACAGTCTGGCACCTAAGGCAGCCACCTCAGTTTACCTCATGGTAAGGCCAGCCCTGCCATTCAGAAAGCTGCAAAAAGGGACTTTCTTTTCAGACCAAAGGATTACCACTGAGGGATGTTGAAATGCCAATAGCGATCCTGGAAAACTCAGCCTACTCTTCACTCCTGTGGCTCATGAAGCCATACACCAGCAACCTCGACAGCAGCAACTACAGACGCAGCAGATGCAGAATGAGCCTCTGGCCATGTGAAAGGCCACTGGTGCTGTCTACTCACGAGATTAGACCTCAGTGGAAAAAAAAAAAGTCCCCATAGTTATAGCTGCCTTCTGTGTGCTTCATAATATCTGTGAAGCAAAGGGGAAAGTTTCCACCGAGGTGGAAGTGAAATGTTTGTCTGATGATTTTGAGCAGCCAGCTACCAGGGCTATAATGGTATGGTAGGAGGGAGAACAGCAAAATAAAGACAATGGATTTCAAGAAGGCAGACTTTAGCAAACTGCCTGGAGCACTGGAGCAGGGCTGAGCTGCGTGGTGCAGCCCCCGACCCAGCGCCCCAGCTGGAGCGCTGGAGTGGGGCCGAGCCGCGTGGTGTGGCCACCGACCCAGTGCCCCAGCAGCCCCCGAACCAGTGCCCCAGCCGGAGCACAGGAATGGCCCCTGACCCAGCAGCCCGGCCGGAGCGGGGCCGAGCCTCATGTTGCAGCCCACCTGTGCTCAGTAGCCCAACCACCAAAAGTCTTGCAGGATCTCTTGAAACATGTCATCCTGCGTCCTCTTCCTTCTCCCCCTTGTCTGGGTGAGCTGCTCTGCTGGTGTGGATGGAGAGCCCTCAAGGCCACATTTCCGTTGCAAAAGATACAATGCACAGAGGTGAATACACTCACAATTGTATAAGATACATGGAAACATGGTATACTGAACTCACTCCTCTTGAGCCACACAAGTTGCAAGCACCACGTTCTCACTTCTCCTGGGATTCATAGAGCACAGCTACAATCCCAGCCATGGTGAGTATGGCCTGGAGGGGAGAGGGAGGGAGTTGGGGCAATGGGGGGGGGTTAGTTCACGAGCATGAGTATCTTCAGATAGGGCAAATGAACTGAATACTGGCACCGTTTTCCTCTGGCAGTAGTGATTTTAGCTGATATTTCACTTCTGAGGGTAACCACTCTTGTTCACTTCTGGCTGCAGACTGGAGCTATATGCTGCTAGCCTGAGTGGTGCAATGGTGCCTGCTGGAGTAATTGCTGAGTGGTGTGGGAAAGAGTCCTACCGCAGCAGAAGAAACCAGAAACCTTCAGCAGAGGATTGCAGACTACCTTCAGGAAACTTTCCTCAAGATCTCTATGGAGGATTCACGGGACATCCCGGTGCACATAAATAAACTGTTCTGCATGGCTCCCTGTGCCTAACTGTACAGGGGAATGAGAAGCAGATAACCAATAGAGGTGGAGTTGCTATTTCACTACCTCTTCTAGCATGATTAAAAAAAAAAAAAAAGAGTAAATGTACAACTGTGTCCCTGCAATATCAAAGCAAACTGCATACTTACTAGAGGTTCCTGCCCCTGCATCAGGCTCTCCCATGCTGCACTATAGGGACTGGCTGGACTGCTCTGGAATAAAAAGACAGGTCCTGGCTTGTGGCGCCACTGGATCCCCCAGTTGCCTGGCCACCCACACTCCTTCTGCTCCTTGTCCAATCAACTGTGGGAGCTGCTGTGCTCCAAGTGTGCAAGGCCATTAATTGACTTCTGCTACGAGGGGTAGTGAATCTGGGAAATGTGCAGGACATAGTGGATGCTTTTGCTGTGATGGGGTTTCCTAATTGTGGTGGGGTGATAGATGGCACACATACCCAATCTTGGCACTAGTCCACCTTGCCAAAGAGTACATAAACCAAAAGGGATACTTTTCAATGATGTTGCAAGCACTGGTGGATGGTCGGGAAAGGTTCATGATGCACACATCTTTAGGAACTCGGGTCTGTTCAAAAAGCTGCAATCCGGGACTTTCTTTCCAGACCACAAAATGAACATTGATGATGCTGAGATGCCTATAGTTGTCCTGGGGGACTCAGCTTACCCCTTGCTCCCATGGCTCATGAAGCCATACACCGGCCATCTGTACAGCAGTAAGGAACGGTGCAACTATAGGCTCAACAACTGCAGAATAGTGGTTGAATGTGCCTTTGGTCATTTGAAAGGGCGCTGGAAAAGTTTACTAACGAGGTTGGATTTTAGTGAAGAAAACATCCCTCTGGTTATAGCTGCCTGCTGTGTGCTCCATAATATCTGTGGGGGAAAAAAGGGGGAAAATTTTCCACAGGGGTGGGCAGTTGAGACAAATCACATGGCAGCCATTTTTGAGCAGCTAGACACCAGGGCAATAAGAAGAGCACAGCAAGGGGGGCTGCGAATCTGTGAGACTTTGAAAAGCCGTTTCAATAATGAGTCACAGCAATGTGAGCTGCTTGTCTGCATTGTGCTTTCCCAACCTTCACCTGCCTTGTATCACTGTCCCTGTTAAGCCAACCCCCCACCCAAGCCCACTGCTTCTACTCAATAAAGAACATTTATTTCTTGAATCCATCTACTTATTTAACAAACATAAGTAAAGAGGAAGAACAGGGTGAAAAAAAGATAACCTTGGGGGGAAAGGGGTTATAAAGTTGGAACTGGAGAAATGTTTTCAGCTGTGTAACATAACACTGCATTCCAGACCATCAAAGGTCTGTGAATGGGCACCTTCTGTTCCTTGTACCCTCCCCCTGAGTTAAGTGAAAGGGATAATGGACTTTTTGCCCACGCTTCATGGAATGCTTGGGGGAGGGTGATTCTGTTCCAGGCCATGCTGGCTGGCTGTCCACCAGGGTCTGCAGAGGGACTCTACCCTCCTGCTTCTGTTCTTGCAGTTCATCCTGACGCCTCAACATGTCTGCTTGGTCCCCTCATAATCCGAAGCATCTCATCCTGCGCTGCACGCTCTTGCTCATTGGAAGCTTTCCTGCTCTCCATGTCAATGTCTAAGTTCTCAGACAGTGAAATCCTCCACGCTCTCAGCTCTATGTCAGCTGTCCTGGAGGCATTCATTATCTCGGTGAACATGTCCTCCTGCATTCTTTCTCCTCCTTCTAATCAGCGAAAGTCTGCTTTCAGGTGTTGACACACCAAAGGACACATTTCCAGCTGTCAGTCATGGGAAAAAATAAAAGGAACCATTGTGCATCAATAAAATGTTCCCATAGTAAGGCCGTTTTCATTTTTAAAAAAATCCTTATTACACTAGGTACAAGCCATAACATAATCAGAATCCATAACCGTTCATTGCGCTGTTTTACTGTTCCAGCCATGGTGAGTAGACCCCTCCCCCCAAGTCATGCGTGACCACACTTTTAATGAAGTTTATGGCAGGCTCATGTCAGGAGCAGAGGTAGCTAGTCAAACAATGGCCCTTCCCCATAGTACCATGGGAAGCTGTTAACGAACGGGGGTGTGAGAGGGAATGTTTTCACTGCCAAATTATGGAATCTCACATGTGGGGCCCCAGACCCCTATCAGCCACTTTAAACTACTTGCTGATCCATGCTGAGCACAGTAAAGGCACATTAGCGGCCACGTGGTTTGGCGATCCAGAATGTGTGTGGGGGTCTACATGCCCATTTTTTCCTTTGTAAGGGCACTTTTAATGAGAATGTCCCCCATTTCCCCTAGGGGACCCTATGTGATATCAGTCTCCTGAGGGTAACAGAGGTGGAAAGGAAGGAGATGCTGCAAGCGTCTGGGTGTCGACCTGGTCCTTATGCTGCTATGCTGTGTACCGCAATGATGCCAGCAGAATTAATTCAGGAGTTGTGTGGGAAAGTGTCCTACCATGGTGGAAGAAATAAAACTGCCCTGCCTAGAAACCTTTTGCAAAGGATTGTAGAGTACCTCCATGAAAATTTCCTAGAGTTATCCATGGAGGATTCCCGGGCTATCCCAGTCCACCTAAACAGTCTTTTCCAGGGTCCACCCTCTGCGTAGCTGGAGCAGCCTCTTGTAAGCAGAGAACCACAGCACCTCACTTTTTCTTCACAGTAAACATGCAATACCACCAAATGTGTGTGCCTTCTAAAGTTTAACTGGACTTTGATTGTAACTGTATACTACCAGAGGTGTCTTCCCCGGCATCACGGTCAGCCACCGTGATTTCCTGTGACCCACAGGGTTCCAGGGTTAAAAATATTTCCTGGCTCTCGGGGAGAATGGATCCACTGTGCGCCTGTCTCCCATTCTCCTCCTTATTGTCCCTAGACTCACACACCTGTCAGGTGTCCATGTTGCTTGTGGGGGTGCTCATAGGGTCACCCCCGAGAATCACATGCAGCCCGTTGTAGGAACCTGCATGTGTG
Organism: Trachemys scripta elegans; assembly: GCF_013100865.1. Lineage (NCBI taxonomy): Eukaryota > Metazoa > Chordata > Testudines > Emydidae > Trachemys > Trachemys scripta. Next base: position 112,395,174 of record NC_048301.1, read on the forward strand.
GGATTCAGCACCAGAACGACTGTTCGCCTCCCTTGCCTTCTGGTACACTTGGCAAAGTTCTTTTATTTTCACACGGCGCTGCTGTATGTCCTTCATGTAGCCCTTCTCCCCCATTCCACAAGCCATCTTTAGATGTCAGCGTTTCTTCTGCTGGATTGAAGCTCTGCCTGCACAGACTCTTCTCCCCACACAGCCAGGGTCGGCTCCAGGCACCAGCTTAACAAGCAGGTGCTTGGGGCGGTCAAGGGAGAGGGGCGGCACCTGCAGCAATTCGGGGGCGGCAGGTCCCTTACTCCCTCTAGGAGCAAAGGACCTGCCGCTGAACTGCCGCCGCCGATCGCAGTTTGTTTGTTTTTTCTTCCAATTGCTGCCGCCTATTGCGCTCGCGGCTTTTTTTTTTTTTTTTTGCTTGGGGCGGCAAAAATGCTGAAGCCGGCCCTGCACACAGTGATGAGATCCACCACCTCCTGTGCAGACCAGGCTGGAGCGGATTTGGAGCGCGTAGTCTCCATGATCATCTGTGCTCAAGCTGGCATGTTCCCAGTGCTGATCAAACAGGAAATGGGAAATCAAAAGTTCCCGGGGGTTAGCTGGAGAAGGGCTGTTTCTATATACCTGGCTGCAGTGCAGCAGAATTGAGAATGATCTCCAGAGCGGTCACAGATGAGCATTGTGGGACACCACCTGAAGGCCAATTAAGTTGAATTACACAACGCTGTGTCTGCATTAGCTCGCTGTCGACCCATGAAAATTGAATTAAGCACTATGCCTCTCGCAGAGGTGGATTACAGAAGTAGTCAGAGGCAACTTAAGTTGAAGGAAGCCACCTTAAGTTGACCTGTTAATGTATGTGTCTACACTACCAGGTCCTTTATGACGACTGAACTTTTTAGTGTAGACCAGGCCTTACTAAGCTATAAAATGGGAATAATGTTTCCTTTCTCCCACCCTTTGGCTTGTCTAGATTGCAAATTCTTCAGGGCCAGGACGGTCTGTTACCATGTTTGTGCACAGAGCTCAGCACAATGGGGCCCTAGTTTTGGTTAGGGCCTTCAGGTAGTATTGTAATATAAATAATAATGGTGTACAACCAGATTCTGGTCTCTCCCAGTATAAAGTTGTTCACACATTTCCTATTCCTCCTGGCTTGAAAGAGAAGCATTTGGCGAGGCCTGGAAAGGAAGGGGATGAAATGCAGGCAAAAATGCTTTAAAAAGAACAAGCTTTGACACCAGCAATTTATTGCCATATACAACACAGGTTGGGGTTTGTATTTACAGATGTGTGGAAAGGCCAATCTGCAGCTAATTGTTTCCTTGTCTTTTTTTTATTTTCAGTTGGAAAGTACATTTTAGGTGCTGTGATTGCTGCATGCATTTTTTGGGGCTTGGTGTATGCTTTACTCATGTGGTTCTACAGATGGTAAGTGCTACAAGTGTTACACATCCCGCTATCAGATTTAGCTGTGGAAATATATGAAAAAAGAGCTTTTAAAGTAAGTAATCAAAGAAACCAGAATGTTATTGTGCCAGGGAGAATAGAATATTCAGAGTCTTCTCTAGGAACTATTTTATGGGGGTGAAAGAATATCCATTGTGTAATCACAATAACGTCCTTCCAACAGGGTGCTAATGCCAGTTCATTCACAGCTGTTGGGTGATTAGGAGCAATGAGGCTTGCTATGTACCAGAGGGGCCTGCATTAGGCAGCATCTGCACCATACAGTCACTGTCCATCATACCATGTCTGACATATCTATGCTTAGGCATATAACTCCTCTACTAGACAGGAGTGCTGCGTTGATTACTGCTGTGTTCCAAAATCGTTATACAAATGGCTTTAGTCATAGAAAAGCCATCTTGGAATGACAAAGTAATGGATTTTGTCCTTCCTGTATCCCTTGGCTGATGATTTTGTAGCTACATTGAGAACTATGCTCTCTAATAGGCTGAGCCCCTGGCAATGTCATTAAAAAAATTATCTACATTTTTGTTTTTTTATAGCTAAGACATTTCCATGGGAAACAATAGAATCTAGAACCTACAGTCGACTATAGGGGTGATGGCCACCATCTGGGCTGACACACAGGTGACTGAGCCAGGGATGTGCAGAGCTAAAAGGAGAACTGCTACAGGCTGAGCTAACACTTTCTAGCTCAGAGCGCTAGCAGATCCATGTCCCCTGTGGATCAGGCACAGATGGCTGAGGAGCACAAACCAATAGGCTACACCGTTGTGACTTTACTAGTAGGGCAATTATTGAGCCCAGTTCCCAAGCTGAACTGCCCTTGGCTCAGGACCTGAGTGGGGATAGACAGGAGGGACTGTACAGTACATTTGCACTTCTTCTATTCTGGGCCTGGCCAGGGAACTGTGTGCCCCCGGCACAACTCTGAGCAGCTGCTGGGCTACTCGAATGTGCACCTTGCTGCAGATGTCCCCAAAGGTCCTTTCCACTAACTGTGAATAGCAGGAACACCATAGTACTCAGTCCACTCCCCAGGCAATGGGCTGGTGACCTAGAACTGCTAAACTTGGCACTACACCACTCCAGGGTTTCCCCTACATCAGTTCCAAATAGATCTACAGCTATCACTAGGGGCGGATTTAGCTGTGAGATTAGTACATTCTAAGGCTAGATTTTAAGGGTCAAATTATCCCCGATTTATATCCTGTTAACCCCCTCTAAAGACAATGATATTGCAGTAAGGGCAAAAGTCAGCAGTTTTAGGTCCATCCTTCACTTGGACTCCTTTTTTGCACTTGCATCATTGTGGGCAAAATTACTGTTACTTAGACTTTTAAGTACACAACTGTGCCTGAAAGTCAGGTGCTTAGATACCCCAAGTGACCATGATTGAATTCACACCTGTTTATATCCACTATCAGCTGGTGCAAAGGGGGTTGTTGGCTTTGGACTGCTTTGTGCTCCTTTGTGGAACTTTCCTACTGTGCAGAATGGAGTTGGTCTAATGATCTGTTAGAACAGTGGTTCTCAACCTGAGCTCTGCGGACCCCAGGGGGTCCATGGACTATGTCTAAGAGGTCTGTGAAAGACTTAGACTGAAAACTGACTATACAGAATTCAACTATATATATGGACAATAGATTTCCAAAGGGGTCCACACTGCCATTTGAAATGTTTTAGGGGACTGCAAATGAAAAAAGGTGGAGAAACACTGTGTTAGAACACACATCAGAAAAAGGAAGAGATGAAATTAAAGTCAACTAGATATTAAACAAAAAAAGGTGATAAACAACAAGGTGTGATATTAATGTTGATTGTTGTTATTGTTTCTAACTCTTATTTAGGAAGTGTGAAAAAGAAGAAAAGAAAAGGAAGGATGAAAGCTGCGGGAGCTGAGTAACAGTTTATGGTTTCCTCAAAAAAACCCAAACAACCAACAACTTTTTCCTTGAATTATTATGAGCCAAAGCCAGTAATTTTGTTACACTGAATAAACAGTGCAAATCTAGTGCTAGCTGAGCGTGGCAGTGTTGCCATCCCAGTTTGCTTGCTCCTGCGGGGGCTAGATCTGTGCTCACGTTCTCCACCAACTTGTGGCAGGGCTGGTTTCTGCAGCACCCCCCTCATGGCCCACCATGGCATTGTTCACCCTGCCTCAGTTTTCCCCACACAGGAGACATTACTGCATAGGAGAGTTTATCAGCACTATTCAACAGGTACAGGTAACAAACTTTGACAATAGTATCAAAAGCAACACAAACAAAAGGGTTTTCTGCCCCTTCTGGACTCAGCTGTTGGTTCTTTCCCACTCTCCTACAGAGCACTGACTCTCAGGGCTTTTCCCCTGTAGGGGTCTCCCTTTTTCCAGGGCCAGTCACAGGAGTGAGTAAGCAAGCAAACTTTCCTCTGTCCTCAGTCCTCCTCCAGGCTACCTGCCTGGCAGTTACCCTTCTCAAGGGCCTACCAGAAGAGCTAATCAACCTCCTGCAGCATCTCTACCTCCTGTGTTCATAGCAATTTGTAGCTATCCCATGACCCCTTCCTAATTGGGTCTAATAATTAAACAGGGCCATCTGATCCCTAGCTGATCAGGATCGACTGGGAAGGTAGCTGATCTATCAGAGGTGGGGCTGGGCCCAACTCCCATTAAAGGGCCAGCCAGCCTGTAACACAGATGTTCAGAACTTTAGTTTGGGTAGCCCTCAACCCATCCTTACTCCTGTGCTTTTAGGCCAACTCCTTCCCTCCACCAGTGCACAGCAGCCAGACATGTATTCAGGAGAAGTATAGAGAGATCTTCAATCATATGTATGAAAAGCTATGTTCAGTGACACTGAGAAGTGTGGTACACTGAGGAAAGTCAATAGATGGAGGAGACAGAAGCAGCCTGAATTAAGAGAGAAGTGTTTTCTGCCCTGTATGTATCTTTTAAGAGAAATACCTGTGGAGAACACTTTTTAAAGAGATACCGATCCAGAATAGCTCAGCTCAGCTGCTTTCTACTCAGTTGTGCATTAAGGACTTGTGTATGGTTTTGTCTGTACTTAGGATTAGCGCGGATTCAGTAGCTGGTAGCTAGCATCCTGCTCAGGTGTAAACCTCAGGCATAGACAAGGAAAATTGCAATTTCACCAGCTGAGTTGATTCTAGTTTCAGGCAGGGTAACTGGTGTAAACTGGCTTTTCTTGCTTACACTTTCAGTTTGCATCAATGCAGCTACATTGATTGCTGGCCAGTCGTTACTGAAACTCAAGTATAGACAAGGCTTGAGGTACAATGAAGAAATTACCTGAAGTCATACACAGGTGGCACAGCTGTCCAGATCAGATCCTATTCGACTCCTGCTTCCCAGTCTTTCACTGTAGCATTGAGAACATATGTGGCCACCTCAACAAGACTACAGAGCACAGTGTCATTCTAAAGGTGCAGACTCTTTGGCTGCTGAAATATTTGATTTTCCAAGAGATTTATAACTGCTCCAAGCCCTTGCATTTCACTTAGAAGCAGAATATGCAATTTGTTGATGAAATGTCAGTTTTAAGTGGAACACCCACCCAACTCCCAAAATAAAACTAAGTACGGTCCATACAACCAACCTCTCAGACAAAAGTTTGGGAAAACAGAGGAGCCTTGCAGTGTGCCCTGGAGGTCTTTTAAATAACAGATTTGGTCAGACCTTTAGGACTTGTGTGGCAGCAACTGAGACAGATCTGGAAAGGAGCATGAAGGTGGTTTTCAGGCATCTTTTATCTTCTGTCCCAGTTCTGAGGCCACTAGGCTGGTCCCAAGGTACAATTTGGAGTAGCATAAGGTCTGCTCCAGGTTGCACATCTTGTAACCGCCCACTAGAGCTGTTACAGGGGGCTGCTGCACCAGTCTTACACCATCTTGAAATTTCCCCATGCTGGGGCAGTCCTTGAGTAGCCATTTAAGCTGGCTTTAGGACTGCTAATGTGCTAGTGGATCACCACAAAGTCACCAGAGCAGGGACCAAGATCTGGCCCATTTCCTCTGATGAAACAGCGTTGCTTCCTAAATAACAGCTCCTGTGAATTATATGAAAAATACTAGAACCATGTTTCTAGAATGAAGTGCTTAGTTAATGTAACTTTCCACTGCCAGGGCTGGATCTCTGCTGGAACAGTGGCCCTGCGAAACTGAACACTAATGGATGCTGCAGCAAGAACTATTTGCTCTAGAACCTTATCTACTCCTGTGGCTCATAACAGGGCCTTACATTTTCAAACATGGTTACAAGCAACATTGGTTTCAATTTGGTTCTTGGGGGTCCCCTTATTAATGTTCAGCCAGCTAAAGGGAGGATTTCTCGGTCTCAAATGGAGTTCACTTTCTCTATGGATATTGATAAATCACCCCTCCCAGAGAGGTCTTTTATTCCTTCTAAAACGTACTTCTGAGCAGCACATTTCTTTAACCTCTGCCACATGCTCTCCTGAGATCAAAGGCATTTTCAACAAAAGCACCAAGAGGCGGATTCCCTGGACTCACTGTACACCCCACTCCTTATGCCTATATACTATCAGCACTCAGTGTATTGTGTAGCATACAGACTCAGCATATATATTTCCATAATAAACATACTCACTAGAATTTTCAGGAACAAACGAGCACTCCTAGGAAAGGCACTCACTAGCAGTTTGTTCGCTAAGCGATGTTGCTTCTAGCCTTGGTTCTGAGAAAGCATTTTTGTTTAAATGAGAAAACTACTGAACAGATTTCCCCAGACCTTCACCCCGCCTCCTCTCTGCAGGAGGCACAATCCTGACTTACCCCAGGCTAAAGGGGATAATTTGTGCAGAAGTCCCTACCCACCCCTCTGCTCCAAACTATGAGTGAACCTTCCAAGTTGGAACACTGCCTCCTGCTACAATATCTTTACTTTTAACTCCTGGCTCCACTGAAGTCATGTTGCTTCTGTTGCTCTGCAAGTAGCCATGTAAGGGCTGCATTTCTATTTCCTCTTTGACAAAGTTATCCCCCACCCTACTGCCAGGTAGTAGGTTGTTCAGGCTGCCTAATCAAAGGGCAAGTCACCTCCTCTTTGGCTAAGTGTCCGTACTGGTTTATACTCTCTAACCAGGGATGGTGGTTAAAGCCAGGCCTCCTCCCACTCCAGTCAAACACCAGGTACATGGCTTCTCTTAAACAGGGTTCAGACCCACACAGGAAGAATGTGACTTAGTGGCAGACAAGCTTGTAAATAATAAAGGCTTCCTTATAGCTGAAGTTTTGGAGTGCTCAGCAGGGCTTCCCTTACATGGATTCCCCTGGGCCTTTCACCTGGTCCCAGGGGAATCCAATACCTGACTTCCCAGCCACTTCTCGTAGACCCCTGCCCAGAAGCAATTAGATTTTTGCAGAGGCTCCCAACCAAGGCTCTTTAGTGCCTCCAGATGCTGCCATGGATGCTGCAAGTCTCATCAATAATGACTTAAGCTTCTGAAGTTCTCTCTCTGCTTCCTCTGGACCAGATTGTGAATTCCTTGCTCCCAGTGGTGAGCAGCTGCTCCTGGGAGTAATCAGAGTGAAATCAATGGGACAACCCAGGTGAGTAATTTTTCCCATCAGTGGCAGTAAGGCAAGAGAGGTGGAGATGCCACAACCAAGCTTGAAGGAAATTAGATTATTTGCTCAGGAAAACATCACACTGCAGGTGGGTGAAAAGTCAAGATTTAACAGCTACTAGCAGGAGGGAAAAGATGGCCTTGTAATTAAGGCAACAGACTGATGCGGGAGACTTGGGTTCATGGATTTCTGTTGTGACTTTGGAGTCTGCACCTCAGTTCCTTAATTATAAAATGGGGCTAATAATGCTTCCTCTGTCCATCTGTCTTATGTAGATTGTAAGTGCTTCAGGGAAATAACAGTCTCATATGATATGTATATATAGTACCTAGCACTATGGGCCCCTGAGCTCCGTTGAGGGTCTCTAGGCATGACTAACAGTATTAACCCTAGAGATGGGTATTTATCACTCAGGAGCGAGAGAAGGAATGGCCAGTTTCACTCACACACCCAGATACACAAAGATGGTCACGTTAGCATTATACAGTATGTATATATATATATAATTTATTTCACACAATCCTGATAAGAGTTACAGGTGTATTTGGAATCATTTACAGTTTCACAGCATATGGAGTGGCCATACAGCTTCTGATGTGAGTAACATACAGTGTGTAGAGAGTACACATTTCCAATCCACCCACCCGCCATTCACACAATGGGTTTCAAAGCTAATACTAGATTCAGCTACGTAGGAAGCCTTGAGAATGCTAGGATACAGCGTTGGGTGTCATACAACACTGTAAGTCACAATGGGACAAGCTAAACTACTTTAATTTTCAATCTAGTATTTCTAGTCTACCTGCATTATTGCATTTATACGCTTTTTTTTTTAAAGTCAAAGTAAAGAGAATACTATATGGGAAAGGAAAAATTCTTTACTATTTTAGGATTTGAGCTGCAGCCCATACAAAGTGTCCATAGAAGCATAGACAAGATTATAAATTCAAAAAGGTATAAATTAGCTGTATAACTTTTGTGTGTAGGTAGGTGTCCATTTTCCCTGGGAAATGTACCCAGCAGCATATTGTCTCTGAAAGCAAAAAAATCAAACCTGTATGTTAAACACAGGTAATTATGTGTTTGACCAGTAGGTCTGTACAGGGGGAAAAAATCAAGGTGTCACTCTGATAATTACTATTAGTTGGAAAACTTTTAGGGCTTGATCCAAAGCCAATGGAAAGACTCCCACTGACCTCAACTGTGGTTGCAAACTAACATGGCTTCACCCAGTAATGTGCTGGACTCTTTCCATTGACTTCAATGGGCTTTGGATCAGGCTCTTAAGGGTTACTAGTTTTAAAAAATCCCCTTTAATCAGACCAGCAAGTTTCCTTTCTATACCTTTAGTTTCTCTGATACCTCATAAAGAACCTGAACCTACCTTAGCAGATGGTGGAGTATCTTTGGATAGCTGGGATTGCACATTTTAAAGTTTTCTTTAGAAAGATTCCTAACCAGTGATTCAGGAAAAGGCCACAAGGTTAAGAGGGGCTGCTCAAAACTTAATAAAGTCAAACAATTTCCTTTTTTTAAAAAGAAAGGAGGTGGGAAGATGCTGTCCTTGTTTTTGTTGACTCGCCCTAGAAACTTTGGATTGTTTGACGCTACAGCGATAGAGTCTAGCACATACTGCAGGGCTTCATGAAGATAGGCAGAATTTAAAGTTTCCCTCTCACTGCTGGGCATTGTTGCTCCATAGCATCAACGTGCAAGGCAGAAACTTTGATTCTTGGGATCCTGACCCAGATCCCTAAGTGGGCCAGATCCAACTGTGAAAACCAAGGTGGGGTGGAATGGGAAGATGGCTATGCAGGGATGATTGCAGACTCTAGTCTACGTGGGGGAAGTAGGGACAGGGGTGGCATGTGAAAATATGTTGTAGATCCTAACCTCATTTTATCCTAATTCTGTATGTGCCAGCAAGGCCAGTTCTATTTTATCAGTGAAAAGTAATGGAGAACAGCAGATTCTGCTCCCACTGCTTGTGGTAAACTGAGTCACATCACTACATATCAGGTGAGTCACCGACAGCGTTTGCACAAGTGGAGATTTTAAGACAGGGCAATGCAGCAGTGGAAGGTAGAGCCACATCTGTGAGTAGCTAAGATCAGTAACCTTCCATAGTGTTTGCCTGCTCTGAGATTCATCTGATTGGGAAAGCTGTTGTTTCTAGGCAATGTAAACTTGCCATGTGATGAGCGTATCTTCACACTAACATATCCCCATGGGACAGCACAATCTGAACAGCCCACCAAAATGGAAACAAAGCTTGCAGACTTTTCTGTGCCCAGCTGATGCACCAACTTCAAACCTGTTCTCTTGTGGTGGGGGAAATACAGCATGTGCCATGCACATTAGCAGATTTCCAAGGCCCACTATGATCCATGCCATGGACCTAGATCAAAATCAGGCCTCAAGTCTTTTGTCAACAAAATATATTTAATTTCTTTCATCTCAGCACTCAGATAACTGAAGGACCAATAGCACCGGCTTGAGCCATGCACAGAGCATGCAATACTGTGCTAGCTTCCCTCACACAGCTTTGCCAGTGCATCTCAATCCTGATCTACAATCATTCCTCAGTCAGGGGCCTCCCTTGAACAGAGTGTCAATCATGTAGTGAGTCACTGGTGTGCAATAATGAGGACTAGAATGAGACTAGGAATGTCCCCAACTTCCATTGACTTCAATGGAAATTGAGGAAACTCATCACCTTGCAAACTTGGGCCATAATATTTACTTGTGACTTGGGTAACTATAGCAGATTAAAAGCTTGCGCACCCCCACTCCCCATCTGTGACATATAGCCCGAGTGTTCCATCTATATATTAAATGGCATAACTTTTGCTATTCTTTGCGTGGACTGTTAAAACTCTACTCCTGTGTTTGACAGGCACAGAAATCTGGTTTCAGCCTAGCCCTGGTGAGAGCACACTTGGAAAATTGCTTGGGAAAATTACAGGAATGCTAAATAAAATGCAAAGAAGGGAAGCGAGTATTATTCCAAAGTTGGAGAATAAGCCATTAAGTATAAGGAAACAAATGTACCGGATTAGATTCTCAGCTGACGTAAATCAGTGTAACACCATTCAAGTCAATGGGGCTATGCCAATTTATTCCAGCTGAGGATCTGGCCCATATAAACTAGAAATGAGATTTGGAGTGATGGAGGGAACTTGGTCATAGCCTATGAATACCTAATAGTTAATGGAAGTGCAGAATTTATTCTCTGATGATGGCTGGAAAAAGGGCAAAAACCTGCAGCTAATGAGGAAAAGTTCTTAACTGTATGAGAAAATTGTGCAATGAAATGATCTTCTCAATGGCACATGGTCAAAGCACCATCATTATGAAATGACATAGTGAGTAGTCCTGTGAAGACATCGGACTGAATGACACACATGGCCTTCAGTGGGTCTACTGTCTATGGGCCAGATTGCAATATCCTTAGCCTACAGAGTAACTTACATCATGATAGTCCCTCTGAAGTCAATGGGAAATAAGGTGCTACTCCGTGTAATCAAGGCTAGAAGAGTCTAGCCCACGGAGAGGAACATTACATATAATTTATGTCATTTGATAGTCTAGTTTAGGGAACACCTCATCTTCTGCCATGAATTAAACATAATAGCGAAGGTTTATCAGCCTACACTCAATGCTCTTAACATAATTGGACATGCTGTTAAAAGTAATGAGCAGTATTTGCAACAGATGGACTTTGGTGAAGGATTAAACTAAAATCACGATTGGCTTGGAAGAGTTTTTAAAATCGATGGGCCAAGAAAAGTAATTTCTTGATGATCCAAGTCCTTAGATTATTTAGGGATTGTTTTAAAATAAATTGTATTTTGGGCTAGGAGTAATTCACTAGATGTAAATGGAGCAGTAGGTTTGAATGCACTATGTGAGATGGACACTCTTTATAATCTCTGCTTATGGCTTCCCTGGCCGTCCATGAGATCAAAGGATAGAACCTGAAGTATGTGAGAGCTCCACATGTGGAACCCTTTAAGGATTCATAGATTCTAGGACTGGAAGGGACCTCGAGAGGTCATCGAGTCCAGTCCCCTGCCCGCATGGCAGGACCAAATACTGTCTAGACCATCCCTGATAGACATTTATCTAACCTACTCTTAAATATCTCCAGAGATGGAGATTCCACAACCTCCCTAGGCAATTTATTCCAGTGTTTAACCACCCTGACAGTTAGGAACTTTTTCCTAATGTCCAACCTAGACCTCCCTTGCTGCAGTTTAAGCCCATTGCTTCTTGTTCTATCCTTAGAGGCTAAGATGAACAAGTTTTCTCCCTCCTCCTTATGACACCCTTTTAGATACCTGAAAACTGCTATCATGTCCCCTCTCAGGATCAAACCTAATGGTTGTTTTCCCCATTCCCTGTGAGTGAAATTAACCCAGCACAGAGGGACCATGCCAAGCACTACCACAATACAAATAATTAAGAACAGAAAATTGGAAAGTAACTCTAACAGCCTGATCCACAGCCTACTGAAATTAGTGGAAAGATTCCCCTTCATGTTTTTTGGATCACCCCCAAAGCCCTGATTCAGCAAAGCACTTAAGCATGTAACACTGAAGTCAGTGGGTCTACTTAAAGTTAAGCATGTGCTTAAGTGCTTTTGGTGAATCACAGCCTACATGAGATAGAAATCACCTGGCAGAATACATTCTTACCATGCTGAAAATGCGGTCAGAACATCCCTCGTGCTCAGATTTGATTCTATCCCACAGCAAAACTATTAAGAGGCATGGACCTGATCCAAAGCCCACTGAAGTCAATAGAAGTCTTTCCATTGACTTCAGTGGGATTTGGGTCAGGCCCCATCAGAGGAAATGTAGTCAATTTCACATTTACAGAGCTAGGGACAGGGAAAACCCTGTACTAAATTGTCCAAGAGATAAAAGTGACATTCTTGCATTAGATCGAGAGAGGTGGTTTCGTCAAAATAGAATATAGTAATTGAATCTATTGTTTTAAAGATAAGCTGCATTTTCTACTGCAGTGTTTGTATAATTAATTATCAAATTTTTAATTTATAAACAGCATCAATAAGAGTAAACTAGCAATCTAGATCCCTACAAATCCCCAAGCCAGAATCTTATCAGTTTCAAGCTTTAATTCGTTCTCATTGAGGAGATATCACTAAAAGGACCTCATATTACAGCAAACACAACACAATACATCAAGCAAATAAAGGCATGTGCTCAGTGCTGCCGCAAAACAGGACAACTATTTATTTAGCACAGCAAGTTCATTCGTTAGCCTTTTGCCTCATGACAAATTGGGTTTCAATCTGCCGTAGGTTCCAACCGAGAGATAATTCTCTTCTCAGTCTAGTTCTCACTGGACTTTTGTGCTCAACAGGAAACCACCATGCAGTGCAGCACAAAGGTATAACAGGCAGCATCTGCTAAAAGGGGTAGTTGCAAGTCAGGACTGGAGGGCATAGAAACCCTGTGTGTTTAGGAAGCTTGCATGGCACCTCCTTGTGATATACCAGACTCAAACCAGCACTAGTTCCACTACAACACAATACAACACATTCCAAAATACTTTAAAAGAGGAAGTATCTTTTTAAAAGCAAGTAGCCCACGTGACTATTTGGGGAACATGGGGAGACAGTAATTTTTAGCTTGTAGCACAATGGGGATGCTATACATTCAGGAGTTTCCTAGCCAGACATTCTCTTAGTGGTAAGAAACCATGACCAAAAATGTTGCTTAAGGCATTGCATGGCAGAATGCAAATGGTACAAAAAAGAAAACATGGACACTTTGTGTGAATGCAGGTGCACAAATAAAGGGTTGTCTCAATATTTTTCTTTACAAAAAATATGGGGTGTGTGGCTTTACAAAGACTGCAGTAAACTGTAATATATACATGTAATATTCTTCAAGAAGGTGGTGGGGTTGTACACATCCACACAAAAAATGGGTGTTTTCAGACCAGCAAATGAGCTGGGTTCTGGAGAATGAGTCATGGACAGTGGACAACAGTACCGAGAAATTACAGTAAGTGAATGATTCCCTTATAGACCTAACCTATTTCTTCACGGCCATAAATATGATTGAGGGCAAGGTTATTTTTCAAGATGATGATTTTCTTGTCCTGCCACCGTCACCATCTCCCATGTCTCAATAACCTCTCTGGCATATTTCAGGAGGAAATTATTGGCTTAGAACTAGAGATGGGCCTATCCAAATCACATATCTTAATGCTTTGGGGAATAGTTCGGATCTGGATGGAAGTTTTGCAGCTCAGGCCCCTCCCAACTCAGAACTTTTTTTCTCAGTTTTCCAAAAATTAATGCAGTCAAATTAAAATACTTTTAAAAGGAGAGAGAGAGGCTCCTGTGAAGCATCCAATGTTTCCTTTTCCTCCTTAAATGTCTGTCTACCCTGGTTAGTTCAGAGCAGAAAGGAGCTAGATCTGTGATTTTTATCACACACTCCATTGGAAAACGCATCTGCCAGAACTAAATGGGAGGGCAACAAATAGGGAAACATCTCTTGAATTAATTTACACTTGAAACTAGAAATCAAATCTCTGCTTCATAAGTTCCAGGAATCACCAGCCCTGCATTGGCAGGAGACAGGCTAAACAATTATGATGATCTCTTCTCCATCTCAGATGCCTATACTTTGCACTTCCCCATCTTCACCCTATCCTCATCCCAGCTTACAATAATAAATTTACATCTCAGCATCTGCAAAACATCATGGGGACAAATTAGCTCCTCAACAAGGAAAGGTTATTAAAGAAACAACCAGCCAAACAACCTTCTGGATAAATAACAACAAGGAATCCCCCATGATGTAGCTAGTCTATTCTTACTAAGGTTTTCCCAGAGCCTTCTCAGTACAGGAGGGATTGTATTACAAGGTGAAGTTACAAGTCCTGTCCATAATACAGGTGAAACAGTGCTAGCACCTATCAAGTTTAAGCATGGTGGTTGTTAGCACTTGTTTCAACAATGGGGCAAACCTGATCATATTGCATCAGTCTGTGCAATGGAAAAGAACATATGCAGGTTAAAACTCAGAAACACACAATAGTTTGGAAACCAGGAGATAGAATTTTATACCCAAAGAGGCCGCATACATCTGGGAATATTTTAAGAGCCTTGTAGAAAAAATGGTGAAAAATCTAACTGCAGGAATAGAAGGGAATTTGTAAAGAAGCTGTGCCCAAATATTCTGATGAGCCACATGCACTAAGTAGGCCAAATTCTTCAAGGACTCTGAGTTAGAAATATAGGAATTGCCAAACTGGATCAGATATGTGGTCCATCCAGTCCAGTATCCTGTCAACCACCAGTGGCCGATACTAGATGTGTCAGTGGAAGATGCAAGAAATCTGGGGTAAGAAACTAAGAGACTTGGCATAATTGATGCTTCATCCAGCCCTTATACTGGTTTATACTCCCAGGTGCTCAGGCTCCCTTCCAGACATGTAACTTACACCCCACCTTCTACATTCCCTCTGAATTTGGACCGGTTTCTCTGGCTTTTGTACAGTATCTTTGCCAATCATCGCTGCAAAACTGTGACACTCCTGTGTACCACTCACCGGTTAGCAGGTACTACTGCTGAGCTCCAGTGACTCTTTGGGTGATTCGGTTTCAATTCTGGCTCCATTTAAAACAAAACATTGGCTAAAGAATCCTTTCTATACTATAGCAGCAGCAGCAAATGCGGGTCGTAATGGAAGTTCTGAGTCTGGAAAGGTCACTCATCCCTCATCCCTGTGTGTCTCATCTTCTCAATGTAGTAAATGGAGCCTCCATCTATCCTCTCCCTTACTTTTCCCTTCCTACCCACGGTCTGGTTTAATATCTCACCCCTTCCTCCCCCCCTCCTCCCCCGCCCCAGCAAAGAAACCAGGCTGTTTCCAAGTTTGGGGAAATTGTTTCCACTTTCAAGACATGGATGTTTCACATTTTCCTGGTAGACTCAAATTAGGGGGTAGAAGATCTCTCCAAGCACCATCTGTTTTCATCACTTTTGCACATGGTTTTCCCAGCATAAAGGGGTTCATGTATGTCATTCCCATAGTGCTTCATGTGCTGCTTGCCCTTAAAGCCTAGTTCTTGTCTGCCTTTTCTTCTACCACACGCAAGGAGAGATCAACCTTTGATGGAAAAGCACCAGGATTAAGGGCCTGAGCCAAAGCCCACTGAAGTCAATGGAAAAACTCCAACGGACATCAGTGCAGTTTGGATTGAGCCCTTAGTGCACTACTGAGGCCACTTCAAGTTTATCAGAAACTGTGTCCAAAACAGTCTATCACCCTCTAGGGCAGGAATGCCCAAACTGTCCCAATGGTCTTATCTGCATTGGCAAATGGCTGGGTGCCTGGGGCTGCCCCCAATATACATAACATGGAGCAGGTTGAAACTGTCCTCTGTATGACTAAAGAGAGGATGGGACTCCAAGCCTTGTATGTTGTCTCCATGGGCTGCAAACTGCACTGTAGATCTCAGTGAGACATATTTGCCCCTTGAGCTTCACTGTAGCTACTGGCTTGCAGCTCAGACAGAGAAAAGGTTCTATAATGCCATGTGATCCAAACTCTTCTATATCACACAGTCAGCTCACCTCCAGCTATGGGTTACTCCTGTCTTGTCTGTTTGTTTTTAAAGGTTGGGTGATAAGCATTAGGAACATAATGTACCTATTAGGCCGTAAGCTCGGAGCTGCCTTCTTACATGTCTGCAAAGCGCCCAGCACAAGTTGGGGTACGATATTAATAATAAACCACAATAATTGATGAACTGGGTCTTAGTACTATTCCCTTTCCTCTTCTCTACCACAACCCAATTAAAAAACATCAAAATAAATAGAGCAGGGACTCAGGATGGGATGTAGAACACCTCTGCTTGGAAATGCTGGGACTACGGGAAAGTGGGGAGTCTCCTGGGGAGGAGCGTGGGGGAGGGGACACCGGCATTTACACTGATCAGAAGAAGCTGTAATCTATACACAGTTGTACAAGCCAAGTTATATTACACGAAAGCACATATTGAGTGCATGGAGTACCCATACTGGTCAAACTGGCACAGCTCCTTTGGAACAAGACTTTTGGAGTAGTTGTTGGTGCTGTAGTTACCCTATCTAGTGCTCTCTCTATATATGTATAGATATGTATAGAATTTACTGCATGCATGTGTTTCAAAAGGAACTGTACAGTTGATTATATTTCTCTCCCCCAACCCTTTCTCGGTCTTCATTTTTTCCGGGCTAGGAACGCCACTCCCAGAATTACAGCAATGGCAGCCATCACCACACCTCCAACAATGGCCAATGGCTTCACGTTATCGAAGACGCTGCCTGAGGATTCCTCCGCGCCGTTTCCCTTGTGCTCAGAGTCAGGGGACTGGCCGGTGGCCTCTTGCACCTCCGGGGCCGCAGGGCTGGGTTTCAGATTGCTGTGGTTATTCAGTGCAGGAGCCTCGCTGGCTGCCTTCTTCGTTGTGGCCACAGGGGTGGGCTGCTCCTTGGAGGGGGTTTCCTTCTTGTCTGCATTCATAGCAGGCCCGGGGTTGGGCTTCTCCTGCTTTCCAGAGCTGGCGGCCTTGGCATCAGGTTTGCTTCCGCTTCGGGTGCTTCCTTTAGATTCCATTCCTATGAGTGCTGTCGGAGGGGAGTGACCTGACCTTCACAGGGCCAACTCTCAGGATATTACTACTAGCTATATGTACCCACGTTGCTTTCACCTGGTGTAGGCAGGCTGATAGATCGACCTCAAATGGATCCCCTTGTAGCCGTCGTCCCAGCAACCTTCTCACTTAGCCAATACTTCACCAGGACACGATACAGAACCTGGAAGAACAGACAGAAAATGAGAGGTGAGTGAGGAGGATGCACAGAGTGCTAGATACAAGAGCCACTGAGAGCACATTTTACAGTCAGAACCACTCTACTTGTAGGTTGCGGTGAAACTGTAGACAAGTTGTATAGATTGGGACAGTGATTTCCTGGGGGCTTTGAAGAATTAGATTTTTATCAGTAAAGGTCAATAAACACTGACTGCACCACATACATACACACAGACTACAAAAATATTTCCATTGATAATAATAGAATTTTACAGATAGGCAAAGGAAGAAAAATGCTAGGTGATGACTTATTGTTCTCAAGGAGGAGGGAGAAAAATTGTTCTCAACCTCTGAGGATAGAAGCAATGGGCTTAAATTGCAGCAGGGGCAGCTTAGATTGGACTTTAGGAAAAACTTCCTGCTAGGGTGGTTAAGCACTGGAATAAATTGCCTACAGAGGTTGTGGAATCTCCACCATTGGAGGTTTTTAAGAGCAGGTTAGACAAACACCTGTCAGGGATGGTGTAGATAATAGTTAGTCCTGCCAGGAAAAAAAACAACCAACCAAAAAAAACCCCTACATCCATGAGTAGGGCCCTACCAAATTCACCATCCATTTTGGTCAATGTCACGGTCATAGGATTTTAAAAACAGTAAATTTCATGATTTCAGCTATTTAAATCTGAAATTTCATGGTTTTGTAATTGTAGGGGTCCTGACCCAAAAAGGGGCGTTGGTGGTTGTAAGTGTATTGGAGGAGGGGGTGCAGTACTTCTACCCTTACTTCTGCGCTGCTGTTGGCGGCAGCGCTACCTTCAGAGCTGGGCAGCTGGAGAGCGGCGGCTGCTGGCCAGGAGCACAGCTCAGAAGGCAGAGCTGCCACCAGCAGCATCGCAGAAGTAAGGATGGTCCGGTACAGTATTACCACCCTTACTTCTGTGCTGCTGCCTGCAGAACTGGGCCCTCAGTCAGCAGCTGCCACTCTCCGGTTGCCCAGCTCTGAAGGCAGCAGAGCAGAATTAAGGGTGGCACGGTATGGTATTGCCACCCTTACTTCTGCGCTGCTGCTGGTGGGACACTGCCTTCAGAGCTGGGCACCCAGCCACCAGCCACCGCTCTCTGGCCGCCCAGCTCTGAAGGCAGCACAGAGGGAAGGGTGGCAATACCATGACCCCCTAAAATAACCTTGCGACCCCCTGCAACTCCCTTTTGGGTCAGGATCTCCAATTTGAGAAACGCTGGTCTCTCCCATGAAATCTGTATAGTATAGGGTAAAAGCACACAAACAACCAGATTTCACGGTCAGTGATGTGTTTTTCATGGCCATGAATTTGGTGGAGCACTACCCATAAATGACAAGTGGACAGAGCACGAGACGGATCAACGGGGACTCAGGCTGGTGTTACAGCTTCCATGTGATGGAAGGAACAGAGAAGCTGCTGCCAGCCTGCTCTCTGCCAGAGCTGCAGTGATGATGCATGGTGTCAGTGATGCGTCTGGGAAATAACGAGTAAACAGGAGGCAGCCGTCAGACCTGAGCAGCCTTCTTCATTATCTCCCCGTTGACCTTCAGCGCTTCCAGGGTCCTGTGGAGAGCTTTCTGCCAGCTAAGTGAAATATGAGCTTATTAACACAGGCAGCTTAGAAGAGGAGGCTCGTATGGAAACCTCCCCAGCCAGAGGGCTTCGTTTGTCACACTTTTGTTCTGAGATGACCCACCGAGTTCAAAAATCTCATCAATGATGGTGTGTGGGAGAGTTAAAAACCCTCTAATTCTCCTGTTTATAAGGGGCTGCAGCAAGTGATGACATTTCTGTGCAATGTGCTTCCCCCTCTGTGGGAAACATTTAGAATAATTAGCACTTTACACCCTCCCACAAAGTGAGGCTGGGTTGGAATAAAGCTACATAGATGGGTGCAGGGGCTGGACTCATCAAAGGGAAATAAGCCAACTACTTGTCACCTGGTTTTAGGTAGAAACCTCCTATTCCACAGCTGTCCACTATGCAGTTTCTTGTGTGGTGGCCAACATTTTGCCCAACACCGGACATTGAACCAGGCACCTCCCTGGGTGCCTGGGTCTCTGTAGCTTGAGTTCCATAACTGGCACACATTCTCAGTGGATCAGGTACAGAGTGGGAGGCATAACACCAACCGCTTACATGCTTCTTCCAGAGAGAAGCAGCTTCTCCTGTGCAACCAAAGCCCACTGAGCTTCTCAAATCCCAGACAGCCGTCATCTTGGCCAACACCAGGGACTGAACCAGGGCGCTCAGGAGCTGAAAGCAGAAGTCTACAGCTTGAGCTAAAAAGCAAACTTCTCAAGCGGAAGGCTGTGATAGACCCATATCCTCTGTGGATCAGGCACGGAGGGGGACACATAATATACACTGACCAGTGGGGTCAAACTTTCACCAACCTCTGAAGTATTTGGTACTGGCCGCTGTGAGAGACATATGAATATAGGAATTGCCATACTGGTGCTCCATCTAAATCCAGTATCCTGTTTCTGATATGGCAAGTACCAGCTACTGCAGAGGAAGGTGCAAGAGACCCTAAAATGGCCAGTAATAGAATAAATTGTCCATAAAAGAAATTTCTTCCTGTCCCCCTAAATTAGAGGTTGGTTTATGCCCTAGAACATGAGGGCCTGTATCCCTTCCATTTCCCCCCTCTTTTTCATAATCCTTACTCTGGATATTCTTGTTATCTGTATACATTTTTGAATCCTGCTAAGCTCATGAGCTCAGTGATGTCCTGTGGTAATGAGTTCCACAGTCTAATTCTGCATTGCGGAAAAAAAAAAAAGTATTTCCTTTTATCATTTGCTGCCTTTTTAGTTTCACCAAATGTCCAAGATGCCAGTCTAGATGGACCACTGCTCTGGTCCTGCAATTCCTGTGTTCTTATAGCAGGCTGAATCAACCCCACAAAAAACTTTGGGCTGTTTAAGGTCTGGATCTGAATGCAGATCCAAATTCTGAGGTCTGAGTCCATCTTTAACCATAGTGCAAACAAACAAACAAAAAAGATGGAGGTAGCTAAAAACAAAACACCAAGAATGTAGCATCAACACAAGTGCCATTTCTGAAGTGAATTCAGTGCACTATGAAAGGTGCCAGAGTGACGGCCCTGGAGTCGGACATTTGTTTTTCCAAGGAATTAGTACAGCACAGCAATGTTACCTTCCCCCAGCCTGCCCTGCCTCAGTTCTGATCTAGAAGGGTCAGCACAGCTGGTGTGTATGTAATGCAGGCTTCCTGCAAATTCAATCGTGAGGCCCTGCTAAGGCTCTTAGCCATGCTGTGGACACCAGGCCTACAGGAACCAGAGTGAAACCCCCAAACTCACTTCATTTAAAGTCAACAAACAGTCATGAGATGGTACAATTGTTGGCCACGGCCACTCTGCTGATTTCCACACTGGTGGTGATAGAGAAGTGAAAGGCTCCATATGCTGCTGCCAGCCTTCACAACCATTCTGGCCATGTTCAGAATAATTGGTGTTCTTCTATTAATTTCCCAACCCACTCTAGTCCCAGGCTCCTTAATCAAGGAAGAAAACGCAATAATCTTTCAGTGTAGATCAAATCCAGCTACCAAACTGGAGTAACAGGTATATATGGGCCAGATCCTTGCCTGGTGTCAATTGGCATAGTTCCTCTAACCATAATTGCTCTGCACAGATTGACATTGTCGGAGGATCTAGCCCACAGTATTAAATGTTGTTCCAGACACAAAATGAGCAAATGATTATCACTCGTACTATTGAAAATATAAAAGTTAAGATTTCCACTCCGAACTCAAAAGGCCCGAACCACTCACCTGGTGCACCCCGCCGGAGATGGATTGGAAAACCAGGACCTCAAAGCCTTGCAAATGTTTTTGCAGAACAGAATTGTGTTGAAGTGACTAATTTGGATTAAAAAGCTCAGTTTTTCAGTTCGGGTCTCTCTCTCTCTGTGACCAGAGAGCCCTGGAATTCAGGAACCTCTGGTCAAAAACAATGCTGAAATCTGTACGTTTCCATGACACATTTTGGCTTTGACAGAACAGCATATTTCAACAAAAAGACACTCAGTTAGAAATGTTCTAAGCAGCTGCACTCATGACAAAGAGAGAAAACTTCTCTCCTGTTGGAAAACCAGCACATGTGGAATGACTAGTGCCAAGGGACATGGCTATGTGATGGTTTCAGTCAACACAGTCATCTCACTAGAGCCATTTGGAATCTCTCCACTCTTACATTTTAAGAAAGAAGAAGGTCATTCATTTGACAATGTTTGAAAAGTATCATGAGGCTGACTGGACTGAGACTCAGGAGATCTGGATTCAGTCCCCAGCTCTGCCCCTGATTCCCTGTGTGACCTGGGGTAAATCACTTAATCTCTGTACCTCAGTGCCCCGTCTATCCTGTCTCCCACCCTTTGTCTGTCTTGTCTTTGTAGACTGTAATCTCTTGGGAGTAGTATCTGAGTCTCACTAAGGCCTAGTACAATGGGCCCCTGACCTCAGTTGGACCCTGGAGGCATTAGTGTAATATAAATAATACGAATAAAATATTCATTCCTGTTATTCCTGTCGCCCTCTCCTTGACTAATGCAACCTGCAGACGTTTTTCACTCTGTCTTCATGTGCTAGAAGGCCCACATCACAGAACTGCCCTGTGTCATTTCAGGCCTTGAGCTCAGCTGGATGAGTGGAGCAGCCCGGAGATTGAAATGCCCTTTATCCCTGAAGAGGGCAGGCACCCCAGGTGATGGCTGCGGCAAAGCTGACAGGGTAGTTTGTAAAGGAGTCAGTTGCGTATTCACTTACAGGCACCTGCGCTGCCCTTCTGTCTCCCAGCCCAGAACACCAGCCCTCAAGGGTGCTGAAGAGCAGTGCTGAAGAGCAGTGCTCCTCTCACCAGCAAAGAATTTAACCCCCCTTTTTCTAATGCTCTCTAACCTTCTGGGTTGCAGGCTCCCTGCCATCCTTTCAGCTGGCTTAAACCCTCTCTGAATCCTTCCAACTAGCTTTCTCGCCTCCTCTTTTGTTCCCACTCCAGCAAAGCACTTCAGCGCCTGCTTCACTTTAAGCAACTGTGCTGTCCAGCTGAAGTCAATGGGCTTAAATTTAAGCAAGTACCTAAGAGAGAAAAACCTCGGGCGTTTATCTCTTAAGCTTTCTTCTTTCTCTCTCTCTCTGTCTGCTAGATTGCTTCTCTCTAACTACCTGTTCCTCCATCTTCCTCTTTTTTCTTTAACCCTTATTATAGCCATTTGTTTCTCTCTCTCTCTCTGCTTCTCCGCCCATCCCTCCTCCTTCCAGCTCTGTCTCTCTCTCTGCCTCCTACACAGCTGACTGTGCTTGCAAACAGGTTGCACAAAAGGCATAGGGTTCTCCCCTTATCACTTCTTTGTTTAACAACCAGTGCTGTTTCAAGGGGGCTGGCCTGCCAAGAAAGCAGCTTCCCAGCTCGGAAAAGGGTCTGCAAAGAGGGAGACGAGATAATGACACCGATGACAAAGAAAAAAAAAAACCCTTCCAAATTTCTGCCTCCCTGGAAAGTCTTCAGCATCAGTCCTTGATGCTGCAGCTTCTCCAAGGTCAGTGCAGTAGGAGCCATGCAGTGCTACTGATGTAACCGCCAATCCCAGCCAATAGAATAGGGCCCATATCAGGAATGAAGCTCTCTCCCACACTCCACTTGCTCACAGAATTACATCTGAGCCCCCAGAGGATTAGAAACTAAATCTATTCCTGCCTCCCCTGCCTGCGCAGACTAAAGATCCATCCATCCTGCACCAAACAGAATGGATGAGTCACCATCAGCTTTACTGTAATGTGCCAGAATTATAAAAGGCCTGTTTCTGACCCCTCCACCCCCAAGCCTTATTATCCTCTCCTTGCTGATTTTAGGTTAAAAATAAAGGCAGGCGTAATTGCAGGGTGGAGTAGACAGTGCAATATCTAACATGCTCAGGCTCATGTGGGGATCTCTTTTCCAGTGTGCTGATGGAGCTGTGTGAATGGAGTACAAGTTGTGTGGACTCCCTGGTAGTACATTGCTAAATGCATGGATTTTGTTTCCATTCTTGCTATATAGTCATGGCATGCAGACAGAGAAATTGGATAAACATAAAATACGCTTGCAGGAAGGTTGCAACGTAACACTACTTCAGGGGTGGGCAACTTGTGGCTCCGGAGCCACATGCGGCTCTTCAGAAGTTAATATGCAGCTCCTATAGGCACCGACTCCGGGGCTGAAGCTACAGGCACCAACTTTCCAATGTGCTGGGGGTGCTCACTGCTCAACCCCCTGGCTTTGCCACAGGCCCTGCCCCCACTGCATCCCTTCACACCCCCTCCCCTGAGCCTGCCGTGCCCTCGTTCCTCCCTCCTCCCCAGAGCCTCCTGCATGCCACGAAACAGCTGATCAGGAGGTGCGAGGAGAGAGGGGGAGGCGCTGATCTGCAGGGCTGTCGGTGGGTGGGAGGCGCTGGGAGCGGGAAGCTGATGGGGGGCTGCTGACGTATTACTGTGGCTCTTTGGCAATGTACATTGGTAAATTTTGGCTCCTTCTCAGGCTCAGGTTGGCCACCACTGCACTACTTTATTTCTTAAGTTATGTCTACACTATAGCTGCTATAGCGGCACAGCTACAGCACTGTTGTGTAGATGCTTCCTACCTTGTTGGAAGGGATTTTTCTGTTGACATAGTTGATCCACCTCTCTGAGAGGCTGTAGCTAGGTCAATGGAAGAATCCTTCCATCAACCCAGCCACATCTACACTAGGGGTTAGGTCATTCGAATGGTGCTCAGGGCACAACATTTTTCGCAGTCCTGAGTGGTATAGTTAGGTTGATTTAATTAAGTCAACCAGGCCTTGAATTCAGAATAACACACAAGAACTCTAAAACGGAGCGAGACAAAGCCGGCTGCTGACTAACCGCTTCTAGGCCCAGATCACACGCTTCCCTGTCTGCAAGCAGGACCAGGAAAACCTCCTGAAACTGAAAATGATCACCTACAATTTTCAATACACCACAATTCCATATAGCCCCAACTTCCATATTAGGGTAGGCCATGGTGTCACATTAGCACTGGAGAGTAGGGCCATTGCAGTGAGCTAGTATTCATAATCTAATGAAATCATTAAAAATCATCCTCAGGTGCTGACTCAGATTATGCACCAGCACAAGGGAGTAAGAGCCCCCACCCGCTTACCTCCCTACTTGGGCTTCCCAGACCTCAGGTTCAGGTACATGAGAGTCGGAAGCTACTAAACCTTTTCCGCACACCCTGGAGCAGGTGGGCAAGGAATGAGTGGGGCCTTGGTACCAAACCCCTATTCACTGGCCAGAGTAGCTGAGTCAGCACCGGAGGAATATAGTAATTTCCTGCCTGTATATTTGACCAGCAATAAATCATGACCGCAGCGGGAGGAACCGGGGAGGAATTGTGCCTTAGAGGGGTGTCTCTGAGTCACAGTCCCTCGTGGCTTTTCCTGGGATGCTGCTCAGGGCTACGTCTAAAGGCACAATCTAGTTCACTGGTATCATTAATAGAACAATAACCTGTATTGTGTAATGTGTGGGTGCAATAGTTTGCCTGCACACTGCACAATCCAGGTTCGGGGCCTGGGTACATACAGTATCTCTGAAACACAGCAGCCAACCAATGCACAGTGTGCTGCATAGCATTGGAAAAAGGAGGGAACCTGGGCTAAGCACAACAGGGCAAACCCCTACCCTTCCTATAAAGTCTCATAGGATTGTCAGTCTCCAGGCAGAGCAGGAAGGACCTGAGTTTTGCAGATCTTGCCCTAAAATCCCTATATTAAGATGCATGGAACTCAAGTTATCTTCCATAGAAGGATGAAATGCTAAATCAATGCTGCTAAAATCTGAACCTACAGTTCCAGGTAATCCCAATATTTAACACCCAAAGGGCGCCTTCTTCAGCCAGCACCTTCACCCTTAGCTAAAGGAGACCTGAAGCAGGAAGTCTGAGCCTTAAAAGTGAAATTCACCCCTGTGCAGAGACCCATGCACCACTTAAGCTTTGAAAATAGGGCTTAAGTGGCACCAAAATACCCCTTTCTTCCAACACTATACAGTACCCTGTGCAGCAGTTGGCTGCACTACCAAGGTCTTGATGCCCTGTGGTGCAACATGGGGTCGACTGCTACACATATGGGCTACACACTGCGGGGTCAGGAGGACCATAATTTGGGATGAAGGGTGCTGTATAAGTGACTGATATTGTTTTGTTATTAATGCTACCAATGAGCTACATTGTGCCTTTAGGCGCAGCTGTGAGCAAGTGGAGTAGCCTTAAGAGACGCTGTGACACAGAACCACACCTCAGAATTTCACCCAGGTTGCTTAAATCAAGAATCTTTCCCCAAACAAATTGCTCTCATAGCATTGGGAATTCTCTGGCATGAGTGTGAGCTATACAATGATTTATTTATCTGGATTTAGACACATTCTAGAAAAGCGCACTGCAGGTACCCTCAACATCACATAAAAATACCCCAGAATAACCATCAACCATAACAGAAACATGGTAATGCCATTCAGCGTGACCCACAACCAAGGGATAAGGCCACTTACCCACTCAACTCACCTGCCTTCCTCAACAATGGTTTGTTGCCCTTACAGCCTGTTTCCAAATGCCTGGGAAAGAAGACACGTCCTGAAGATCATTGGGTTTGGCTTTTTCAGACAAAGTGGGGTGGAAGAAATTATAGAAGTGCAGGGCTCCCCATGGAGAATGCCCTGCCAGTAACCCCTTCTCATTCATGCCAATGCGGCTCCAGCCCTTAGCTGGGGCAGTGTGTCAGGGAAGGGGATGATCTCTCAGGGAAATAGGTAGATACATAATACTATGGCTCTAACCCTGAGGGTCTCCATGGAGGTTGTGAGCACTGACAACTCCCATTGAAATTGCTTATTTCTCATTGTTTGAAGTCAATGAGAGTTGAGAGTGCTCAGCAGTATTGGGCCATCTAGATCTATGGCTTATGCTATAGCCTGATTACTGAGAACAGAGCTTTATTCTCCTCACAATAGCTCAGTTACTAATATGTAGTTTTCAAAACAAGTAAGCCATCGCCACACGTCCTTCACTCTTATATCAACTTAGGCTGAGTTTTTCAGTTGCCTAGGGGAATACGGATACCCAATGTCAATTAATTTCAATAGCTTCCCCTGCGGGAGGGGGATGCAGGGCTCCACACGCTGCTTGCCGCTCCTCCAGGTACCTCCCGCGAAACTCCCATTGGCCGCGGTTCCCTGTTCCTGGCCAATGGGAGCTGCAGGGGGGCGTGCCTGGAAGCCAGGGCAACACACGGATGGAGCCCTCGGCTTCTCCCCCTCACCCCCCACGGCTACAGGGACGTGATGCCAGCCGGCACGGGGCTTGAGGGGGGCAATCCCGCTGGTGTAGTTTGCCCACCTCTGGCCTGGAGGTAGGCCGGGGGGTGGGCGCGGGGCGCTCGGCAGGCCACAGGAAATAGCCCCGTGGGCTGCATGCAGCCTGCAGGCCGCGTATTTGAGACCCCTGATTTAAATCAAAGCTAACCTTCTGTGACACAAAGGGCCACATTTTCAAATGGTCTGTTTCCATTTTGAGGATGCAATTTGCACATGAAAAAGTTGGCATCCAAAAATCCAAGTACTTGCTCCGCTTTGTAGGTGCAAGTCAGGGGATTTAAGGTGAAAGTATTTAGATTTTGTTCCCACAACAGGGAGGTTGGGACTCATCCCCTTTGAAAAAGCACCCCAAAGAGAACAACTTCCTGCAAACATCGAGTCAGCTTTGCAAGGGAAGATAGGTTGCTCATGAGCTAAAAAGCAAAGCATGGTCTAGTTGTTAGGGAATGAGCCTGTAACTGGGGAAATCTATCCCTGCCACTGACTTTCTGTGTGACTGTCAGCAAATCATGTAACCTCTCTGTCTCAGTTTCCCCCATGTGAAAGATAAGAATACCACTACCTACCTCTCTGAGGTTTGGCAAGGCTACCCTGATGTGTATAAAAGGATTTAAGAACCTCAGATGGAAAATACCATAGTAGAAGTAGAAAAGCAGAGGGCTCCTAAGTGCTACAGTAATACACACAATAAATAGCAATCATGATGAATTACTGCTATCACCAAAGAGGTATTTTCTGAGGAGCCAGCAGAAGACTGAAAACCATCTGAGCATTTGATCAATATAACTGCAGAAGGTGCTGTGGAATACAGCAAACAAAACGTGGTCCTCCTTGCAACACTAGATTTCTCTAAAGCGATTTGAACAAAATGCTGTGCCAGGCAGGGCCGGCTTTAGGAAGTGCGGGGCCTGATTCGAATAGTTCGACGGGGCCCGCTGCCGAAGACCTGGAGTGAGTGAAGGATCCGCTGCCAAAGTGCCGCTGAAGACCCGGAGTGCGGGGCCCTCTTAGGTGCGGGGCCCGATTCGGGGGAATAGGCCTAAAGCCGGCCCTTGTGCCAGGGGGCGATACTGTTTCATGTTGCCATGTGAGGGGAGCAAGTAAACCTGGGCCAAATGTTTGAAACTAAATCTGAAACTACCTGGGTTTGGTTTTGTAGTAAATAGGAGACTAAGCTCAGGCTGGCTGAAAGGGAGATAGAGGGTCACTGACCTTTCAGGCAAACCTGACCCAATTTCAAACTAACCAGAGGCAGAGTTAAGATTTCCAAGAGAAACTATGTGAATCTGGCAAGTGCACGTGACTGCTGAGAAACCATGGCGTGTTCAAGGATTCCACTGAGTTTTGCTTTGAGATTTTACAGTTTGATCAAAACTGAAGGTCATCCCAAAACTTGGGGATGTGAACCCAGCAAATGGAGCCCCCAGCAAACATTCCCATGATAGCACCAAGCTTTACACAGTGCCAGGAACTAGAGATTTAGTTACCCAAGGCTGCATCAAAAAGCTCCAGGACCCTTCTGTGAGAAGACAGAGATTGATCATATCATGAGAAACCAAAGCAACAGGTGTTTTTCCAAAAATCTGCCTCCTTTTCCCTTCACCTTGTGACATTATTCCTTCCCTCCTGCAGACACCTTTGCTCGTATGTCACTAGGGGTCAAATAGGTGGGCAACAGCATAGGAGTCAGAACACTTGGGTTCTAGTCCCAGCCTTGCCATGAATTCAGGGTGACTTTGGGCAAGTCACTTCATTTCTCTATACCTCAGTTTCCCCCACTGCAAAATGGGGATGATTATGATGATGATGTGTACCCACATTTGTAAAAACAGTTTGAGAGCTACAGCTGAAAGGCGCCAAGCATGTCATTATCAGTCAGCCATCTAACTGTTCACCTCAGACTGCGAGCTGCCGATGGGAAAGGACAGATTTTGCAGGCGTGACTCATTGGGCATGCAGAAGCAATGAGATGTGTTGTTAACTGTGATAACAATGAGCATGTTTACTTCCTGCCAGAGCTTAATGGTTCCTAGGATGGCTTTCTGCAGGACTTTTCCGTCCCTGCCTCTTATTCCCTCTGCCTCAGGGAGTTACCAATGCTTTTATACCCTGGTGTCAAATATCAGAGGGATAGCTGTGTTAGTCTGGATCCGTAAAAAACAACAGAGGGTCCTGTGGCACCTTTAAGATTAACAGATGTATTGGAGCATTAGCTTTTGTGGGTGAATACCCACTTCATCAGATGCATGTTTTATACCCTGGGTTGATGCACTGAGGATGTTCAGTGACAGCGCAGGCTATTTGCCCTATCCTCACATCAGGCTGATTTCCATACCTGGCAGTCAGGCAGGGCCCTGGGAAGGGAAAGGGCCCGGGCCGTTACTTTCCTTTCTGCAGCCATTTCTGAGGGGAATTTTTCCCTCTGACACAAGGAGTAGCTTACATGACTGTTGAGAGTCCATGGATTGGCAGCTGGGGAGACCCTTTGAGCCAAATCGACTCCTAGCATGTTATCTCTGAGCAGCTCAATTTCAATCCACTGGAAGTCTATGGAGTCTCATGCTGCTTTAAGTCTGGCAGGTCAGCAGTCCCAGGTCTGGTGATGCAGCACTTTCAAGATGCTTTTCCACCCACTTCATAATGCAGGCCCATTGAGAGCAGACCCAAGATCATTAGAACAGCATAGGTGCAGTAAGCACCTTCATTAGTTCATGTTCAGCTTATAAGTAGCTGGCCTTTTATAGCATGGGCATTCACAGATACAAGCTCTCATCACTGACGTGTGCTGTACATTGCTACTGCAGATTGTCTCTGAAAACATCTGCTCAATGTATAGCAAAAAAAGCTAACAATGTTAGGAACCATTAGGAAAGGGATAAATAAGACAGTAAATATCATAATGCCACTATATAAATCCATGGTATGCCCACACCCTGAATACTGCATGCAGTTCTGTTCAATCTACCTCAAAAAGATATATTGGTATTGGAAAATATACAGAGAAGGGCAACAAAAATAATTAAGAGTCTGGAACAGCTTCCGTATGAGGAGAGATTAAAAGGACTGGGACTGTTCAGCTTGGAAAAGAGATGACTAAGGGTATGTCTACACTATGAGAGTAGTTCGATTTCACTTAAATCGAATATGTGGAATCGATATTACAAAGTCGAACGTGTGTATCCACACTAAGGACAGTAATTCGACTGTGCGAGTCCACACTAACGGGGCAAGCATCGACACTGGAAGCGGTGCACTGTGGGCAGCTATCCCACAGTTCCCGCAGTCCCCGCTGCTCATTGGAATTCTGGGTCGAGCCCCCAATGCCTGCTGGGGAAAAAAAATGCGTCGAGGGTGGTTTTGGGTAACTGTCGTCATCCAACCGTCACTCCCGCCCTCCCTCCCTGAAAGCGCCGGCGGGCAATCAGTTCGCACACTTTTCTGCTGAGTGACAGCGCAGACCCCACAGCACTGCGAGCATGGAGCCCGCTGTGACCATCGCTGCAGTTATGGCCGTTGTCAACACCTCGCACCTTATCAGTCACCTTTTCCAGAGGCAGATGCTGAGAAATCGGGCAAGGAGGCTACGGCAGCACGATGAGGACATGAAGTCTGAGAGTGGCACAGACCTGCCACAAAGCACGGGATCCCGGGGACATTATGGTGGCACTGGGTCATGTTGATGCCGTGGAACGGCGATTCTGGGCACATGAAACAAGACGGACTGGAGGGACCGCATAGTGCTGCAGGTCTGGAATGAATCCCAGTGGCTGAGAAACTTTCGCATGCGGAAGAGAACTTTCCTTGAACTTTGTGAGTTGCTGTCCCCTGCCCTGAAGCGCAAGGACACCCAGATGCGAACAGCCCTGACTGTCCAGAAGCAAGTGGCCATAGCCCTCTGGAAGCTTGCAACGCCAGACAGCTACTGGTCAGTCGCGAACCACTTTGGCGTGGGCAAATCTACCGTGGGGATTGTTGTGATGCAAGTAGCCAACGCAATCGTTGATGTACTGCTGTCAAAGGTAGTGACCCTGGGAAACGTGGAGGTCATCATAGATGGCTTCGCCGCGATGGGATTCCCAAACTGCGGTGGGGCTATAGATGGAACTCACATCTCTATCCTGGGACCGGACCACCCGGCCAACCAGTATATTAACTGAAAGGGCTACTTTTCAATGGTGCTGCAAGCACTGGTGGACCATAGGGGACGTTTTACCAACATCAACGTCGGATGGCCGGGCAAGGTTCATGACGCTCGTGTTTTCAGGAACTCTGGTCTGTTTAGATGGCTGCAGGAAGGTATTTACTTCCCGGACCACAAAATAACTGTTGGGGATGTGGAGATGCCTATAGTGATCCTCGGGGACCCAGCCTACCCGCTAATGCCCTGGCTCATGAAGCCCTATACAGGCGCCCTGGACAGTGAAAAGGAACTCTTCAACTACCGTCTGAGCAAATGCAGAATGGTGGTGCAGTGTGCTTTTGGACATCTCAAGGGGAGATGGAGAAGCTTACTGACTCGCTCTGATCTCAGCAAAACCAATATCCCCATTGTTATTGCAGCTTGCTGTGTGCTCCACAATCTCTGTGAGAGCAAGGGGGAGACTTTTATGGTGGGGTGGGAGGTTGAGACAAGTCGCCTGGCTGCTGATTACGCCCAGCCAGACAGCCGTGCGATTAGAAGAGCCCAGCGGGACGTGCTGTGCATCCGGGAGGCTTTGAAAGCCAGGTTCCTGAGTGAGCAGGGTAACCTGTGACTATTTAGTTTGTTTACAGGGAAGCTGAACCTGCCCCCGTTTCTTTACCCAGTGAACGTTCACTATCCTCTCCAGTTTCATACCCCGTTCACCCCCTTCCAACCCACGCTTAAAAATAAAATCACTGAAAATTTGTTAATGAACAACGTTTTCTTTATTACTGTTTTTGCGGTAAAGTGTTGAAACTGGGACGCAGACTGTGGTGGGGAGCAGGCGTAGTGTAGTGATGCAGAGGACGCTTCTAAACTCGAGGAATGACAGGCTCCTGCTTCTAGAGTGGTCCGCACTGGTGGACTGATTGTTTCAACGGAGCCTGCCACTTCTCCTGTTCGGGACTCTGTGTGTGGGGGCTATGTGACTTTGTGGCAGGGGGAGGACGGTTACAGATCCCCTGCTGCGTGGCTCTGTGATCCAGGATAAGGACCGCTGCATAAGATCTCTAACCGCCCCCCCCACACACACACACACAAAAAATGAAAACCACCTCCCAGACTGACCAGGGTGCCTAGTGACTGCACTGTGTGTGTGACCTGCTGCTGAACCTGCCCCCGTGTCTGTACCAACCCCCTTCCCCCCTTCAAACAGACTGTCCTCTAAAAAAACATGATGGAAACAGTAATTAACAGAAACATATTTTTTATTAGCAACTAGACAGTTAGGGGATGAAACTGGGATGGGGGCTTGGGTGAGGTGGGAAGGAAAGGACTTATCAAATTTTGGGGAATGACAGCCTTCTGCTACTTGAGCAGTCTGCAGGGGTAGAGTGACAGTTTTCACGGACTCTGCAGCCCCTCCTTCTTGGTACTTTGGGTGAGGGGGGTATGGGACTTTGTGGCGGGGGACGGTGGTTACAGATAGACTGCAGCGGGGCTCTGTCCTCCTGCCTCCGGTCCTGCAGAACATCCACAAGGCGCCAGAGCGTGTCCGTTTGCTCCCTCATTAGTCCAAACAGCGTTTGAGTCGCCTGCTGGTCTTCCTGCCGCCACCTCTCCTCCCTTTCGCTGTGTGCTCGCTGGTATTGCGAGATGTTCTCCCTCCACTGGGTCTGCTGAGTTGCCTCGCTCGGAAGCAGCACATAAGTTCTGAGAACATGTCGTCCCGTGTCCTTTTCTTTCTACGCCTAATCTGCACCAGCCTCTGGGAGTCTGATGACTGGGTAGGTAGGGAGACAGTCACAGCTGTGGGATGGGAAAAAGGGAGTGAATTCCTCAGAAAGACTATTTTCTTTGTTCACCAAAAAATTTGTCTTTCTCTGAACAAGACCATTCACAGCACCTATCACATGCACACTCAGGACAAGGTTGAATTTTCGGCCTTCGCATTCAGTGCCTGGGGTCTTGCAGTGCAGATCACACAAGCGGAACAGGACAGCGGAATTTGGGTAGCAGGCTGACATGGTAAGCTGTAGACCTGTGGCAGCTTAAAACTTTAATAATAGCACTGCCCTACTTTCACGTTCAAAGCAATGCTCCTAGCGTTGGCCAGTTCCTGCTGCCAGCAATCCGGCAAGCATGAACTCTGCCCCTGTCCCACCCCCTCGTGGCTGTCCCCGGGAAAGATCCCTCTATGCTGCCCCTCTCCCGCCTCCACCGCATGGCTGTAAACCACTGGTTACAGTTCTGTAAAGGAACAGGCAAGCAGTCACAATACTAACATTCCCCTAATTCATAGCAGGTCACCATGAGCGACATCACTCTGATGAGGATTTCAGACAGCGACAAAGAACGCATGCTTGGTGAAAGCCTGCAAAGACCAGGGCCGTATGCCGCCATGCTGTGCAAGGCAATGATACCAGAGTACTTGATGATAGCCTGGCGCGGAAACATTTCATACTACGGAGGACACAACAAGGCCGCTCTCCCAAGGAACCTCATGCAAAGGCTTTCCAATCACCTCCAGGAGAGCTTCATGGAGATGTCCCATGAGGATTTCTGCTCTATCCCCAGACATATAGACCGAATTTTACTGTAGTTGCACTGGCAAGGACTAAACAGTAGAGTGCCTAGGGCAAACCAATCAAGATAAACCGGACATTGTTAGATTTTTTTGCAGCAGTTGCACTGCCAAGACTAAAACTTTAAGTGCCTAGGACAATCTAATCATGAAAAACCCACAGTTAATATTAATGTTCTGTTCAAAATAAATGTTTACATGTTTAAAACACTTACCGGCTGATCCTTCCCCTGATTCTGGGTCCGGGTTAATGCCTGGGACGGTTGGTAGGGGACCTCTGTGAGGGTGATGAAGAGATCCTGGCTGTCTGGGAAATCAGCGTTGTAAGCGCTGTCGACTGCCTCGTCCTCCTCATCTCCTTCCTCATCTTCCCCGTCCACTACCATCTCCGAGGAAGCGGGCGTCGACAATATCCCATCTTCAGAGTCCACGGTCAGTGGTGGGGTAGTGGTGGCGGCCGCACCTAAGATGGAATGCAGCGCCTCGTAGAAACGGCATGTCTGGGGCTGGGATCCGGAGCGTCCGTTTGCCTTTTTGGTCTTCTGGTACCCTTGTCTCAGCGCCTTGATTTTCAAGCGGCACTGCGTTGCATCCCAGCTGTATCCTCTCTCTGTCATGGCTTTTGAGATCTTCTCGTAGATCTTTGCATTCCGTCTTTTCGATCACAGCTCCGAAAGCACGGACTCATCGCCATCACAGCGATCAGATCCAAGACTTCCCGATCAGTCCATGCTGGGGCCCTCTTTCTATTCTGAGATTGCATGGCCATCTCTGCTGGAGAGCTCTGCATTGTTGCCAGTGCTGCTGAGCTCACCACGATGTCCAAACAGGAAATGAGATTCAAACTGCCCAGACAGGAAAAGGAATTCAAATTTTCCCGGGGCTTTTCCTGTGTGGCTGGTCAGAGCATTTGAGCTCGGACTGCTGTCCAGAGCGTCAACAGAGTGGTGCACTGTGGGATAGCTCCCGGAGCTATTAGCATCGATTTCCATCCACACCTACCCTAATTTGACATGGCCATGTCAAATTTAGCGCTACTCCCCTCGCTGGGGAGGAGTACAGAAGTTGAATTTAAGGGACCTCTATGTCGAATTAAATAGCTTTGTTGTGTGGACGGGTGCAGAGTTAATTCGATTTAACGCTGCTAAATTCAACATAACCTCCTAGTGTAGACCAGGCCTAAGAGGGGATATGACAGAGGTCTATAAAATCATCACTGGTGTAGAGAAAGGAGTAGGGGGGACGGATAGCTCAGTGGTTTGAGCATTGGCCTGCTAAACCCAGGGTTGTGAGTTCAATCCTTGAGGGGAACATTTAGGGATCTGGGGCAAAAAATTTGGTCCTGCTAGTGAAGGCAGGGGACTGGACTTGACCTTTCAAGCTCCTTTCCAGTTCTATGAGATGGGTATATCTCCATATATTATTATAAATGAATAGGGAAGTTTTATTTACCCATTCACATAAAACAGTGGTTCTCAAACTTTTGCACTGGTGACCCCTTTCACATAGCAAACCTCCTTATAAATTAACAATATATAAAAATGTGTTTAAACCATTATAAATGCTGGAGAAAAAGCGGAGTTTGGGGCAGCACCTGACAGCTCACAACCCCCTAAGTACTAACCTCCCGATCCCCTGAGGGACCCCAACCCCCAATTTGAGAACCCCCTGACATAAAACAAGAAATGAAATTAATAGGAAGCACATTTAAAATAAAGAAAATGAAATACTCCTTCACACAAGATGCAGTCAACCTGTGGAACTCATTGCCAGGGCATATTGCAAAGACCAAAAGTATAACTGGGTTCATAAAAGAACTAGATAAATTCATGGAGGACAGGTCCATCAATGGCTATTAGCCAAGATGGTCAGGGATGCAACCCCATGCGCCGGGTAACCCTAAGCCTCTGACTGGGATGCCGGGATTGGATGACAGGGGATGGATCACTTGATAATTGCCATTTTGTTTATTCCCTTTAAAGCATCTGGCATTGGCCACTGTTAGAAGATAGGATACCGGACTGTTGTCTGACCCAGTATGGCTATTCTTATGTTCTCATGCATACTATAGCTTTAAATTTCAAGCACTGTCTCTGTGAATTGAGACAGCAGCCATTTTGTTTTCAGAATGGCTATAGTCTGTATAGAAGAGGGACACACACTGTGCTCTCATGGAGATTTTACTTTTGTTCCTTTCTTGGTTTGGTGTTTGTGTGTGTGTGTGTGGTTTTATTAATTCTAAAATATAGTTCCTTCCAACTAACATATTTAGGTGCTCTTTGTGTACAGAAAAATGGAATTTCACTTCCAACATCATGTTATAACCTTGTGGCAAGAAGCAATAAAGAAGCTCTTAGGCTAGCTCTGCTAATTTGAGGAGGCGAAGACTCAGGGTTTCACTGTTTTAATACTCTGCCATTTGGGAGATTGGAACGGGAAACACAAGCTGGCTATTTCCTATCATATCAGCAGTAAATAATCCCACCACATCTCCCAAGGACATGAAATATATAGTTGCCATGTGGCTAATTATGCCAAAAAGCAGCTTCAGCTCAACTTTTTCTTTTTTGTCTTTTTTCCACATTAGGAAGGAAACAAAGAAAACCTCAACCAATCCAATATTTTAGATTTCAAGGATTCTCCCTGCAGAATTATAAAGCACTTTCCAAATTCTACAGAAGTGACCCAATTCACTGCTGCCATATACCTTGGGTGTATGCTAGCCTCTGAGACTTGCACTCCTGAAGAAAAATAGTGCTTATGTTTCTGAGGATGTGCTCTTGATTTCTGGGAGATCTGCAGGAAGGTATAATTGACAGAAGAGGATGGAGAAGCCACCAATGTCTTAAAGCCCATTGAAGAGTCACCCCAACAGCATTCCTTTGCTATAGCACATTAGAGGCCATGTATGTTCTTTTAACCTTGACTTAATAGATCAATGTCAATTGCAAAGCCTCCTTTATAGCCTACGATTTCCCCTTCCTGTTTTTAGCCTCATGCCATGTTGCGTCTGACTCCACTCAGTGTTTCCCTCAGTGCGGGAAGCTAGGTGCTCAGAGTGTCTCAGGAAAAGCTCACCTCTGCTCACCAGTGTCTATGTTCCCTGCTTCGTAGTCTCCTTTGGCAGCTTCAGAAGGGAATAACCAGCCTCTCGTAGAGTACACGAGCCTGATGAGGGCAATCGCTCGAGATTTTCTGCTCAGTAATGGGTTTACAGTGCTGATGCAATTGTAACCTACCAGCCAGAGTCAGTGTGCGTTACGTGTCCCCCTCAGCATTCGGTTCACAGAGCATATGAATGTGTTACAGCTCCCTGCTACAGTGTCTGGCTCTTTAGCTTTAGCTGTAAACACTCCCGCTAGTTCTGGTGCATCAGCCAAGATGGTGAGTGTCCATAGGTGCTGGAACTGGGGGTGCGCCTGAAGTGGTTTACAGGGTCCAATGGCTCTCAGCACCCCCACTATATGAATTGTTCCCATGCCCTTGTGGGTGTCCCAGAAATTGGGATCCTGCTCCCTTTGAAATCAATGGCAAAACTCAGCAAGAATGGGATTCAGTTCCTTTGTTGTGCATTATGATCTACATGTCAGGCTTGCAGCGTCACCTGTCTGCTACTTCTCTGACTGATCTCATGAGATTTTTCCTGTGTGCTCAACCCTGAATGGCAGATTGTGATTTCCAGAGGATTGACAACACTTTATCCCCCTTCATGAAGCCCTTCCTAGCCCTCAAGTCTGCTTCTTGATTGTAAATCAGCAGACTCTTCTCCCTCTCAAGTACAGTGAATCACAGACCAGAGAAAGGGGAAGGACAATCTCGGACACTGCAAAATAAAATAAAATAAAACAAACAACCTGCCTCTGACAGCTCTGTTTAGCTTATTAATGTTCCTAATAACTAGTCCCTTCTGTTCTCCCTTAATTGAGTTCTGGACTATATAATGCCCTATCTGTGTCACCAGCAATTCCCCTATTAGCTGTGCTGGGGCAGACAAAAAGATTGGAGGAGCGATTTTGAATGCACAAAACAAGATCCCAAATTTTACACTCTGTGGATTACAGACACAGGCCTAAATCTGTCGCTCTGCATTTGAAATCAATGAATCCACTGCGGATACGGATTCAGATTGAGGCTAGGACTGATAGCTGAGAAGAGCACACATCCCCTGGGGCAATGCACACCTGTGATTTACCAAGCTAAGCAACAAAAGATTTGCACTCTCTCTCTCTCTCTCTCTGACACAGTGCTAATGCCAATAAAGGATCTACTGAAGAGCACATGACCAGCCTCCATTGCCTCATCACTCTATGTTAATTATAACACACACAACAAACACTTGGCTATAAAATATCCCTGCTCCTGGCTGCAATGATTTTCCCGACTCCCAGCCAGAGGCTTGACCAAACAGAATAGATGCCATTGTGCCAGAGCACTAGCCGAACTGTGGCCCTGGCAGCCAGCCAGAGGAGTGTGTGGTAATAAAGGAACAAGACTCCCGAAGAATGTGCATGTCTATGAGCGCCTGAGATGGTCCTTGGCACGTCTCTGCCATGCAACAGGGTTAAAAGATTAATCGTGTTGGGAGCCTGGCCCCTCACCCAGAAAGAAAACAATGAAGGTCAAAACCATGAAGGTCAAACTTCTAGATGGTGAATAGTGACCAAGTCATCTCAATCCCTCCTGTGTCTCCTTATGCCATCCCTACACCAACCCCCACTTCAGATGGAAATGCCATGGGCAGACCCAGGCTCTTGCCCCCTGCTACCTCCATGCAGGAGAAGTTTGCACAGGATGGCATCGATTCATGGATAATAACTGTCCCCTACCTACCTCCGGGCTCCATGTGATCCTGGTTCTGATGGATATGCACACGCAGCTTAATTAGGAGCAAAGAGACCAAATCTACAGGCATTTTCACACTTCTATTGTGAAGATACACAGACAAAAAGTGGAAGCAAAAGCATCTGAATAGATAAAAACCTCTTTCCTAAAACACTCCAGAAACGGTACATTAAACACACATTCTTACCATCTGATTCCTAAAGAGAGGCACATTTCCCTACAATAATCAATATATCGGTGCCTCTTTGCAGCCATAGGCTAGGTGATTCCAACTTTGTCTGTGTCCTTGCTACGTCCCCCTCATTTGTTATAACCTGCTATGACAGCTGAAAGGAAGCTTTATTGTAGCTAGCATCTGTAGTCCATCTCCTTTACTTTGGCAGACTCTGACACATAGCTGTTTCTAGCACAATGTGGGGGTGGGGAGGGGGAGAATGCAAAGGATTTTTTTTTTCAAAATGTCAATAGCAGCTAATTGGGTTGATGGGAATTTCAAAGTGTATTTGTTTGTTTAGCATCCTGCCTGCAGGATTAATGACTAATTAAACTGAGAAATGAAACCGTCAATGCAGAATGCAAATGAGAATGAACAAGATAATCCATTCAAGACAAAAAAAAAAAATGTACAGCTAGAATCCAAAACAAAGGCTGGCAATTTGTTTTTAAAAGGCCCCGTTTCCCTTTTTCTATTGAAGAGATTTTAGCTGATGATGCAGTTTAAAAGAGAAACGGATTTCCTAATCTAGCCATCTGTGTTTTTATCTCGTTAAAACCAGGTCTGTATTTCCAGCATGCTGCTGCCGCTCTCCCTTTCTAATCCGTTTTTAGGACAAATGCTAAACGTTCCCCCCAGAAATCACAGCGGAAATTCTCAGGAGCATCCTCAGCAATAATTATGCAATAGTGGTACCTCCTGCAAACCAAGCAAGCGAAGGAAATAAGCAAGTGACACAGAGCCATTCAGTTTGTGCATCTGGATTTTAGGCACATGCAGCGCTCACACTTGTGTGAATGTCTCCCCTCGCTATCTGACCTTCAGGGAGTAAGGCATGACATATGAGAGCAGGGTTTGGAATGGAAGGCATTCAAAGTGAGCTCTCCTCTGCATTCGCTGTTGTTTTGGCCAGACTGCCCTGCCTGTGTGGGTAGAGACAAATGCATCAATAGAGACAATTACTGGCAGTCTAAACACATTTGGCATGGCAGTCCCATGACCTGCCTCACACAGAGAGCTGCAGAAATGAGCACACACACCTTTAACAGGCAGATCCAGATCTCTCTCTCTATATTCACCTGCATGCAAGCACTCTCTTTCCCCCCCCCCCCCCCCCCCCCCCCACTGCCTTCCACAGACTCAGGCCTGTGTGCTCCTCTCTCCCTCCTTGGGTCTGGCATGTATGGAAGGGTAGGTAAGAAAAGCAGCAGCCCCTACCTTCTCTCCCCAGACTGTTGTTTGTACAAGTCACACCTTGGAAGCTGGATGTTCTGCAGAGAGGAGGGAGGGAGGACGGAAGAGGGAAAAAAAACACCTTGGGAGTTTCCCACAATGCATCGTTGCAGTCTGCATGAAGCGGAGGAGATGAGATGGGAGGGAGAGTGGGCAGACCAATCAGAAGAGAGGGGCCAGGATGCTGGAGGAAGAAGGGATCCGGAGGACTGGCCAAGAGGGGGCAAATGGGGAGGTTAGGAGTGGGTCATCTCAGTCTCCTGAGTCCTCATTACTCCCCCAGGAATGTGGAATCCGGGTCACTGCCCCAGGAATTCTTTTCTCTCCCAGACCAGCTGATTGCTCACAGCCAGGACTGGCTCTGTGACTAGGGGCTCTCCCCACAGCACAGCGCTGAACTTCTGCCTGCCATGAGGAGCAGCAGCTGCTGCATTATCTCTCTCCGTTTGGAATCCCGAGCATGCTTGCAGCAAACTGGATTCCTTGTGGTGAAGAACACCGAGGGGTGGTGGTGGAGGGTACATGAGGAGTGTTATTCTGGATTGCTCAGTAAAACAGGACCCCACATGGGTGGGTGGGTGGGTGGGTAGGGGTGTGAGTGAGTGTGAGTGAGAAGGGTAAAGGGGGTTTAATCCAGTTCATCAAAACTGGATCCTCCCCCCCAAAGAAATGAATTCCCAAGTGTATATGCATGCTGGGGGCAGGGGATGCATTGCAATATGGATTGTCATATAAAACTAGATTCCTAAGGGACAGTGTATGGAGGGAGGAGGTATCAAGGGAAGAAAGGATTGCCAAGGGAGTGGCTGTGTGGGTAGAAATCTATTTGTTAAGGAAGGATGGATCAAAGCTCACCAAATGTGTTTGCGAGTAACCCCTCACTGCACGTCTGTGCAGGTGCATGTGTTTTTGTTTACTCCGTGGAAGGAAGAAGAAATCACGTGGGATTGCTGTGCACTCTTTATGCTGGATTTATTCTGTGTCCAGGTCCCTTATCCGGCTCACTCACCCTCACCCCCTTCACCCAGAGAGCCTGACCCACATACAGCAATACAAGTTTTGTAGGGTGGAGCCTGCTCCCACCTTCCTGACGAAAGCAGAGAGACTGTCCTGAACAAACCAATTCCAGGTTTTCCCTAAGACCTTCTGCTGGGCATTTTGCCAGCCATTTCCTAGACCTCCAGCCAGGCCCGCTGGATTCAGTCAGGCTGCTAGTTCCTTACCCTGACAATTGATTCTCAGTGTGTTCATTTAAAAAGCTCCCGGGGCCCTGGCACACAGTGCGTCATGCGGGGACACTGTGGTTGTTTGCTTTAATAAGCATGAAACTGTGAGCATGGGATTCCTGCTGTGATGTGATGGCATGGAGCACGGTGGGAGTCATAACGAGCTGGGCCAACATTTCAATGGGAACCACAAGTGCTCAATGTCTTGGACTGTCAGCTCACTGCCTGAGACACGTACATACGGATTTAGGCAATTAACCACAGGGAGCCCAACTGGAAAATGTGGGCCTTGCTGTATTCCAGCCAAATAGTGCACAGAACTGGCCCCTCCCAGCAGCTGGGAAATGGAAACTCTGCTTCTTACTGGTTCTACTTTGCTTCCTTGGTCACTGATGTTACCCTTTCTCAGCCAATACGGGAGCTCCGGCAGGAATAGTGCCTGCCATCTCAGATAAGCATAGGGGAACTTTTCCTTCTCTTTCCAAAGTGCTCAACCTCAAAATGGACAAAACTCATCCGAAGCATAAAACACAAACAGCCTCAGAAACAACCCTGACATCATAATCAAAAAGGCTGACAAAGGAGGTGCTGTCGTCATCATGAATAAATTGGAATATGACCAAGAGGCTGCTAGACAGCTCTTTAACACCGCATTCTACAGACCATTATCCTCTGATCCCACTGAGGATTACCTAAAGAAACTACACCATCTGCTAAAAAAACTCCCTGACAAAGCACAGGAACAAATCTGTAGAGACACATGCCAAGAACTCCGACCAGGGGTATTCTATTTGCTACCCAAGATCCATAAACCTGGAAATCCTTGACGCCCCATCATCTCAGGCATTGGCACCCTAACATCAGGATTGTCTGGCTATGTGGACTCTCTCTTCAGGCCCTACGCTACCAGCACTCCCAACTATCTTTGAGACACCACTGATTTCCTGAGGAAACTACAATCCATCGGTGATCTTCCAGAAAACACCCCATCCTGGCCACTATGGATGTAGAAGCCCTCTACGCCAATATTCCACACAAAGATGGACTACAAGCTATGAGGAACAGTATCCCCGATAATGTCACAGCTAACCTGGTGGCTGAACTTTGTCCTCACCCACAACTATTTCACAGTTGGGGACAATATATACCTTCAAGTCAGCGGCACTGCTATGGGTACCCACATGGCCCCACAGTATGCCAACATTTTCATGGCTGACTTAGAACAACGCTTCCTTAGCTCTCGTCCCCTAATGCCCCTAATCTACTTATGCTACATTGATGACATCTTCATCATCTGGACCCATGGAAAAGAAGCCCTTGAGGAATTCCACCATGATTTCAATAATTTCCATCCCACCATCAACCTCAGCCTAGATCAATCCACACAAGCGGTCCATTTCCTGGACACTACTGTGCTAATAAGCGATGGTCACATAAATACCACCCTATACTGGAAACCTACTGAGCTCTATACTTACCTACATGCCTCCAGCTTCCATCCAGTACACACCACACAATCCATTGTCTACAGCCAAGCTCTAAGATACAACTGCATTTGCTCCAATCCCTCAGACAGAGACAAGCACCTACAAGATCTCTATCAAGCATTCTTAAAACTACAACATCCACCTGCTGAAGTGAAAAAACAGATTAACAGAGCCAGACGAGTACCCAGAAGTCTCCTCCTACAAGACAGGCCCAACAAAGAAAATAACAGAACACCACTAGCTGTCACCTTCAGCCCCCAACTAAAACCTCTCCAGAGCATCATCAAAGATCTACAACCTATCCTGAAAGATGATCCCTCACTTTCACAGATCTTGGGAGACAGACCTGTCCTCGCTTACAGACAA
This sequence comes from Trachemys scripta elegans, assembly GCF_013100865.1. Classification (NCBI taxonomy): domain Eukaryota; kingdom Metazoa; phylum Chordata; order Testudines; family Emydidae; genus Trachemys; species Trachemys scripta. The sequence continues at coordinate 112,437,568 of NC_048301.1, forward strand.
CCCCCCCAACCTGAAGCAAATACTAACCAGCAACCACACATCACTGAACAAAAACACTGACCCAGGAACCTATCCTTGCAACAAAGCCCGATGCCAACTCTGCCCACATATCTATTCGAGTGACATCATCACATCACCTAATCACATCAGCCATACCATCAGGGGCTCGTTCACCTGCACATCTACCAATGTGATATATGCCATCATATGCCAGCAATGCCCCTCTGCCATGTACATTGGCCAAACTGGACAGTCTCTATGCAAAAGGATTAATGGACACAAATCTGACATCAGGAATCATAACATTCAAAAACCAGTAGGAGAACACTTTAACCTGTCTGGTCATTCAATGACAGACCTGCGGGTGGCAATTTTGCAACAAAAAAGCTTCAAAAACAGACTAACGAGAAACTGCTGAGCTTGAATTGATATGCAAATTAGATACAATCAACTTAGGCTTGAATAGAGACTGGGAATGGCTGAGCCATTACAAACATTGAATCTCTCCCCCCCTTGTAAGTATTCTCACACTTCTTATCAAACTGTCTGTACTGGGCTATCTTGATTATCATTTCAACAGTTTTTTTTCCTCTTACTTAATTGGCCTATCAGAATTGGTAACACAACTCCCACCTTTTCATGCTCTCTCTCTCTCTCTGTGTGTGTGTCCTCAATATATGTTCAATCCTATGCATCTGAAGAAGTGGGCAGTAGCCCACGAAAGCTTATGCTCAAATACATTTGTTAGTCTCTAAGGTGTCACAAGTACTCCTGTTCATTTTACCATTGAAATCAACAGTCATAAAACAGAACCATCACTTTAAAGTCTTATGTTAATGCTGCACAGTGTCAGGCAGCTCCAGGGGCAACTAAGATGGTTTAAAACTTTAAAGTTCATACTGTTTTCTCCTCTTATACAGGGCAGCTGAGTAGCGGAACATCAAGGAAAAAGTGTCACGAGATGGTGCACAAAGAGTGAACGAGGTGGACCAGATCCTCAGTTCCGTAGTGCTAAAGCAGCATTGCTTCATTGACTTCAATATAAAGCATCAACTCCTGCAGTATATTTTACTGAACATATAAACCCACACAAATGAAACCTACTAGAAAAATATAAAACATCAGGGGCTTGAAAGTGGAACCCCAGCCCTCACTGAGAAGAATGCGTTTGCTGAATCTACACTGTATCGTGCTGGATTGCCATACTCCATTCCTACACTTGGGCCACGCACAGGGGTGGAGAGATGGATGAAGATACCTTTAAGCCATCTTTGTACCCACTGTATTCTAGGGCCTACCTGGCTCCCCGGATAAGTTAGAGCAGCCCACCCTGGCATGAAGGAAACAGAGATTAGCTGTAGTGCAGGACAACCTGGCCAGGACTCTTGATTAGTTCTGGTCCCAGTATAGAGCCCTTATACCAGCGCTACATCAGCTGGGAGTGTCAACAGGGGTGCATTTCTATCTCCTTTCAGGCTCCTTTGCAGCATAAAAGGAACCTTAGCATATCGGAGAATCAGTCAGGCCCATCAATGGCCCCTTGCTGGCCTGCATGTGCGTAGCTATGGTGTTTAGTGCCCTGTATTCATTCTCTCTCACTTTTTCATAGGAGATACCTATAGATTGAATCTGGCTTGCAGTTTTCTTACTCTGTTTTGGAGTTTGTTATAAATATTGTTATTGATAAATCTAACAAAGAGGAAGATAGAGAGCTGAACACTAGAGAGAATAGATTGAACACTGTTTGCACCATTCGCATTTAGAAAATCCCGCTTTGTACCACGAAACATGGAAGAGCCTCTATAAATTAGATCAATTTCCTGCTGTTCTGAGAGTAGCTGTAAGTGGGTCACGCCTTGCTAATGTGAAGCGCAAAATAGCAAAGCATGGTGGAGCCCAGGAGTACTGATTCAGATCGAGAGGGGCAAGGCGAAACCAGTGCTTCCCTCAAGGTCAGCAAAGAAGAAAGCCCCATGAGCTTAAAATGTATCTTAATTATGGTCTATGAAATCTACATTCACAGCAGAATGAGGTACAAAATCTCAGATAATTGGTCAGAAGCCAGGTTGGCGGTTGGGTGCTAAGAGGCTGGGGTGCTGTGGAATGGTGACTCCCTCCCCATGCACTACTGCTGATCAATCTGTAAAAGCACCTGCCTCCTGGCTCCATAGGGCTCCTGCTGCTGCTAACTGGGAAACTGAGTTTTGACATGGTCGGGGGGGGGGGGGGAGAAGAGAGTAGCCCTGCCTTGACCACGTTAGACAGGACAACAGCCATATAGATGGGGCTGTCAGAGAGAACACAATGCACTACAGTGTTCCCACAGTGGCTTCTGCAGAGCTGATTTTCCAGGCAAACTCAGACAGTGGAAGGCTGTTTTTAAACCTTCTAGCACCTTGGGAAATTGTTATGAGCTGCATGAGGCTGGGTGGAACTTAATCCTGCTCCACTGAAGATCATGGGAATTTGGCCATTGACATCCTTAGCTCACTGTAGCTTTTTCTTAATGAGAGGTGCTTCTGGAGGCTCAGCCATTGGGAGAAGTGACTCCCACCAATTGTGGACAGGAATTTGCTTCACGTTTCTGTAACGTGTGCCCAGTTGTTACAAGGATGGGCTGAATAGAAAGGCTTGTTTACAGGGGGCAATTTAGCCGTTTGTTGTAGTGGTCTAATTAACAGGGTAGTTATACTAGTGTAACTCCTGACTAAGTATCCACACGAGGCATTATACCAGTATATCTACAGCTGTATTATTAGACTGGTATAGTTATGCCACTTCCCTAGCTAGAGAAGCCTGAAATCCTTACTATCTGCAAAGGGGCTAGGATTGCAAACCTGCTATTCGGCAGCTGGCCAGAAGATGTCAGCCACACAGACAATGGACAGAAGCAGGGAATTTTTGTCAGAATGTATAAAGGTGGCTTTGCTGCTTTAGGAGAGAGCTTGCAGAGGTCATCACAGAGGAGGGAGAGAGATCAGACTCTGGTCTCGTGCCACTGTACCCCCACTGGCTTCTAGGAGCCACTCCTGATTTCCACTAGGGTAAATACAAGAAGGCTCACTGCCTTAAAATTAAGAGGCTGATTTGCCTCTGATGTCACAATGGTACTATGTCACAGCCCCACTGTCAAGGGGAGGAAGGGAGGCAAGGTGATGGCTAGGGAGTCTCCCACAGGGAAAGGGTAGAGCTGCAGCTCTGGGACATGGTCCAATCTCTCTTACAGTCACGTTTCCATAGAAGCGGAACACATCTTGTTTCACGCAGTACAATCTCGTAAGGAACCATGTCACATGTGTTCATGGCCTGGCCTGGCCCAGCCACACACAATGTGTAGAGTAACTTCCGGGCCAGGGTGAAAAGCGAGGTGTCATTTTTTCTAGTGGATTTTTATTCTCTTGAAGGTGAGGGACTATAGCGCCACCTGGAGGCAAGCTGAGTGCAGGGCAGCGCTATGCTGCTATCCCTGCACAGGTTTGGAAATGCACTGGTCACAAACTGCACTGCCTCCTGCTATGCCAGTGTGGTGGTATTATTACTACTACCGGTACATCATCTCTAAGCAGCTAGGCTGATCCTTTTCAATCATGGATCTGCAAAGACTCCCTGCTTTCCTCGTCCTGCCTCCTTTCCCCTTTAGCATGACTTCCCTCCCCCCCCCCACCTGATTCTTGACCCAAAACACCCCCTAATAGTGCACTAACGGGCCCTCACAAGCCAAGCTAATGCTCCTAATTCTTGGGCTCAGCTTCTGATCCCAGTTACAGTCCCACTTTTCTTTTTTCAAATGAAGCTATTCTCAATTTACACCAGTGTAACAGAGACCAGAATTTGGCCCATGATCAACAACATCCCCTTTTATTAGTAATACTAGGGTAGTATAGAGAGGCCCCAGCTGAGGCCAGGGCCCATTGTGCAAGGTGCTGTGCACAGTGAGAGACGGCCTCTGCCCTGACTAGTTTACAATCCATGAAGACAAGACAGGCAAGAGGTTTGAGGGGGAAACAGAGGCACGGATATACCTTGCCCAGGGTCACACACTAGATCAGTGGCAGAGGCAAGAACAGAACCAGAGAGTCTCCTAACTCCTAGGCCTGTGTCCTGTCCACTAGACAGCACTGTCTCTCCACCTAGTCTCCTCCCTAGCATTAACTAATTAGTTCATGCCTACCCATGGAGTGATTGTGATATGGTCAAACCTCTATAATGAGCTAGACAGACACACCACACTCATAGCACAGCAGGTATGTCCTGAATATTTTTATTAGCTACAGTTGTTCAAATCCCTACTTCTATATCCCTCAGTTGGCTTTCCTGGACACTCAGACACAACCCTCCCCACCCCCCACCATGTAACAAAAGAACCAGCAGAAAAAGAAATACAAACACCTAATCATAGGCCAGCACCAATAGGGATGGGAAAAATGGGCTAGCAAATGGGGTACTGAGCTGGGACTCAGGTGATTTGGGCTCAGCTTCTGGCTCTACCACAGATACCCCCATGCCTCACGTCCCCATTGGTTAAATGAGAATATACTTTCCTACCTCACAGGTGTGTCTCAAAGTCTATTATCAACCAGAAGCACACAGATACTATGGCAATGGGGTCAGATAAGCAGACAGACCGCATATCCCCCCCCCCAAGCAACAGAGGGAATCCAGTTATATTTAGAATATTTATTTTACAAGACAATACACACAAAAAATTACAATATTTTTAAAAACTTCAAATAGGAAAAAAAAATTTCTCCCCCTTAAAGCAGCAGTTTTTAAAACAGTACAGGTATGGCCCAGGATCCTACAGTAACAGGATACAATGTTATATGGTGTTATTGAAAAACCACCAAAAGTCGAGGACTGTACGCATTGCAGAGAACAGCAAAAGTTTAATACACACATGTAATGGTCAAACATTACTACACGGAACATGGAACTGAACCAGCTGGGTTTTAAAATGATGGAATGTGGGTCTCCCCCTTTTAAAAACACCAAGAAATAAATAAATTTACACAGAAAATAGTCCAATCAGTCAAAACACTCTTAACTAAGATTAGTGTTGCTGAATGGGATAGGTTACATGGGGATCTATTGGTCTTTTCCATGTTCCTGATTAGCTACTGCTCAAGAACTACACCAAGAAAATAAAGAGAACTGGAAATGAGAAGACGAGCTCTTCATTAGTAGAAGGTCCCAGGGCGCGCTCAGAACAGCACGGAATCATGCCAGCATTGGGAATGCCAAACTTGACAAGAACCTAGCATAAAACAGCAAATATTAGCAAATTGGGCAACGACAAATTTCACAGCTCGACTCCCTTAATGCCTCAGGAGCAGCAGATAGAACCTTGGACACCAAGCCACAGACACCAACAATGCACTCTACAGCTCGTTCACTTCATCACTGCGACGCCACATAGAGGGCCACATTTGGGGAGGAAAGATGGGTGATGCAAACAGAGGGGGATTTTATGCTGCTGGTCCCCTTAGCGCTGTCCAATGCCCAGTCAAGACAATGGAAGGACTCTCATGGACTTCAGTGGGCTTTGGAAGGATCATGTGTTCAGCTTTCCCTTCCAAGGTGGGGGGGGGGGAAATGTCAGAACAAAAAGAGAAAAGACAACACACACACTAAATACAGTGCAGAGCTGTGCAAACCCTGACACATACACAAAGCGTGCACACAGATTTGGCCAGCTGTGTGCGGGTACATTCTGCCTTTGCACATACCTTCACCTCCCATTCATTGGACGCATCTACTGTGCATGAAGTGGATGTGTGCCATGTGCCTGGATTGCTGCAAGTGATAGGAAAGCCTTCCAGGCACAAGCAGGGCCAAAGGAAAAGTGTCTAACCAAAGGCATGCTTGTCTTGCACATCCTCTCCTTGGATTTGCTCATGTCATTACTTTATTTCAGCAAGGAAAATATCCCTTCCTTTCTCCCACACGGGTTTGATCCAAAGCCCATTATAGTTGGCAGGAGTCTTTCCAGGGACTGCAGCAGGCTTTGGATGAGGCCTTACAATTTGTGCCCTGCACCCATGTCACTGTCCGGCCTACTCCTGATTTGCCAGGTATCTAGTTTTTGTCAAGAACGGTCATGTTTTTCCAGCTTTTTATGGATGGCTCCATTATAGCAAATCCCAAGCCTGCTTCGTCTCAGTCTAGTCTAGGAACAGCAACACTTTGCACTTGTAGGCAGCACTTTCCAAACAGAAGCTAATTCAGTCTCAACTGTGGGGTAGGAGAAATGATCTATTTTACCAATGGAAAAAAAGGGGAGGCAGCAAGTTTAAGTGACCTGACCAAGATCACAGAGGGAGGGAAGTGTCAGAGCGGAGATTACAGTTTATAAATTCCTAGCTCTTGGACCAATGATCAGACCACCCCTTGCCTCCCAAACTGTCTGAAGCAACGGTGGGATGTCTAGCACTTTTCAGGGAAGGTCACCACACACAAATGGACACATGCAAACCACTGGCTTTGTGTGGCAGTGGTTTTCTTTAATTGTACCTTCATCAATGGCATTTTCCAGTGTTTGTAGGATCCAGGAATGAAGTGTGTGACAGGGCCAGAATAGTATGGGAACAACATTTCTTCTCTGAAGAAATTAAAGACCCACTGATATTAGTCTCCAAAAAAGGCTGTGATGCAGTTGCGCCTTTAAATGATAGTCTCAGGACTCGCTGCTTCCCTTCCAGAATTGCAACTCTAGAGCAGCCTCTGGCTGATATTAAACAGACTGAACTGTCCAGAGGGAGCAGTCTCTCTCCAGAGGGTTTGTGCTCTAGCTCAGAAGCATACAGACTCTTGGACAGCCAGTCAGAGAATGGAGCACATTTAGCATGAAGGTTTTTGGGGAAGAGGACTCCAAATATCCGAGCCTGCTGCGCACACCCTCATTCAAAATATTTGCTCCAGATACCAAGGGCAGCAGCACTTCTGCTGTCCCTCAGGCACAACCTCACACACGAGGTACAGGACATTTTGTTGAGGTCCCTGATTCTTAAGAAACAAATAGGCTTGCCTCAAAGAGCTTAGTGCATGGCACATACAGTAGGGTAGGAGGGAGTGAAGTCCTGTTTCCATGGAAACAGGAGTCTGCTCCAGTTCTGAGAGAAATCAATTCTACTCTGAACCAGAAAGCAGTGTGTGTCTGGTTTAGTTAATTCTTCTGGGGCCAGGTGCCAGGTTGACAGCTCTGGAGGATGGAGTCCCCTGTTTACCCGCAGCATTCCTCAAAAGGCAGCTTTGGAGCTCAATGTTTACTGTCACCTTAGTGGAGGCCACGCCTGCAGGGCCGAAAGGTCATGGAACCCAGGGTATCATTCCAGGTATCACGTTAGTCACCTTCGCCTGAGGCTCAACATGGTCCCCAAAAGCCATGAAAATGGGAGAAGGACGGCGCCCCTTCCACACCAAAGCATGAGTCAGGGAGAATCAAGCTGTAGGAGGGAGAAAAGTGAATCCAAGACACACACCTCAGACGCCTCCCGACCCCCAACACACACGGCCTACAGCTCCTTCCTGTGATGTGGCGGATTCCGATAGTGGACTCCAGGCTCAGAGAGGGATGAGCATAGGCAACAGTCAATTGTAGCACAAAATATACAGTCCATGTAAGCTAGCAATACACTGAATAGAAATCCAGACCCTCTTGCTCGTGGGCGAGACCTCCTATCACTGAGCCCCGAAATATTCCAAATAGGTTATGGCGTATGAGTAACTTGAGGAAAAAGGTCTTCCGCTGCACACAAACCTACATTGATAGTATAGCTCACCCCATCCTAGAGATGTACAGCAAAACATCCCCTTCTCTTGTGCCAGCCTGCTTCCCTCACACACGTGCCAGGGGAAGACGGGTTATCCTTTGAGGGGTCCATTTAGTGAAAGCCTTTGTACCTGCCCTTGCTGCTTCCTGTCAGGCTCCGGTCATCAGTACCAAAGTAGAGCTTCCTAGATGTGTCCCCCTCATGTGGAAGTTGTGCTTACTGAAGCAGCATTGGGCCTCCACTCCCTTCCTGTTTGCCCGAAGAGCTCATGTCAGTGTGGTAACTGGGCACTGTGCTGTTTGACAGTAGATAAAGGGCCTACTCTGGCACCCACAGAAACTATAGGCAAAACATCCAGGAGCAGGACAGAACCAACACCACAGGGCATCTGGCCCTCAAGCCTGAACCCATCAACACAAGCTTTGCCACTCCCCAGTGTTGGCAGGATCAAACCCTTGGCTGCTATAGCAAAGGCTTCTTCAGAGTCATGTCTTTTTAGTCCCTTCTATACCTCCTCTCTGTGCAGAGTCTCTTCTGCAGATCCCCTCGTTTCAGCTCCCCTGTGCCACGTTATATACTCCCTCCAGATTCCCCCCACCAACCGCCATCAGGTCCCTTCCACACAATGCCCCCTTTACTTCTCTCCTTGTGCCTTTATATTCACTACTCCCATCTTTCAATCAGAAGTTTTCACAGACTCCCCCAGCTTCTATGGGCCTCATTTTCAGAGAGGCTGAATAGAGCTGGTCAAAAGTTTTCCATAAAAACACAAACCACCACCATCACCATACCCCCCACCCCAAACACAAACAAAGTTTTTCACTAAGTGTCCATGGAAAATTTAATCATTTTGTAAAAAATAAAATAAAATGCCCCCAAATCTAACTATTTCATCCAAAGAAGAAAACATTTCAGTTCGGGTATGCTGGCATGGTGCCTCATGGAGCTGTAGTTTGATTTCCTCATGTCCCCTTTCTCCTCTGTGAGCCAGGCTCTTCAGCCATACTACATCTCCCACGATGTACCCTGGCCAAGGGCTCCTATGATGCACCCAGCTCTCCTTACCATGAGGAGAGACTGTTGTGTATCATTGGAGATGCAGTGATACCAAGAAGCCCAGTCTCTACAGGACAATGGGAGCACGAGGCACTCAAACTATGATTCCCATGAGGCACCATGGCAACATTTTCAAACCAAAGTATTTTGTCCCTTCCCCCCCACTCCGACTAAAAAGTCTCAATTTTCCATGGCAAAAAAAGCCCATTCTGACCAGCTCTAGTGCTGAACCTTCAACCTTAGAGTTAATGGGAACAGCAGGTACCAAGTGCCACTGAACATCAGAATCCTTCTGTAGCCACTCCCCATCCCCCAAAAAAACCTTATACCATCAGCAGACTCAAGCCCCATGACTGCCCCCCACCTCCAATTTTCTCGGTGCCTCTTCCAGTTCCTGCTCACGTGCCATGTACCATGGCCTCAGTTTGTTATTAACCTGCACTCATGTGGCTGCTTAAAAAAAAAAAAAAAAATCAAGCCAATGGCTCCTTTTTGGTGAGTGCACAACAAAACACAAATGTAATGTGTCACATGCCTCACAAAGTCCATTGGGGACAACAGCACACACGTCCTACAAAAGTCCATAGACAGCCTGAGGTTCCCAAAAGCATCAGCACTATTTGCAGGCCGGTCAACAGTTTGCTCTGCTCTCTCTGAACTTTGCAGGAATGCAAGAGATTTCACACCCTGTACATCTGATTAGTTAGGAATGGACGAGATTAAGGACAAGTGAACATCAGGTGACTTAGAGAACCTATTGCAAACAATCCGTACATCCAGACGGAGCAGTGGCTACATATTGCAGATTTAAAAAAAAAAAAAAAATTATTTCTGCCTTGTGCATGTTAATTGCAAAGTAAAGGCCAGATCCTCAGCTGATGTAAAATTAGCATGGCTCCATTCTGGCTATCACATTATTGTTCTTGCATCCAGTCAGGTTTCCCCAAGACACATGAATCCATGTTATTTAATTGGGCCTGAATGCTCAGTTCAATTCATATTTGAAGAACAGTCAACCCTTCTTATAATACCCATAAGCTGCATTCTGTAGTACCTTCCAGCCGATGATCTCAAGAGACAAATGGATTAAGCCTCACCACGTCTGCAAGGTAGGCAAGGATTCTTCCCCATCTCACTGGGGCACTTGAATTAGCAGCAGAGCCAGGTGGATCCCAGAATTCCCATCTCCCATTCCTGTGATTAGTCACTACACAACACTCACTCACCCTTACGGGTCAGTTACAAACCACTTCACCTGATTCTATCATTTAGTCTAAAAAGACTACTGACAAAGAAGACTAATCTGTTCAAGATGCCTATGCTCACGGCACATCACGCAGATGAACTGTATACAATGAAGCTACGACTGTTGCAGTGGCCACAGTTGATGGAAACTGAAGCATTCAGCCACTGTAATGCTGTGACCTCGGCTTTGTTTTTCCATATGTCGTGGGATTCTGGCCTTCAATGATTCACTGAACTGCAAGGATCTTACACGCCTGGCATTAAGGGCCTGTCTACATTGGGCAGATTTGCTAACGGCTTTTAAGTCAGTACAGCTAAATCGGTTTTAAAACCCGATCAGAGCAGTAGCCTTGACCACTTGGCCTTCTAACTGGGCCGGGCTGCCTTAACTGCTTCAGTCCAGGGCTATGCAATGGTTCCTGACTATTTCATAAAAAAAAAAAGTTGGTCTAGCTGAACTGGTTAGACAATTTCTCCAGTGTAGACAGCCCTCGTGGGGTAAGCCACAGGCAGAGCTGGATGGTAAAGGCAGCCTGACAGACTCCTACTGCTGCATGACCTACAAAAGGTCACTGTAGTGGAACAAAGGGGTAATAGACCTGGACTACAGATCTTGGCACAGAGGTTTTTGGAGCCAATGCTCTCACGTTTGCCTTTGGATTTTGTAATTGTGTCCTGATAGGCCAAACCCCTTGGCCCCTACTGCAAGGCTTAGGGCAGACATTGGGACATCCATGGGTCCCCGTTCCAACAAAGCACCTGAAGTAGAGTATCATGGGGCACGAGGCTCTGCATGCATACACAGCTAGGTGATCAGCAACTAGCGCTCCCAAAAGCTATTTGGAAAAGCCACAGGCACCCTCAATCATACGCCACAAGGTAGTTAAAAGGAGCAGAAATCCATGTCAAAGCACCACCTCAAAATGCAAGTTATCTTGCTAATCACTAGCACTGGTCCACACATCATGCTTTTCCTCTTCCCCTACCATGGAGACCCTTTTCCTGCTGACTCCAGGAACGCCGAATGGTGAGGACAGTGTCAGATCTCCTAGGAGAGTCACAATTACCAGTCAGCTTAGCCTGCAGGATGCTCATTACAGCTCTGGCCAGGTGAGTCTGCATTTTGAAAGACTAAAATTATTTCTGTGTCTGTGTTTCCCACACCACCTCTTAGCTACTCTGAGACCTCTGCAAGGGAAATACTCAAAACTGCTAGGTCTAAACACTGGCTTTTGTTGATGGGATCCCAAGCCAAAGTCTTGGCTGTCAGGATCCCAGCCACGTCTGTTAGTTATAAAGTTAGGACCAACATTTCCAAAAGTAGCCTGATTTTAGGTGCCTACTTTGAGATGTCGTGAGCCAAATTTCCAGAGGCACCGAACACCACTGACTTCAATTAGAATTTGGGGTGCTCAGCTCTTCCAAAAAACTCAGGCCCAAAGCACCTGAGGTTGGGCACCCAAGGACCGAGCAGCCAAAATCAGAGGTCACTTCTGAAAATTTTAGTCTTCCTGTTTCTGAGTTGGAAAGAAACAAACTAAAGACAACTCACGGTGCAGCTCACATGGACCTGGAAGTGCATATCATATCAGAAAGGGACAATAGCAGGCACGTCCTATAAAAGTAACAGGCTGGACATTCTATGCCCGCGCACAAGCATATTCCACAGAAACACCAGTATCAGAGGTTTAACACCCCCTTGGAATCTTCAAGAGGTTGTTCCAAGGAATCAATTTTTAGGTCTAATTATCACAGACACTGATCTCCCTCTTGCAACAGGTAATCTCTTTAGGAGCATTCAGCTTCAACACACTAGTGTGTCTCTGTTTGAGCCCCTGAGCCAGCCAGTGTTGCAACCTCAAATCAAGTTCCCAACCAGAACAGCAGTTGCCAGCAGAATCACCAGGAAATAAAGTCAGGGGGATCATGGGAAATAGATCGCCTCTTTCCCATGCAGGGAAAAAAAAAAAAACATCAGCATTTCTGCATTCTAGTCCTCCACTGCTGGAGTGACAGAAGACGATCTCCAGGGAAACACGGATGTGAGCAGGTCCTTTTAAACATACAGCATTAAATACATTTTAAAGAGTCTCCCCTCCCCTGTACTGGTCTCAAACCCTTTCCCAGGCCTCTCCCTCCCCAACAGGCAGAACACACTGCTGAAAGCTGTAGCGCGCACACTGATACAACAATGGTGCCAGACACATGCTTTGCTGGGTTCATGAAGCCAGTGAAAAGGGGATTTGGGTATAAACCAAACATTCCTGGCTTCTAGAGGGTTTGGGCATGTTCTGAAAACCCTGTGAGATGTGGGCCTGCAAGCTCCCTGCTGGGTCATAGGATGGTACTCGATCTGACACTGGAATGAAGATACAGGACTCACTTTGAACTCTTTACCCTGATCCTGCTCTCCTCCTTCAGGCAAAGTTTTGCAGGGATGGGAGCTGCACTCCTGCCTGCTATTAATCCAGGCTCAGGCCCTTAACAGGGGTGGGTTCTGCACTTGGGCTTGGCAAGGTGACCATAGGGTGTTAGATAGTCATTGAGCACTGCAGTTCCCCAATGGCCCTATCTACACCACCTGCAAGGAAGTGCTGGCCCTTTTGGTAATGCCCAGTGTGAAGGGGGTGGGGCAGGGTGTACGGAACTAACAGGGAGTCACACTTCTGTTAAATGGAAACTTCTACAGTTTGGTCTCTAGAGCTGCACTAAGGCCTTGTTCACATGGGGATATTAACCACTGCTGCCAAGCCCTAGCATACCCACGATCTACACCAGTGCAGCTGATTCCACTATAATCAATGGGCTACAGCTGCCAATACCAACACTGACCGCTCCCCTCCACAGCTGGAATTATCAGAACAGAGGCACCTGCAGCATTCATGGGTGGCACCAGGCAGCCCTGCCAGAAAGGGACAGGGCTTAGCCGGGCAGGGGAGGAGGAGGGGTTTATTAAATGTTAACGTAAGAGTTTCTGACTTGATGGGTTGCAGGGTCACCAGCTAGAGACAGTTACTGCAGTAACGCCGGGGCCCCCCTTTGAAATTCCAGGTCTCAGGCAGATGCAATTGCTCCTGATTTAAGGACAGACCTGTAAAATTCTGAAGTCTCTAGGCACTAAAGATGACTCCTCACTAGGCTGGAGCAGTGCAAGTTCGTCAGCACCAAGAACTTCAGCTCACAAAGGCCTCGCGCTGACATACCGCACAGGGCTCACTGTGTGCAATCATTCTGCTGAAATTTAAAAATAAAAACCAGGTGGTGGGGGGGGGGGGAAGAGGAGAAGAGAGATGGGAGAAAGGAAGGGATATTTCCATGGATCTTTGTCGGAGGCCATAAAGCAGCATTTTCCAGGTCCTTTTCTGTGCCCAATAACCATGGCAACAACATTGCTGGTCCACATCGCAGTGTGAACCCAATGGGAGCAAAGCAGACAGCTGGGAGCACAGATATCCATAATAAGAGCAGCATATCTTAGGGAGAGAGGCTGCTTCAAACCTGTATTTGCCACGGAGCTCTTCATTTCCTTCTGACAAAATGTTTACTGGCAATGTATTTTTAACCCCAAATTGTAAGTCTCATACACAATAATATATTGGTGGGGGGGTGAGGGGGGGGGGGAGGGGGAAGGGGGGAAATCACTATTTGAACATTAAAATTTTGTCAAGAAAGGCAAAGGACTGTTCAAAAAATGAGACTGGTGTTCCTTTTGGATTCTTTATGATGTATAGAGAAGGCCTGTTTTTAAAGAGGAGGAGAAGGTCACTTGCTCTTCACCTTTTAAATATAAGGAATTTCAGCTCTTGGGTTTCCCTGGTCTTGCTGGATGACATCTGGGAAGCGAGTGGGATGTTAGTCTGAGCTCTCATACCATAATTGACTGTGTTAAACAAAACCTCCCTTTCTCCAAAATGTAAGTTAGTCGTTAACATTAAATAGGGGTTAACACAAAGAAAAAAAGTTTGAACTAGTGACTAGAAATCCTCTCTTATCAACTGTCCAACTTTCACTCTCGTGGGACACCACCATTTCACCAGCTCTCCTACCATCACTCTTCCAGACTAGACGGGGATCTGAACCTTGCACGCAAAAAATCAAGCAGGAAAAAAAAAAAAACCACAACAACCACCACCAACAACTCACGAACCTTTCAGGCCTTCATTATATATCATAAAGCAGGAGAAGAGTCACCCTATGGAAGAAAAAGAAAAACTTTTCTTTAAGTGCAACTCAGAAAAATCCAGAGTGACACAAGCATCATTGTACTGATCACAAGATTGTTATGAATAGAGAGGTCATCTGTGCAGATTCCCTTCTCTACATAGATAGAGAGTCATTTTTTATGTCTCACATAGGCAAAAGTAAGAACTTAGCTGTGTAACAACCTCCTTTACATTAAAGGTACATGATCAGGACAATTGGCCTCCAATTTAGGTTTTACAAAGAAAAAGTTTTAGAAAACCTAAATAAAGAGAGTGTTGAAATACAGAGATTTCAACTGTTTTTTTTACTTATTCTTCATCTGTTATGTCTGAAACACAAACAGCACCATGATGCTAGTGATGGGGAAGCAGAAAGTGAAACTGACTAGTTTAGTTTACATGTTGAAATGGAATGAAGTGCAATAATAAAGCAAACTAGATTTTCAGTTCTTTCCCTTGTGACAATTCAAAGTGATATTGTGAATATAGATAAAGAAAAGGTTTGGGTTTTTTTAAAGCATTAGTGTCCCTTTAACAGAATTTGCACATGTCTAGGGTTGCCAGCCTGTTATCCAGTCAATGACCACCTCCCCAAAGTGAGCAGTAAGTCTGGCTATCGTCCTCAATCCCACAACTGGACACACACAGGCAGGCTCTTGTGCAGCGTGGATCCAACTGGAGTCATACTGCCTCTCTGTATGTACTTCAGAGAAAACATCATAGCAAAACCAGACCTGGCCTTTGAGAGGCAAATCATATGGAATTAGGTCCCTGTGGAAATAAAACAGATGCCCTGGCCTCATTTCTTTTCCACATCCCAATTTTAGTCTGGATAAAGAAGTTGGCAACTCAATCCCCAAGGACATTGCGCCAGATCCTCAGTTGGTGTAAACTATCATAGTCCCGCTGATTTCAATAGAGCTCACGGACGTCAAAGGATCTACGACCATTTAAACCAGCTGAGGATGTGGCCTATCCTGATCTTTAACCAAAAGGCCTGACTCTGAGACCATCTTTTTAAGTGACCCTTTGCAAGTGCAAACAACCACAGGAAAGGAGAGGAACACATCTTAGAGACAGGCCAAAAGACACACAACCAGTACTCTGGGTAGAGTAACTGCTTGACACATCAGAGCTGGGCTAATTTAAGGAATGTAATTGGATTTGTTTTTCCTGTATAAATAAAAAGTTGATCCCATGTCATTAAATTCTCCCCTCTCCCGCCTGTAGCTCGTAGCTAAACACTGATGCACCTGAAGCTATTCACACACGATCCCACGGACATACTCTTTCAGAGCAGACGCGTTGCAAATATGTGCAGCGTACATCTCCCCCCCCATAGGCCCCATGGCCCCTATTTAGGAGGGAAGTCCCTTTGATTTAAACACACACAAACCTTCCCCTTCTTCTGATCTCCAAGAAGTTCATCCAAGTCCAGCTGATTTTAAGGGGGTTTCAGGATAAGTCCTTATAAAGAAACTTTTTGATTATGGCATCTACCTGCTTCCTCTATTGACAATATGGGTCCCCCTTTAGAAGGTGTGCTGGGGCCTTGTCTTCCCAGAAGCCTGGCATACCAGAAGAGGGACTGGGGAAACAAAGTCTGGTTCTTTTGCTCCTTTTTTGACTACCTGGTAATTCAGAGGGTGTGGTCGATTTCTTCCCCCCCACACACTGCTGGGAGAAGGTCCGGGGACTGTGAGCCCAGTCTGTGCTAACCAGTGTCTTTAAGAATGACAATTACAAATAATAGATATGCATAATTAAGTATTGTCCTGGAGGGCTGGATGGGGTGGGGGCATATCGAGAGGTAGAAGGGACTTTGTTTGGAGACGACCTTCACCCTCAAGATTGCTGCTTTAACCCTTTGTGCTGTTGCTCGGACACCATCAACGACGAATGCTGGATGAATTCTGACCAGCAGCGAGTGCGCACAAGGGTTAATCCCGGCGCTTTGGAAGCATGTCTAGGAAGAATTCTGCGATGCCTATGAAATAGACGACTTGTGCGATGCCGAAGAGTGGGGCAATGACCAAGGCTCTGCAGTACGCCCCCTTCAGGAAGGCCAGGGGCCCTTCCTTCTGCCAGATTTTCCTACAGAGGCACAGAAGCACAGAGACACGTGAGATTTAGCATGAGTTGATCCCACCCAGTGCCCATAATAGCAACTTGTGCTAACACAAATATTTCCCAAAGTAATGTATTGTCTTTGTCACCAGAATCAGGATGCTCAGAGTCCAACTGATCACCATATGTGGGGTCGGGAGGGAATTTTCCCCGGGTCAGACTGGCAGAGACCTGGGGGGGGGGGGGAAGAGGTTGCCTTCCTCTGCAGCGTGGGGCATGGGTCACTTGCAGGTTTAAACTAGCATAAGTGGTGAATTCTCTGTTACTTGAAGTCTTTAAACCAGGAGTTGAGGATTGCAGTTACTCAGCCAGAGGTTTTAAGTCTATTACAGGAGTGGGTGGGTGAGGTTCTGTAGCCTGTAATGTACAGGAGTTCCTATAAGGCAGGATCACAGAGAAAGTGTAGTTGCTGCAGATCTCACCTTTATCTATCTTAGGGGTTTTATAGTGCTGCCCACTCTAGGATCTGGGCACTTTCTCATGTTAAAACCAACAGCAATAGCAATACCCCAGTCAACTCCACAGAGTCTCTGGTTCTTCTCTTTTCTGCTTGGGGCTGTGTATTTGTTTTTGAGGTTATTGCTTTTCGGGGAAGGAGGTGGTTGGGGTTTTCTGGTAAAAGGGGACACCTGCCCTATTAGCCTTCCCTAAGGGCCGGATAAACCCCTTTTAGGCATTCAGATAAAACAATTAAAAAAAAGAAGCCCTTGGTGCTGCAACTCCTTCCCATTGCCAAGAAGCAGGCAATGGAAGATGCCTAGAACAGAGGCATTGCAACCGGATCGTCTGGTAACCAGTGAGGAGACCTTTTACCTGGTGCAGTCTAGGATTCCTGAGTATGTGTCCTCATTCACTCCCCTTTTCAAGGACTGCAGCCTTGTCTTGATTACTGAGGACAGAGAGAAGGAGAAAAGAAGCTTTAAGAACCCCATTCACACAGGCAATGGGCTGCCTCTGGTTCTTTCCCCCGAAGCTTCTGCCGGGTGCTTTACACACTGCTGCATAGCTCCTTAGTAGCCAAGAGGGATCATTTAGGGCCTAGCAAAGCCAAATTGAGATTACTGGGATTATGATCACAGATGAGATTAATCAGAATATCAGAAAACTAGGGAAAACCTTAACTGTTCCTTTACAAATGGATTTAAAAATCCCCACACAAAACACAAAGAACAAGATTTTTCAAACTGACTCTGATTTATGGGTGTCCAGACATCTTAAGGAGCCGGATTTTCAAAGGCCCAGCACTTTCTGAAAGTCAGCCCAGTGTGCAGTTGGGCACCCCAAAAAACTGAGGCACCAAAAAAAACAAACAAACAAAATCACTTGTCACTCTTAAAAATCTTGGTAATATAGGATTATGGGAGGGAAAACGACTTCCTATCGTTTCTCACAGGTCAGCCCTGCAGACAGAGGCCAGACCAAGCGGTGTTATTGGAAGGCATACACAGTCTAATAGACAATAAGGTAATGGCTTCCCAGGTGCTCACATTGGATGTACATAAGCCTGAATACACAAAGGCGCGTGCCATGTGCACGCACACACATGATTGTTTCTACACAGAAACACGTCCATCACAGAGACGTGATAATGGCCACTTCTGGTCCTCCCTCCATCCGGTTTAACTAACAAGCACACCACAGACAGCAAGCACTCCCATGAGCAGGGGGTGAAGTAAAGGGAAAGCTCCGCTCCTTCTCAGCTGGACGCAGTGGGCAAGCTCTCTCTCCTGAGCTTGGGGAGGGGGGAGAAGAAGAGCTCGGACCCCAGAGATCTCCTTCTTATACTCCTGAGGGGCAAAGAATTAAAAATTCTGCGCACAATATTTTAAAATTCTACAAGCTTTATTTGTCAATAAATAAATAAATGCAGTGGCTCCAGCATGGCAGTGTGGAGCACAGGCCACTGGCTGCAGGAAGGTGAGAGATCACCCTGCAGCCTCCCCACCCTCCACCCATGGGACATAGGGTAGGGTGCAGCCTCACCACTGAGTCTGACACAGCACAAGGCCTGGGCCTCTGCCAGAAACACCCTAGGGCCCTACCCCTCTGCACCAGGTGTGGGGCAGGCAGGCTCAACCAGGCAGGATCCAAATGTGGAGGGGTTCGGTGGGGGGGCATCCTGGTAGCGGGTGAGAGGATTCAGTGTGGGACAATCTGGGTGCAGGCAGCTCAGTGGGGCGGGAGGATTGTGCGTGGAGGATCTGGATGCAGAGGCTCGTTGCGGGGGTTCCAGGTGAAAGTGGTTGGGGCTCAGCAGAGAGGTCTGGGTGCTGGGGGAGTGGGGCTTGGTGGGGGTCTGGACGGAGCTAGTTGGGGGTCTGGATGTGGGGACTCAGGGTGGTACAGGGGGTGGGACTCATCAGGGTGGGGGTTTGAGCGTAGGGAGCTCAGTGGGGGGTGGTCTGGGTGCAGGGGGCTCCAGATGCAGGGGTTGAGGTTTAGTGGGGTAGGGTTTGGGTATGGAGGACTAGGGGGGTTCTGGGTGTACAGGGCAAGGCTTGGCAGGGGTGTCTGGGAGGTCTTGATGCATGGGGGTTGGGCAGATGGGAGAGCAGCTCCCTGTATAGTGATCCCTCCCCCTGCAGTTGAGCAGCAATGGGGACAGGAAGCAGGGGAGGATGCAGAGCTTCCTGCAGCTGAGGGAAGTTTCTGGGATGGGTCTGACACAGCCCCAGCCACTCCTTGCAGGGGAAGAGGAAGTCCCATCCTCTCCTGCCTCCAGCCCAGCCCAGACTAGCAGCTGATCCCAGCTCAGGGTAGGAGCCACTGGCTGGGGTGTCCC
This sequence comes from Trachemys scripta elegans, assembly GCF_013100865.1. Classification (NCBI taxonomy): domain Eukaryota; kingdom Metazoa; phylum Chordata; order Testudines; family Emydidae; genus Trachemys; species Trachemys scripta. Next base: position 112,456,749 of record NC_048301.1, read on the forward strand.
CAGCCCTGCAGGGATTTACCTCTCCACCAGCTGCTCCAGGTGCCTGAAACGATGTACCTGCGCAGCTAGGGAGTGGTGCATGACTGCTCTTGCAGCTTCCTTGTCCGAAAGTCATTTTTCTGTGGGGAAGCAAAGAAATCTGCGGGGGGGCATGAATTCTGCACACACAATGACGCAGAATTCCCCCAGGAGTACTTTTATGCCTCTTTCCAGGTTGGTGACATAAGGATTCTTCCAAATCTGGCATGGTAGTTCCTTCAGACCACCAGAGGGACAAAGAGCCTCCAGTTCTCCCACCTCTCTGTGGGGAGCAAAGGGAGACCCTGTCACTTCCCTTCCCCTCCCCTAGACAGAACGGCCCTGTCAGTGCTCTCTCTTCTCCTGGTACTACACAGAGGGGTGTGTGGGTGAGGTGGGGGCATAAGGGATGTCCCCCTAACACAAGCCATCTCCTTCCCCACCCCCCCAGTGCTTGGCTGATTCCAGGGCCACTTGGGGACATGGACTCCCTTTGAGTCCTTCACTCTGTTCCCCCTACCACATCTCATCATACAAGGGGGCACAGGGCCACTTCAACGTTTGACGCCAACATCATGGCAACACAACCACCATAAGTGGCGAGTTCCTCCTCCTCACTCGACCCATCGTAACCATTGCCCATGAGGGGCCAGGAGCTCCGTGACCGGGTGTCCGTGAAACTCCTCGTCGCCACCCTTAGGCGGCCAGCGTCTCCCCCCCACTCAGGACTCACCATCACACGGATTCACAGCCACTGCTGCTGTGCTGCCCGCCAGGCACCCGGACAGGAAGGACACGTAGAATGGGGCTTTGACGTCAGGGCTCTTCTGGCCCAGCTTGTTCAGGTTCGCAAACAACGGGAAGTAAACAATGGAAAACGGGACGTCTCTGTAATGGAGGGATGGGGAGAAGAGTGATCAGCAAAGCCGCACCCCCAGCCCAAGCAGCCAGTCACGGCAGGAAGGGCTGGGAGCTTTAGGGTCAACAATGGTTCCAGGCCAGGCCTCTTTCCCAGCTACTGGAATGACGTGCGAGGGGGTTTGAGAAAGACATTCCCTCTGCAGTGTCTATATCCCACAGAGAAGAGTCAGAGGGCAGATCCTCAGCAGGTATAATTCAGCACAGCTCTGCCGGAGCCAAGGGAGCTTTGCCTAGTTACTCCAGCTGAGGATCTGGCCCAGCATGTCCAGAGTTCTAATTTTTTTAGAAAGAGTTAAAAGTCCCTCCTCCTCCTCCATCAGTCCCATTGGGTGTTACCACCAATAATTAGTGAGTCAGTCACCTGAGAAGATAAGAGCTATGTCAGAGCCACTCTCTACACTGGCTTCCTACGGATCAAATCAAGCTCAAGGTCTCGGTTCTTATCTTCAAGGCACTCCATGGATGGGGCCCAGGATAGCCAAAAGATCACCTAAGGCTCGGGGGGGGGGGGAGACTTGGCCCAATGGCAGTCTCTATAATAAGGGGAAAGCTTGCCTGCATGCGAGACGGAACTTTCCCAGGGGCTGATCCAAGATTGTGGCACGAACTCCCCCAGGCACTAAGGACCATCACAAGGTTCACCACCTTCCACTCCAAGAGCAAGGTGCATTTCTTATGATCTGCCTTCTCTAACATGAATACAGAGCCACATGTGTATTAACAAAGCAAAGACCACCCTATCAAAACAAGACACTCCACTGCACACATTTTTCCAAGAGCAGAGGATGAGAGAACTAACAACATGTGACAGATATCAGTCACATCTCTTCATGCACAACTACAGCGATCAGTATGGTATAAGAACCTATGTAGACTAGAAGGAAGGCAGGTTACCAAGAATTCTCATTCTCTCTCTCTGCCCAACACAAAAGCACTAGGGGCCTTACTCTCCACTGATGTACTCCATTTCTACACCAGGGGAACTCCAGCATCACACTGATCTATGGGAGAGGAGAATTAGGTGCTTGATACACACATTTGTTAGTGACCCAGATGATTTTATAGAGTTGTCTAGTAAACAGTCCCAAATGCAGCAGCAGCACCATTGCAAGGAGCAGGGTTTGGGAGGATTACTTCAGGGTGCTCAGAGTTTCAGCGAGCACAACCCTACCTTAGCAGCGTGGCCCCAAGGCCCTTGTAAAGCCCCGCGATGCCTTTGCTCCGAAGTAGTTCCCTGGTGATTTGCGTCGCCGTGGTCCGTGTCTCCACTACCGACTCCGCTGCCCCAGCACTAGTGGTGGAGGAGAGCTGGGCTTGTGCTGCCATTAGCTTCTTCTGGGCCTCTGCATGGGAGTGACAGAGTGTTTATAAATAACACATGCTATGGAAAAAAAAAAACCCACAACTTTCAATTATTGCACAGCACCAGTGCCAAGGCTATACAGGGACTTGGCTGTTTCAGAAAGGAAGATGTCTGGTGTAAACTGGATACTGGTGAGAGGGAGGGACTAACAGCATTGACTAAAGCCAACCATGTACCCTGCAAGCTCCTTCCCCTCAGCCCTGCAGCATGCCTCAGTCCTGGGCTCAAACCCAGCTCTGCCACCACACCTCAGTCCTGACCTGTAACATTGCCCCTGCAGTTCCACTCCTGGGTCTATCCTGAGCAGACACAGTCAATCATGCAAGGCTTGCATGGTGTGGAGAACTGACTGCTATCAGGGCCGGCTCCAGGCACCAGCGCACCAAGCTCGTGCTTGGGGCGGCACCTGGAGGGGGAGAGCGCGGAGCCTCGGCTGCCGGGGGAGTGCGCAGAGCCCCGGCCGAGCTCTCCGCCCTCCCCCTGGTGCTCTGGCCGCTGGGGAGAACGGAGCCCCAGCTGGCGCTCCGGCCAGTTGGGGAGAGCAGCCCACAGCCGGGCTCGGCGCCCTCCCCTACCGCACTGGGGGGGGGGGGGGGGGAGAAAGGAGAGAGGGGAGCGGCGGCGGGAGGCTTTTTTGCCTGGGGCGGCAAAAAAAGCCAGAGCTGGGCCTGACTGCTATAGACTAGGCCAAGTACAAGAGATCAATGCAACAGGGACTTTAAACCCTATTGGGACACAGGTCTTCAGAGGGGAAAGGCCACTAAAGCACCCTAAAAATAAGAAAGGCTCATTCCTAATACCTTCCCTTAAACAATCACATTAAAATAAAACTGAAGAGCGCCTTGAAATAAAGTACCCTAGATCTATGCACTATGCTACCTATCTCCCATTACCTTTTAAACCCTAATGCACTACCACCATTTGGTCAGTAGATGGAGCACATGTCAATCCCTGGGGCATTCTGCAGCTCCCATACATACACTCTCTTTTGCAAGGCAGAGAATAGGCCTCGACTGTTCCACAGTAGTGGTAATCTTTTCCAAACCCTCTGTAAACAGTTTACACCCACATGCCCCACAGAACAAGGTTTGCATTAAAATTGGCAAGGGAAGGGTCTTGGGGAGGAAAAGGAAAAGAAACTATAACTCTCTGGTCTCATGGGGTGTTTGGGTTATGGGGTCCCACAATTAGGGTGTGATGTTACCATGTGTAATCATAATGGTACCTCCACAGAGGAAAGTCCCTGGACGTGCAGTTGTTATGTACACATCACACTGGGCACACACTCTCCCCTGGGACACTGGGTATGACAATTTAGCTGCTTTGCAGAACGCAACCCTACAGGTAATATGGATGCCAAGCTGGAAGAATCCTGATCTAAGCTGGCTGCAGCCTGGTGCCTGAAATACTTCCTGACGGGAGAATGCGTGGGAGCCACTGTGGGTTAGCTGAGTAGCACCATTAACACTCTACCTGATGGGCATCGTTTAGGGGATTTTAGGACCTAAGCAGCATCTCTGGTGTGACTCCAGAAGAGATTTAGGTTTTACCAACACTTCTCTCCACAGATTCTGTTGTTCTAAGTAATTATCTTATAATTCTATTTACATTATTTCTGTGAAGACATTAGTGCCAGCCCATGGTGGACAGCTGGTGCATAACTAACAGCTCTGTCAACATGTCTCACGTGGGTTGCAACAGGACTTCTACGTAATCTTAACTCCCTTTCCTGTCCCCAGCGCTGCCCACAAATCTCAGAACTGACACCACCCTGGTTTGTACTCATGATCCCCTCTTTCCCCTCCCTGCAGCTCTGCCAATGCACCCCAGTTCTGACCTGCAAGACCACTTGATACCCCAATTCTGGGTTCCTACACAGTTCTGCCTATGAACCTCGACTTTTACCTGCAGCACCCTTTGCTATTCTAGCTCTAGGCCTCTCCTGAGCAAAGAACACCAAAGGTGCCAGACGATACCATACTTCTCTACTAGAGACCAAGCTGAAATTGAATTCCATTCCCTGGCTACATGTGCCTTTGTTTGTCCCTTTCTGTGAGAGTTGATTACGGAAGCTCTAGCCCTGAACCAGAGCTCTCCTTTCACTCTGACAAGGGAGTCTGCAATTTCCTCTCAATCTCATAAGTCAGAGACTCCGCTCCGAGATCAGAGAGGAACCCAGAGAGGCAAGGAGGATATGGGACAATGAAACAGAGTCCCACAGGAAGAGCAGGACTGAAATGGTCCCTCCCTCCCACCAAGAGCAGCATGCCCCACATGGGGAGCTTCAGTCACTGTTCAACAGAAGCCGATTGACTCTTGTTCTCATTCCCTCACAAACAAACAAAAGAAAAAAACAGATGACCTGCACTAGGGGACTTTCACAGGCAACAAGCCACTTGTGACAGGCTGGGGGAGGAGGGGATAACAGGGTGAGACACATCGAGGGGAAGTATCACAGGACAAGCACAAAGGGAAGTTAAACCCTTCTCCTGTGGCATTAACTGAGCATGGGGAAAGCTCTGCTACAGCTTAAGACCCCTCTGCGGAAGGGAACTGTGACCTCTACACTCATTCCCTCCCCTTCTCCCACAGTCGCTCTCTCCCCACCCCCACTGCCCGCCTGTTGTACAAGGAGAGAAGAGATGTGCAAGGTACCAATTCGGCCTGCATCCTGCAGCTGGATTTTGAGCATCTCCATGGGAGTGGTGACAATCACCTGGCAGGTGCCCGCCCCGCAGCCGGCCAGCATCTCCTTCAGCAGCGTCAGCTTCTTCCTGCCCAGCAAGAGAGAGATTCAGTCAGAAGATCTGGCTCAGAGCAATGTGCCCCTGGAACAACACAGACAGCTGGGTTCCCTCAGAGAGATGCCCGCTCTCCGTGCCAGGCTCCATCCCCACCATGATGGAATTACAGGACAGATGGTCCTGGGCCACAGCATTGATGCACAGGTACTACTGGCTGGGACACAAAGTGGAGGTAGTCTGTACTGGGCACAATGAGCCAGCTGGTGTCAAAGGCTGGGCGTTTTGGTCCAGCATAATCTGCTCTGGAGTAGGGGAGCTCACAGCTCCCCCATACACTGAGCTCCCAGGAAAGTCACAAGTACCAGAAGTTACCACAGGGCCGTTACTCTTTAACGGCATGCAGCTGCAGAGGTCAGCAACCAGGAATATGTTCTCCTTCACCTCCTCCAAAACCCCACAAAACAACAGAATCAAGACTTCAAAAAGGAACTGCTGAGTTGGGGTGTTCAACGCAATACACCTTACTGAGGCCTAATATGCAGAAAGTGCTGAGCACCAGCCCTTTGAGAATCAGGTCTCCTTAAGGCACCAAAGATGGGCACCCAAGATCACTGTCAAAAAGTTTTCTAAAAAAATCAGCCAGAGAGTTTTTTTGTTAACTGCTATAGCCAGGCACCCTCACTTAGGGCTGGTCTACTCTAAAAGATTAGGTTGGTTTAACTACTTCGCTCAGGAGTGAGAGCAGCATTGTCAAGCTGACCTAAATCCCCATGTAGACAGCATTAGGTCAATGGAAGAATTCTTCCGTCGACCTAGCTACCACTTCTCAGGCAGCTGGATTACCTACACAGATGGGAGACTCCATCCCGTCAGCACAGGTAGTGTCTACACTGAAACATTATAGTGGTGCAGCTGTAGCGTTTTAAGGGGTTGTCTACACTTACAAGAGACTCAGTGGCAAGGTGTTATCCCAAAATTTGTCCTACCTTAAAAAAAAAAAAGTTATAAAATAATCTGATAAGAGTCCTCAGTATCCTAAATATTTACTATAAAAATCTACCATGCCGAAAAATAAACAGCCAAAACATTCTTTTTTAATAGGACCTACTCTAAAGCAATGTTTTTGCACCTCCTAATGGCTCTGTGGCAATATTTCACTGACACACTATTCCAAGGTGGTACCGATACCATTGATGATACAGACACTAAGTCAATTTGGGTTAGCAAGATGTATGGCTGCATTTATATAAATACAACCCCATTCGATTTTTAACAAAACCATAACAATATCCCACTGCATTGACCCAAACACTTTAACAACAGCTGTTGTGTTTTAGGCCAATACTGTGTTTTGAGGGTTAACTCCAGCTCTCTACAAAAGATGGGAGGACCCTGAACAGTTTCCAAGTAGAATAAGAACAACAGACATTAGTAAGCAACTGGGGAGTGGGGGTGGAAAATCAGGTTTATTTTAAAGCCTCTAAGAGAGTCTTACAAGCAATAAGATGTATAAACATTGTGTGACATTCTCAGGGCACCCAGGGCCGAGAGTCACCTTGTTACCCCTCCCAACAGCAAGAGGGAATCCTTTCTTGGGGCAGCACCTTGACACTGCCAGTCCCTCAAGCTCTCTCCTCTGGGCTATGCCAGCCCTTCTTTCACCTTGCAGATTAATAAGAGGTGCACCCCAATCCCCAAGTCCCTTTGAATTGTTCCCCCGTGATATCCCCACCCCTGACACTGGCTACTCACATAAATCCCAGACCCCCTGTACCCAAAAGGTGCAATGTACCCCAGTTTACTGGGTAACCGTAAACCACGCAGCACTTATGAGTATTTATAATAAAACAAAAGAAGGTTTATTTATGAACAAATAAAAATTTAAATAGAAACAAGAGTGCTGGAAACAAGTAGTTACAATAAAAAAAAAAAAAAAAAGTAAACGCACACAAACCTGGGTCTACACTTATCAATTGTTACCTTTCCTATCTAATAAAGTAGATTTCCTCCCAAAGTTTAGTCTATTGCAGAGCTGGCTGGTTTCTCAAGAACCAGCATCCAAAAGTTCATGAAAGCACCCCCCATCCCAGCCAGGGATTTTCTTCAGTGAATGGATACAAAGTGCCTTATCCTACATTGTGTTACACTGAAGACAGACTGGTTTCTATTCACAGGCAGGGCAAACCCCTGCTTGCTGCAGTTTCTTTTCTACCTTTCCGTGGTTTCAATTGTTTGTCACAGTCTCTGACTGTTTTCCATTGACTGTGGCAAGGGTAGACAACAGAACCTTGCATTACCCTGCTGTCTGATTAGGGAGGGGTGACAACTCCCTTTTGTTTGATTGGGTCATCACCAAGACACATTACCTCCTGGTGACTAATTTCTGCTCCAAGCCCAGACAGCGCACTTTCAATATTCCCAATATACATTGTGCATACATCTCGCAACGATTATGAGTCTTGAGATACCTTACATGCTACTCTTTATGGATAAATAGCCCATGAGATGTGTTTGGTGTGGTGAGTCTGTCAGGTCTTAGGTTACAGCTGTTTGCAAAGAACAGGGCAGGGAACCTTTGCCAACAGATCTCTGTATCACATATTGAACTTAATGGGCCAGACCCTCAGATGGTGCAAACTCAGCACAACTCCACCAGTTTAAGTGGAGCGATGCTGGATTTACACTAACAAATAATGTTTTGAAAGCATCCTTCGAGCCCAGGCTATAAATGAGCTCATGGAAGTGTCACACTGTTTCCGCACCACCACCTCAAACACAATACAGTGCCCTTAGCAGCGGCTCAGAGATTCAGTGAGTTGACAACATCTCCTGCCACAGGGAAGAATCAGGTGGCATGAGAAATAGCCTCACTCCCCTCTCCTCAACAACATTCCCCCCCCACCCCTTTAAAGCTCCCTCAAGGCTAAATTCACCTATCCAGTGACGTGACAGGATTGCTAGTCAAGCTGCTACCCACAACTAATCCCCCATAGCCTGCATGTCAGCTGTTCAGATTTCTCTACTTCACATCTGCTCTGGGGGGAGGACGTCAGGGGAGGGGATTATGGGAATAAGGTCTCAGTGAAGATTATCAATGACTAAAGATAGATTCCTCCCTTGAGAACAAAGGAAGGAATTTCTCACCAAGTTTCCGTCTCAAAGACCCCTGGGTACAGGATGATCAATGAGTTGCTGAATTATTAGACAGTCACCTGCAGAGAGTCTGGGTCCACATGGACCTTTTCTCCCCCTCATTGAGGTGTTTTAAGAGACTCATTGAGGAAGTGGGTGTTTTCCTAGGACAATTATCCCTCACGGCTGGATTGAGGGCTCTGAATACTTGGGAGAGCTATTTAGCAAGCCTCTGATTGTACAACAGCCCAAGAAGCAAGATCCTCACCCCTTTCAGTCACTCAGGAGCCAGGCAGGGTTGTGTGCAATTAAAGGTGAACTTCAAACAAACACTCCATGTTCTATCAGCATCATCAGAACAAGTAGATTCCACCCACTACCACCTGCACACTAGGCAAAGGGCAGTACCTCCGCTGGTGTATGTCAGTACGACTCCACTGGCTTCTATGCTGTTATGCTGACAAACACCAGCTGAGGGTCTGTGCATACACCATTTTTAGAAGGCACCAGCTCCTGTGTGTGTCTATGCATCACCCTACGTGCTTAAATATTACGGTAAACAGGGAATTGTGGACCAGATCCTCAGCTGGTTTAAACTGGGGTAGAGCAACTGAGTTCAAAAGGAGTCACACTTAATTTACCCCAATGGCAGTCTGACCCTATCAATGCAGAGACCATGTACCATTCCTGCACCTGGTGTAAAAATATAACACCTTCTGGCAAGCATGTGTCAGGGCTGAGTACTCTGGCTGTGGAACCTATCCATTTGAATTTCCCGACATACCGTATGTCATAAAAACTGCAACCTTAAAGGCACCATGTTCCATCCTCAAAGACAGCTGAATGGTGGTCTTCAAACTACCCCCATACACACACACACACACACACACACACAAATGCCAGCCTGAGACAAAGAATGAGGATTTTCAACCGGAGTCAGTGATCTTGAGAAGGTTATAAGCAATTGGAACTGTGGTTTCAAAAACGAAGAGCGAACCACAGTAGCATCACTGTAGAGTTGGCACTGTGATGAAGAGAGTTAAAAAAAAAAAAAAAAAAAAAGCAACATTACCACCACTTCTCTCTGACAGATGCATTCTGTTCCTCCACTGCCTATAACATCAATCCCTTTTTAATCCCCTCACTCCACGTCTGCCCCCCTTTAGGTCGGTGCTAACACTTGGCTCCCAGAACTAGCAATGCAGTCTCCAGGGCAATGCACTTAGCATGCAGTTTAGAAATTAGAGGCCAGGGCAGCATTGTCCCAAGCATTGCTCCAGCTCAGTGTTCACACCACCGCTGAAATGTGACCTAGCCATCCCTCCATCCAGAAAGAGGGGCAGCCAGGCCAAATAATGCTGTGACCTGGTGTGTGGGGAGTCTGTTCCTGCATGGCAGAGCACAGGGGAATGCACCCAGATCTCGACTCCTGGCAGCACCAGCTCATGCATTGTGTGGGTAAGTGAGAAATATCCCAAGTAGTATCTGAATTGGCACCCTGTTGTGTACCGTTGGTGGACAGCTGTTTAACCCCGTGCCATGTTCTAGCCTGGCCGTGACAGTACTTCCATGGTGGGAGAAAAGATGGATTAGAGAGACAATATATAAATATAAACACAGACCCCCTCAGAAAAAGTCACCTCTGGGGTGGAACACAACAGCTGTTTAACCACACATATCAACACTACACAAAAATATACAGGGCTGATCCAAAGGCCACTGGAGTCAATGAGAGTCTTGCCATGGGCTTTGGATCAGACTCCTAGTACATTTGAACCTTTTGGGAAGAGTGCAAGACATTATAAAATAAAGAGGAGTCAGGGTCAAACTTGAGATCTGATGGAAAGGAATATTCCCACCAGGAGCCGGCAGAATGGTCAGGGTGCCTGCCATTCTAGCAGATTAGTCCCCAGCACGTACTGGGAACTAAAATCTCTCTCATTTCTCTTCACAGAGAGAGACAATCCTGTGTACACAGTGAAAGAAAGAGGAAAAAAATACCCATTTCCCTGCAGAATTCACTTCCGTCAGCAAAGAAGCAATTAACGCAATTGTGCTGGGCTTGCTAGGAACCAAAAATCACTGAATCAGCAGCTTTCCAGCCCTGCTCCAGAACAGCAAACAAAGCGAAGGTCAAGGAAAAACAAAACAAAAACAAAAACAAAAAGAAATATCAGAGGGGAGAGGGAGGGAAATCAATGATGAGAACGTGCCTTGGAGAGGAGCATTCAGCAAGCCAGCCGGCCGGACACTGGGATATTCTGTAAGCAAACCACACCTTTTATAACAAACCGAGACAGTTTTCAACCCACTGAGGCCAAAATACTAGGCAGAGCCTAAATATGAGACACCCTACATGACTGCCAGCTCCCATCACAGCTGCATAGCATGCTGAGTTTAGGAGACAAGGGATGAAACCCTGTGGGGCAGCTTAAAGGCTGCTCTCAGTGCAAATGCTTTGTAGAGGCTGAGATTCAAGGCTAAGATTTCCAGAAGTGACTGTTGAGTGCGAGTGCCCGGCATGAGACACCTTAAAGGGGCCCAATTCTCAGATGGGTGCTTATCACCCAAGCTCTGAAAAATCTGGTCCTTTAAAATGGCTCTCAAGTTGGGCACCCACAAATAAAATGTTTTAAGTGTACGCTGGCGGCCCCCCGTTGATGTCAAGGGTTCTTATGCACATGTTTAAGTGCTTTCCTCAATGGGGCCCTAGCAACTCCTCTCCTGTTTACATATTGTTTCGCTCTGGAGGACAAATGCAGCTGCTATCTTATCGACTGGTGTATGTACCTGGGCCTCCCACTGCAGGAAAGAGCACGCAGAGACTTCCAGCTTCAGGGAGGAGCAGGAAGAAGGCCTCTCTCCATTCTCTGTAGACTGGAAACCCCCTAGTCTCCCTCTCCTGCCTTCTCCTAGTCTGAGGGGCCTCGGAGAGGACAGACGCATAAAAGAGGAGCAGAGCGAGAACCCTCATGTGGCTCCTCTGTCTACATAGTTCTTGGAGCCCCAGAGAATTTCCTAGCTGAGACACCAAAATCAGAGGATGACGTCAGCTCTAATGATGGGGATGAAGCACAATCAGAAGAGAGACTCAGAATTCCCTTCAAAGGTTTTTGGGGTTTTTTTGCGCATCTGAGACACACAGCAAGCCCCGAGCAGAACAAAACCGGGTCAGCTGCAACCTGGAGGATATTACAGCATCCTCTCGGCTGGTTTCCACTTGGAAGAGATCTTACAAGCATGAGGCCTGCTGCACCCAGCTGCCCATGGTGGACTCCTTGGCTGGACACAGCGAGGGGTAAAAAGAAGCTTTTCTTCTGTAAAGTCAAACAAACAGAAACAAAAGCAAAGAGGGAAATGCAGCAATAGCCAATCCCAGATCATGAACCCCTCTCTCCCCCCTCACCTTAAAGTGCCCTCAGGATTTCGAGTAGTCTCAGTCAGCCCTTTGTGACTGGGACATACGCAGTCATGCCTAGTGGTCAGAGCAGGAGTCAGGCCCAGGGTTAGAGCAGGAGGCAGTAACCAGGAACCAGAGCCCCGAGTCAGTCCAAGTCAGAAATCAGAAGTTGGAGTGGAGGGTCAGAGCTGGGTTACCTGCAGTATGGCAAGACAAGGCTGGGAACACTGAGTTGCAGGACCTATCGCAGCCATAGGCAAATGCTTGGCGCAGCCACAGGCAAATGCTTGGCGCAGCCACTGAACTGCTGCTGGGTTTAAGAGCCGGTCCGGTGACCCTTTTGACCAATCAGGCAGTCTACTACAGGCCCCCTGTGCTCACTAGGTTGCCTGGAGACTGGCTCAGCAGCAATCCCTGACTCCTGACACAATCCACATCTTTGAAGCAATTAATTTTTGCTGGTCACTCAAGGCAGGTTCACTGTAAGACTGCAATTTTCTGTGGAAAATAAAGATAGCCACGTGCTCTGTGTGCAGTGTCACTCAAGGATTGTTTGTTTGGGGTCATATGGCATCTGCCACGATACACACACACACACTTTGTCAGACAAGCAATGCCGACTCATGCAAATCCTGAGCATACTTCCAGCTGGGCAGCCACTGGCAGATCTACAGTTAAGACCTTCAAATTCAAACTGCCAGAGAAGATCTTTGCAGCTCCAACAGTCAGAAATAAATAAATAAATAAATAAATAAGAGAAGCTGCAATCACGTCACTAGGCTGGGCATCAGCCAAAGCCAATATGTGTTTTAAGAGCACTGTAGCTACACATACAGAACAACTAACTGTTCCAGCAAATATGACCTGCTCTGCTAATGCAAGATCTCCATGGCCATGTTCCTGCACCACGTAAAACTAAACTCCAGATAACAGGCCCTTGGACTAGAATAAACCACCGCAAACAAATGTCTTTGCAGAGCTCTCATGCTACTTGCCATCCTTGTAATCACACATGCAGGAGTGGAGGTGCATTCACCTCCATGCAGAGTGCAGCCTTGCCTTTCTACAAGATAGCAGTTTGTTATTCGTATCTAGGTCTTGTACCAAGAGCTTACCCAAGGCGCTGCTGATAGACAGCCCTGGAGTTCTTGATTTAGTCACAGACCAGGGGGCACAGGCTGAGCCACGTTAGCAGGGCAGGGAGGATGCAGCTCACGCTGACGCTGGCGCTGGCACTGCTGTCCCTGGGCTCTGTGATTAAGCAGAGTAGTTCGGTCTGCTGGGTTGCCAACCCTGCCTGACAAGCCTGGCTTGCAGGGAAGGGGGCAGAGGAGACGGCATTTTCCCCCCAAAGGAAAGGGGCTGCCTTGATGGAAAAATTCACCACAGCGAGCAGTTTGAGGAAAGGGATCAAACACAAGGTGCATGAGGGAGGCGCTGTAGGGGACATACACTTGGCTTAATGAACAGGGCAAAATGGCCCTCTTCAATCATCTTATAGTTAACCACGCGTCTGCCTTAGCTCGGAGAAGGTCCAGTGAACGGTAAGGCAGCAGCATGGGAAGAGCACTACATGGGGCAAGCTCTTTTAAGAGGTTACACTCTCTCCATCCCAAGGCACTTAAGAGTTACAGGGGGAAAAAAGGATGCTATGCAGCAGCTTCTAACGGCCCTTATGCTACCCAGGAGACATTACTGCTCATTCAGCCACCTCCCACTTTCCATACACGACACAAGGGTCTTCCAGACCTCAATCCATTTCAAAAATCAGATCTAAATCGGAGCATCTATCGATATTCTGTAAGGGACAGCCTAGAAGAGCCCCCTTTCCACAGAGGGGAGAGGAGTGGAGTTCCCATCTCTCTAGGGACACAGGTGAACTACCCACCACCACCACATCTGGGCATCAGCTTGAACTTCCTGCTTTCGAACCAGGACTCTTCCCCTCCACCCTCACTGCCCCCTTCCCCCCGAGTGCTCCAGCTGACCGGAACCACACTGCTCCAGAGCAGACTCCTCACTGCATTTCTTCCCTGGCCCTGACTCTCACTCCCCAACTCTGGCCAGCATCCACCCGCTGCTGCAGGGCAGGGAATGCGGCAGGCTGAGCCAGCACCTTCCCTTTCCCCCCTCCCCTCTTGAAGGGGGATCCAAGGACAGAGCAGCAGAAAAACACCTCCCTTAATCCACAAGGTCAGCGGGAAAGGAAAAACACTACTCAAATCCCACAGAGCTTCAAAGCTCATCCAGGGCCAGGCAGTGAGAGAATCGAGTAGGGACCGTTCAAGTTTATCACGCAGGCAGGACCAGCTCTGGCTCCCCAAGAGCCTATGGGCGCTCTAGGCTGTCACCTTGGCTGAGGATCAGAGTGGGTTGTGAAGGAGCTTTGCCAGCAGCAAAGACTGCACATGGTGCCTTTCCCCAGCACTGCAAGGGAAACGGGAAGAGGCAGGGGAGGGAGGGGCAACACGCACCGACTCGGCACGACAGCTCGGCCTCCATGTTCGATGAGCTGGGACCTTTTATTTGAATGCAACAGATTAGGATTGAGTGGCATCTTCCGTACTTTATTCATTCCTAGCGGTATCTAACTTGGAGCATCGCCCAGTACAGCCCCAGAGTCCCGGTGCGATCCATTACTGCAGTGCATGCCATGGCACTGGGGCCAGGCAGCTGTTCATCACTTGGGGGGGGGGGGGGGTCTCTAGTTTTATATCTGCACTATTTCACAATGAAAATGAAGAGGGGCTGGTAGCACTGGCTACTGCCAGGCACACGATGGGAGTAAGGGCTCTCCCAACCCTGCTCTAACACAGCAGAGTCTTAAGTTAGATCCCGGCTGGCTATACTAGTCCTGGGCCTCTCTCAAGCAGAGCCTGCCAAATCACCCTCCCCCCGCAGTGCCTGATGGTTTAGTGATGGGCATAAATGCAAGGCAATACATAGCTGAGACCATATGCAATTGGATTCTCATGCCACCTAGACCAGACTCCAACCAAGCTATCTAGAGCCAAGTGAGTAACTGCACCAGCTACTTCACTGTCTCCAAGACAGACTCCAAGACGGTTTGGGTTGGAATATGAAAGCTCACAGCTAACTGCAGAAATGGACCTTTCCCAAGTGAATGCAGTGCCTGTCCCTGCCACAGCATGCATTCAGGAGCATGCCGGAGGTGCAGGAGAGGCCTATTAAACCTAACCACAACAACCCCCCAACCACAGCACTGCCCACCTCTTCCCCTATGCAAGGGAACCAGGAGGCTAAGAGAAATCAAAACTGGAAGTCCACTCCCAAAGCTGCAGACAAAGACCTACTACACTGCTGTACATGACTCCAAACACAAGCCATGCTAACCAGCTGCATCCCAGCCTATGTACTACCTAGGGCTGCTTGTCACAACAAGTCAGATAGTCTCGGGGTGTGCAGAAGCTTCAAGGTACAGTCCTTTCCTCTTCTAGTCAAAGCTCTAGAGCCTTCATGGGTAGGATCCAGCCTTCCTAATGCTGAAATACTCAGGGTTAAACATTGATCTGCCAGGATGCTAGGTACATTGAAGTGTAGGCTGGCCAGAGGATGCTATTTCTCTGCCAGTCTCAACTGATCGCTCTCTGGATTGCCTGGTTGAAAAGATACTCTAATGGTAAATGGCTGTAAAAAGCAACAGAGGGTCCTGTGGCACCTTTGAGACTAACAGAAGTATTGGGAGCATAAGCTTTCGTGGGTAAGAACCTCACTTCTTCAGATGGTAAATGGCTGGCAGCCCCAGGCCATTCTTCCTTCCTTTCAACATGATCCTTCCAAAGCCTGCGGCGCCTTCACTAGTTTGGGGCCTTTAGTCCTCAGATAACCCAATGTTAATAGCAAGTTAACAATCTGCAACATCTTGTGCTCTGCAACATCTGGGCTCAGAACCCATGCAATCACAGCTCTGTCTCCACTCCAAGCTTCAGACTTAGCTACTTGGAACAAGGACAGATTCTCTCCCTGTTTGTTCACAGCACAGAATAGCCACAGCTACTGAAAAAGAAACTTAAAATCTAAGGAAAAAACCCATGATGAGTAATTACAGGACTATTGGATGGTGAATCATATGGATCCTCATGTATGAACATTAACTTCTTGTTCTGGGGTCATTAAATCACTAAAAAAATCACATACATAAAAGGCATAATGGGCCAGACCCTCAGCAGGAGTAAATCAGCATGGCTCCATTGAAGTCATGAGCTACACTGATTATACCGTCTGAAGATCTGGCCCTGTACATTATGTGGAACTGATGAATCAAAGAATTGGTAATGGGATATGGAGCTTTTCAGCTGTAGGTCCCTAGTGCAAATCCAGCTCAGGTAGCTAGTGGTCAAGAGCTGTGACCCTCTACAGGACAATTGTTTACTGGCTCATGTGAAACAGGTATCTAATTCCCAGGGAACAGGCATCCATACCACAGATGGCTTCTCTTATCAGCAGGGTCAGAGAGGTCAAGGACTGAATGGGCCACAGACCCTGAACTGTCCCCTGGGCTGGAGCAGCGATATCTTGGCAAAACAAGCAGTAGTTATTCAAGGGATACCGGACTTCAGACTTCATGGTTATCAATTTGGCACCTTTCACTGGCACTAAGTTCACATGAACAAACATTAAATGAAGCCCGTTTTACTGACTTATGACCTTTACATGCAGGTGAAGTAGCAAATGCCAATTATCGGAGAATCAAAATTCACTCCCACTCCCCAGCTGCCAAATATCTTCAAAGAAATCAAACCCCACGAGACTGCAAAGCCACAAGCTGGTGCTAAGCCTAGGGTCTGGGACCATCCAGAACTCGACTCACTACCTGCTCAAAATATAGTCATTGCAAGGGTGGGAGGAGCAGAGGAGTGTCCAACAGGGGGTTAAGAAGTACGGACCATCTCAGCAGTTACGTGGCCAGTCGCTGACGCTGTGTTCCTGTGCAGATGTTTTCTGTGGAAATTCTGGCTGAGATTTGGGACTATTTCTGGGAGCTTCAATAAAACCCTCCAGGGAGGGGCTTTTCGCTTTCAGTTCTAAGCGCAGTGCACACAGAATGCTAGTGCTGGCTGATCCGGATTAATCGCATTCAGAACAGCAGGTTGCCCAACTGCATATCACCAGGTTATTCAGAGCAGACCAGTCCCAGTGAGCCCACATCCAAGCACAAATCCCTTTCCAGCACTGCCAGTGGTGCAAGCCATCCACTCACCCATCTTTGGAGAGATGATACCGGAAGAAGTCATTGGCTGCTAGCTTGATGGCCTTTTCTGGTGTCACTAGAGTCAGGTTCACCGCAGCCCCTGGGAAAGAAACAAGAGGAAGGAAACACTGTAGCAGCCGGAAAGACTTGTTATCTGGACACATTCAGGAGTGCAGTGGATAAGCTTTAGTGGAGTTGAAGTCAAAACCGGGCTAGGAACAAAAGGGGAAAAGGTTTCAAAAGTGCCCAAGGGATCTAGACACATCCCACTGAAAGTCAACAAATGGGATTTCTGTGTCTAAACACATTGGGCTCTTTTGACCCCCCCCCCCCCCCGAAGTGTCTCAGTTCCACTTTAAACAAGCTTTTTATAATTCCCATGGAATTGGTGCAGCCCACCTCTCTCTCTCTCTCTCACACAAACTCAAATCCCACTGAAGAAGTCAAAGGAAAGACTCCCATGGATTCCAGCAGGCTTTGGATCAGGCCCCCCAAGGAGGAAGGACACATTTTATTAGCCCTGCAGGCAGCCTGTTAATGCCTCTTCCCAGATGGGGAAGCATCAAGCTCCCCAGAACAAGACTGCCACACTTAATTTGCCTGCAAGTCAAGTAACATATACAGGCCAGAGGCTGTGAAAGGCTCAGGGCCTGATCCAAAGCCCACTGAAGTCAATAAGAGTCTCTCCAGAGACTTCAGTGGCTTTGGATCAGGCCCTTGGCTACATGATTGCACTCTTATTTCCTTGTTGTCAGTGTCATCCTTCCAGCTACCTCCCACTGGCCGCTTCGCCTAGCGCTTCACTCCTTGTCTGTAAGACATCACATCAGAGCACCAGGACCAGTCCCAACCAGAGCCAGGAGACTGCCTCCCTCTGCGCTGGTACATAAAACAGAGCTTCACACCCACTGTACTATTAAGTACGCTATTATTGAGAGCAACAAATGGCAAATCCCTATATTGTGGCTGCCACAATGAATGGCCTGCCCTGCTCTGTCCTCAGACTGACAGCTATGGAGACCAGTATTAGTGAAACACAGGGGCACCCTAACAGTATTTAAGTCACCCTGAAAGGGAAAATAAAACAGTTGCTGCACCCTGGCCTGAGCAAAAAGTCGTAATGTTTGGTTTGTTGCTTCAGAGCATTGAGCCTCCTAGTGACCTGTGTGTCAGAAAGGACCTCGAAGGGTCAAGTTGTCCATTCCCATCCTGCACTGGGGCAGGATCGATCCCTAAGCCATCCTCAAGAGAGGGCACCCAGTTTAGGCCATCGGGCTCTCTGGCACCCACAATACTTGGGAAAGGTCTCTCATTCACTAAGCACTTTACAGAACAAAGCCCTACCACATGCCTGTGAGGAAGTGTTATTTCCATTTTAGGGATGGGGGCGCCCAGGCAGAGAAAGGTTAAGGCCTAGATTTTCAAAAGGATCCACTGATCTCAGGTGCCAAACCTGACATATCTCCTGATTTTCATAGGTAATGAGCACCCAGAAATTCAGCCAGAGTCAATGAGAGCTGCAGGTGCTCAGTGCCTCTAAAAATTTGGCCCCATGTTTCTCAGGGTGGGCACCCAAAAACCACATTGCAGAACCCAAAATTAGCAGGCATTTTTGGAAAATGGAAGCCCTAAAAGGACTCGCTCAAGGTCACAGAGTGAACCAGGGTCAGAGTTGGGACCAGAACTCTGGAATCCCTGGCTTCATGTCCTGTGCTCAGACAACACTGTTCTCCACACTGTGGAAAATCATCCTTGTAAACAAAGAGCCTTCACTGGTTCCTGCCAGATAGGACAGGCTTAGAGCCTCTCTCCAGCTACCATGAGTCTATGTTTGCTGGCAAAATCTTAAACACCTTCCTGGTAAGAGACAGACAGATCAATCTCCTCACTTCACCTCATCAATGAGCAACCATCAGATGGCAGTAACTTCCACAAGCATTACATCCAGGAGATCCTGTGCCAAGTCGCATACAGTCTTACCGGGACTCTTGCAACCTCCTCGCAAGGCCAGATATTGGTTCAGTTTAAAAATGTTCCTCCTCCAGGGGCGTGAGCATGTGATCAATAATTGCAAACTCGACCCCCACCACCGACGCATGAATGTTTTCTCTTGGATTTCCCTAGTGACAGCCCCCAGAGTAAGTAGGCAGCACGTTCACAAGGCCCCATTCTCAGATGTGTGCGCCTAAGGTAAGTTCCTATTCAAGTGCCCAAATGCAAGAGCTGGATAATTAACCAAGTTAAAACACACACACACACACACACACAAACACACACACAGTTAAGGGGAGATTCTTGCAGCTGAGAAATACACCTCCTCACCTCCCACCTTATGTCACTAAATAACATTACCTAGGTAAAAGTAAGAAAACCAAATATCCACCTCCCAATTTAATATCTGTGCAGATGCTTTTTTTGGGGTGGGGGTGGGGGGGAGGAGGAAACGAATGACACCAGAAGGTGGGAAATGGGAGAGCGCAGACAAACATGGAAGCCCTCAAACTAATGAGGGCGTTTCAGATCAATGTGATCTCCCAATCTCACATCAATTGGAAGAAAACCCCCACTACATGTAAAAATTAACAGACCTGGTTTAGCAGAAATCCCTTTGACATTTTCAGCAAAGCTGCTTAAGAGAATATAGATAATCCTTGTCCTCAGTAAATCCACAAGAGCTTCCAAATCACCACAGTAGGAAGAAATGGAGGACCGCAGCAACCTCTACAGTACCCAAATATGCCATCCCCCAAAAAATATTTTGCAGATCCAGATACACAGATGTTTTTTCTAACCCAAGTTCACTTGTCGGAGCTCTCCAGGGACTATAAATAAAGCAAAAGGATCTCTAAGGGTATGCCTGCACTGCATAGCAAACCTGGGTCTGTGTGACCCGTTCTTTCCAAGCTCACCTTTGAGCAACCACACTGCATTGCTATGCACAACTCATACTATGCCAGCACATCCACGCAGTAGTACACAGACAAGCCACTCTAGGGATTAGTTCATGGTATATTGTGGAAAAAAACTTGACAGTAAAGGTTTGGGAGGCAGGATAAACTGCTACCATAAAACAAAGAGGTTTTAAAAGAGGTGGGAAATCCCATGCAATCTGCAGCATGCAATCAAGAGTAACTGCCTGACCCTTTCGTAGTCCTAATACATCTTATGTGGGCCTTCCATTTACAAAATCCTCCAGGCATCGTTATAAAATATATTTTATCATAAAATCCTGTGTCCTAGCAGCAACATCTGCAAAGTGCTCCAAAAGTTGAATTGCCCTTTTGGTTTTTTTTGGTTTTAATAAAAACCATCACTGATCCAGGATCAAGGCTTAGAAATATACTGGTCCTGAAAAATGTTTGTATTAGTCCTAAGAGTATCTAGCCCTCTTGGGTCGTTAGGCACAATTGTACAAAGCAGTGGTTTCCAGAGCTAGAAAAAGAGAGACAGTGGCCATTAAAATCAAATCCCAAGTGAAGTGACACACAAGAAAGCATGATGGTAATCGGAACGATGGGTATTTCAGTCTGAGCTCTTGTGAACTGCCAGAGTTAAAAATTAATACTGTAAACCTCTGAACAGCTGAGATTCCGACAACAGTCTTAACGCCCACATGACTGTGACTCAGTAGTTACATACCTGATCTTTTATGACCAGAAAGAAACAGAACTTAGCAAGAGGTACGTAAATCCAGCTCAGCTTTCACATCAGCAGTGTTATTTGGGTAGGCACGTTATACTGGAGCAGCCTTGCTTTGGATTCAGCTTGCAGGGTTTCAGATTTTGGGAAGTCCGATTCTGTTGCATGCAGCTGTGATGTGAATGCAACAAGGCGAGAGATCTTGGATGAAGTGGAACATCTGGAGACCTTCCAGCAATGACAATTAAGGGTAAAAAATAAACTCAAACCAGCTTGGTACTGCAGAACCAATACATTATGTGCAGCTGGGTGACCAGGGAGGTCAGAGGAGAATGGGGTGTTGCCATACATGCACACCTCTGCTTCATTCTCCTTGGGAAAGGAGAGGGCAGAGGGCGAGCAATATAAAAATAGCCACCAAGAATATAAATAGCATACGTTAAGGCAAAGTTTTTTGGACATGACCTCAGCAGCCCGGAATAGTTTTGGCAGGTATCGTGCGAGCCTGGGGACGCTGCGGAGGGTATTCTTAGCAGGAGTCCCAGAAGGCTGTCCAGTTTGCGTGCGGAGGACTGAAGCGCTATTGTCATGCTGCAATTTGGAGACAGCTTGGCACAGCGACAGCATCGTGCTCAAAGTCCAAAGTGACTGAGGAACAGAGCAGGCTGGGAGGCACAGCTTTGCTCTGTTAGTCCCTTGGCAATCACGGGCTAATCGGACTGGCTGCCAGGAATTCTATTGGGACCCAAAGGCGGCCATGTGTTAGGATTCCACTTGCTCACACACACACACACACACACACACACACACTCTTTCTTTTTGTTACAGTGAAGGACATGTGTAACAAACAAAATCAGTAGGGTTGGATCAGCCCATTGGACCCCTTAACAAAAATGTTGGGCTCTCCTTGTAACAGGTTACACGGTTACTTCTGGGTCAGAGAAGTGCACAGCACACATCTGTCCTGTGATAGATCACATGGAAACTGTTCTGCTAATAAAGGCTCCTCTTACCTCTCCAGCTATCTTCGATACTTTTATGCCCCCCCCCCCCCAATATGTCACAATCTTCAATGCACTTATCCTCCCAGTGCCCCTGTGTGGTAGAGTGCAGTGCTATTACCCCTGTATTACAGATGGGGGAACAGAAGCACAGAGACACTTAGGGTACATACACCACAGCAGCGGCACTACAGCTGTGCTGCTGTAGTGTAGATGCCTCTTGCGGAAGTGGTTTTTCCATCACTATAGTTAATCCGCCCGTCCGAGAGGCAGTCGAGCCAGCTGCATCTGCACTAGGTGACAGGTCAACCTGCGTCGCACAGGGTGTGACATTTTTCACAGCCCTGAATGATGTAGCTAGGTCGACCTACGTTTTAGACTCATAGACTCATAGACTTTAAGGTCAGAAGGGACCATTATGATCATCTGGTCTGACCCCCTGCATGCTGCAGGCCGCAATACCCTTCCCTGGACTCTGCCGTTGAAGTCCCCAATCCTGTGTTTTAGTGACTTCAATCGGCTGAGACCCTCCTGCTAGTGATCCCTGCCCCATGCTGCGGAGGAAGGCGAAAAACCTCCAGAGGCTCAGCCAATCTACCCTGGAGGAAAATTCCTTCCCGACCCCAAATATGGCGATCAGTAATACCCCGAGCATATAGGCAAGAGTCTCTAGCCTAACCCTTGTTGGCCATTATGCTATTCATGTACCATTGCTTGGTTTTCCTTGGCTACTATGTTTTACCATTAAACCATTCCCTCCATAAACTTATCCAACTTAATCTTAAAACCAGACAGGTCTGTCGCCCCCACCGTTTCCCTCGGAAGGCCGTTCCAATATTTCACCCCTCTGACAGTCTGCAGGCCAGGCCCTGGTGACTTGCCCAAAGTCACCCAGGAAACAACTGCAGCAGGAATGCAGTCCAGACACTGCCATAATGATATTTGTCCTGTTGGTAGAGCTGGACTGAAGCAAGTCAACAAAGCCATCTGTCAGAGCTCCTTGTCAACATGCAGCTCCTGTTTTTCTCCTACATAGGACCCTGCCTCTCAGCCAGGGATTGAGAGATACCAGCAGTAAACACTATGCTTTTGATCACAGCCGGATGTGGCAGGCTGGACAATTTAGGGATTGGCAAGGAGAGGATACGGAGCCTTTCACCCCTAGATCACTGGCTCAGATATAACTGTGATTGGGAGTAACAGGAGTCCACCTCCTGTGCTGGCTGCTCCTACACACACAGGAGGGGGTTAGTAGGGCATTTTGGGTTTGGAACAAGGGGCTAGATTGCTCTAAGATGGTGCAGGGGAATGTAAA
Organism: Trachemys scripta elegans; assembly: GCF_013100865.1. Taxonomy (NCBI): domain Eukaryota; kingdom Metazoa; phylum Chordata; order Testudines; family Emydidae; genus Trachemys; species Trachemys scripta. The sequence continues at coordinate 112,479,494 of NC_048301.1, forward strand.
GTTATTGGACACTTCTTGCCCTCTTTCAGTTGTTTCCACTCAGGTTGAATTCTCCCCTTAACAGAGGCAGAGCTGAGCCCCTAGCTGCACTGACCATGCTCCATCCACGGCCACATTGCTCCCATGCACACCTGTAATAGAGGGGAGGCTGCAGCTACTTCCAACCAGTGAACCCTCTGCCACCAGGGGCCTAGAGCATGCCTAGCAGTGGCCAAATCCAAGCTAGACCCAGGGGCGAGTTTGGGCCTGTATGTTTCTGCATGGTTTTGATAGGATGACAACGACTTCTGCGTGTTTTTACATCGGATAAAAAAAATAATTAATGATACACAACTTTGGTAGAGCTGGATCCAGTTAGCTCTGACATCACTGCATTTGCTGCAATGTATTTACCAAGGATACAAAGCACCCTAGAAATCCAGCCCTTGGAGATCTGAATGTCATTCACTTTGGAATATTTCTTTAAGATCAAATTTGCTAAGACTTTGTTAGGGCCTCCCTGTCCAGGCACTGCTCCCAAAGCCACCACCACAAATCAGCCAATCCGTAACCAGAATCCACCCCGCCGCCCCCTTTTCCTCCCATCAACAACCTGGGCCAGAGAAGGCTGCTCTCAGCAGCCAATCCGCTGTTCCCATTATATCAAACCACAGTATTCCTGTTTCCCTGGTAACCTAACAACGAACTGGCAAGATCTAGCATGCCCGGGAGCCGCAAAACTCTAAGATCTCTGGAGTCCCATTAACAAAGGGAGTGAGGATTCATTTAATCAAGTAATCTGAGAACCTGTTCTTTATCTGTACCAGTGAATAGATACTATGATGACTGAAAATATTTGAGGTATTTATATAGCACCATATACTTGCAGCTAGATACCACAGTTATAGAGTTTAAGACCAGACAGGACCACCAGATCACCTAGTCTGAGTTCCTGTACATCACAGGCCACCAATCCCACAACCAGAATTAGAGCAAAGTATTATCACGCACAGGAGACTAAGCTATTATGTGCCACAGGTGGAGAACAAACGGGACCGAGGTGCACCAATGTCCAATGGCAGGGAACTGATTGAGATGCACCCAGATAATCCCAGCAAGTGACCTGCATGCCATGCTGCAGAGGAAGGTGAAACCCCACCCTCCCCTCGCCCCTCCAGATCACTGCCAATCTGACCTGCGGGGGGGGTGGGGGGATTCTTTCCTGACCCCACCTACGGCAAATCAATCAGTTAGACCCTGAGCATGTGGGCAAAAAAACACCCAGCCAGCTAGCACCTGAGAGAGAGAGAGAGAATATCCTGGGTGCCATGTCAGATCACTGACCCACCCTGTCCAGTGTCCCACCTCTAGCAATGAATCCCTGATGCTTCAGAGGAAGGAGACTGACCACACACACACACACACACACACACACACACAATATCCCTTCCTGACCCCTGCAGGTGACCAGCTGAAGCCCGTAATCATGAGCTTTAGGAACATAAGAAACTGGAAGGCCACTGAATCTTGCCCCTCTCATCACAAGCAACCCCAGCACATAATCCCACTGCCAAATTTGTCCAGCTTTCTGTTAAAACAAAGTAAGTGGTTTGGCCCCACAACACGTAAGTGGGAGGCTCTTCCACAGCCTGACCCCTCTGAAAAACTCTTATTTCCAGCCTGAATTTGTTCATAGCCAGATTATAACACATGCTAAAGAGCTTACCAGATGTCACCTCCAGCTCCAACCTAGGGCTCTGGTAGATTTTAGTCCTTCAAACCCCCAAACTGGGTTTCCCCCGCAGTTACAAGTTCATCGGTCTTAAATCCAGAACCAGAACCATAGCTGGGCAGATCAGCCATTTCTTTATACAGCTCAGGCCTTTGTTCTTGGCCTTCTGTAAGAGGTAATCAGCAGACAGACAATGTTCTCTCCTCCGGGCTGGGTTTTTGCCTAACCGGAGTTTGGGAATTTGCATTAACCTCTCCCAAGTGGATTTCCTGAGGAATCCCTAAACGCTCATAGTCCCAAAAGTCCATACTTATCCAGCACATTTTCAGTATGGTCTTTTGAACTCCCAGGTCCCATGTCTCTCCTCCTGCCCCCCCACAAAAGAGGTGACCAGACAGCAAGTGTGAAAAATCAGGACAGGGGTGGGGGGGTAATAGGAGCCCATATAAGAAAAAGACCCCAAAATTGGGACATCTGGTCACCCTACATACCCTCCAGGCCCATAATAATACATAAACTTTATCCTTGGAAGACCCTATTTGGTAACTTCAGCAACTGCCATACCTGTCTCAATCTGCCAGAAAATCCCCAAGTTTTATGTATAAAACAAAGAGGTAACATTTGTCAATGGAGTTCTCTCTAGAGATGATCTGCTTGTGGAACTCATTGCCAATTATTGAGGCCAAGAGAAGATTGGGACATACTCACTTCCTTTGTAAAATGCTCTGAGACCTATTGATTGAAAGCATTACATGAGAGCTAGGTATTACTTGTATGGACAATGAGACTAGCCAGTAGTTATAATAGTAAATATAACAAAACAAGGGCTTAGGAAGGGATATGAACCCACTTGTTTCTGGACATGAACCAACCTCTCAGTTTATGGGCGTTAGGAGGAATTTTCCCTGCGGACATAGTACCCCATAACTCCCTGCACCGTCCGCTGAAGCATTTGGCACTGGCCACTGACACAGACAGGGAACTGGACTGGGTGAAGCAGGGGGGTCTAGCCAGCCTGGCAAGTCCTGTGTTTCTGTATATTGAGCCCCTGGTTTTTAGGTGAGACTTTTTCAAGGTTTTTCCAACCAGTTCAGGGCACCCCTAATACCTCACTCCATAAAGAGAGGAAAGTGGCTTTGTTTTTATTTCACCTGCAGTCACAACAGCGTTTCAGGCTAGGATGGATGAGTCAGATGCTGCACTTCTGCTCTGCCTCCAGCCCTTACCTCTGTACATGCCGAAGTAACCTTCCGAGCGGATTGTCTTAATGAGGCAGTCAGACCTGCAAACAAGAGACACAGAGAAAACCTCAGGAGTTCAAAGGTGGAGAGGGAGGAATCTAATCAAGCGATTTGCATTTACAGTTTGTCAGCCGAAGTCCAGGCAGAGAGGAGAACAGCGTTAGCCATGGACACCACCATTGTGAATGCCCCAGTAGCACTCCTGTCCTTGGCGCACAGGGGCTTTGAAATACTGGCTCACCCCGTACACAGAAAACAAGTTTGCTATCTACAAATTCAAAAGGGAAAAATGTGAATTGGAGGAGCTGCTCGTTAACCAGACGGGAGCCCAAAAACAATAGCGCAACATGTTTCAGTAATCAGATCTGCTCAAGGAAGGGAAATAAAGAGCTGCCTAATGAAGTCAATGGAAAGAATCCCATTGTCTACAGTGGGCTTTGGATCAGACCTATATGCACTTATTTATACCAGTAAATAAACAAAAACTGCATGGCTCGGTCATATCTTGTGTTATTGGGGAAACAAGATCCACACACACAGTGACCTGAAACCAAAAAGCCTCCCAGGCTCCCTGTTAAGAATAATGCACTGTCTCCTGCTGCCATGAAATCAATGGCTATTTGGTCACTGATTTCAGCAGGAGCAGAGCCAGACCCCAAACTTCTCTAGGAACTGAGAAAGGTCACCTTCAGAGCAATCTTGAAAGAACTTGGAAAACCGTAAACCCTCTGTGCAACAAGCCAATATTAACAAGGGACAACACTATCCCATCCACAGCTTCATGACCCCTTCCCAGTAAGTCAGACTGGCAGGTGTAAATGTGTTACTGGTTGATTAAACGTCACTGTTTATTTCAAGGCTGAACAAATAAGACACCTGTGTGCGTTCAGAACCCCACTGTGCTAGGCGTGGCACACACACAGTAGCAGGCAGCCTCTGTCGCAAAGAGCTTGTAATGAGAATAGGTGAAGCAAAGGAGATATTGTTATCCCTATTTTACAGCTGGGAAACCAAGGCAGGGGAAGATTAAATGGCAATTTCACAAGGGCAGTCTGTAGCAGAGCAGAGAATTGAACCCAGCTCTTGATTTATAGGCCAATGTATAACCCCAGCCTTACTCGCAGCTCTGGTGCAACAGAATGCACTGCTGCTAGGGGTGAAAAAATTAATATAATGCAAGACACACAAGTAAAAATACGCCCAGCAGGGACTTCATCTGTGGGGTTTCAGCCTGGGCTAGTTAAAAATAAATAAATAAATAAAAATAAATTTAAACACAACTCCTTTTGATGGCTGATTTTAGGAGAGTTAAGCTCCTAGAAATGCTGATGTCACCATAAGTGTGTGTTGGAGGGAGGGAAAGTTGAGAATCCCACCCAGCCAGATCAGGAGGTCCCAGCTGAGCCAGTTTGGGCGAGGCAGTACTTACATGCTGGTGTACATCCGCTGGCCATTTTGCTGGTTCTGCAGGCGAGTTTTCGCCAAGTCAATGGGAAATACACAGGTGACTCCAATCAGCCCAGCTATCCCTCCATTGATCAGCTTGGCAGGTAAACTGCAAGGGGGGGGGGGGGGGGGGGAGGGGGGAAGGGGAAAAAAAAAAAAAAAAAAAAGAGACAGATGCATTGGCAACAAGATATCAAAAGGGAAAGAGGAAGAAAGAACCACAACCTTCAACAGGAGTGCTATGAGCTGAAATAAACCAAGCTTCCCACAAGCAAATGTTGCACTTGGCACTTTCCATCTAAACACACAAAGTACTCTGCTGGGGGTATAATTGGTCTCATTTTACAGATGGGGAAACTGAGGCACAGAATCCAAGCTCAAAACACTGAATCAAGAGTGCCCAGGTCCCACACACAAGGCACGTTGCCATGCTCTAGCCACTAAGAAAGAATGAGGGGGGTAGTTTAAGGCATTTTTAGCAGTCTTATTGTGACCACTTCCTGCAGTACAGTATTGGGATCCTTCCAGCTCCACAGGGGAAGCCTGGCTTTGTGGGTGAGGCCCAGAGTGGGATTTTGGAGATCTGGATTTGATACCCTGCTCTGCTACAGACTCCTTGTATGACCCTGGCCGAGTCATTTAATCTCTGACAGATGGGGAACTGAGGCACAACTAGGAAGGATTATCATCCCCGCTTCCTACTCTTCGTCCCTCTTGTTTGTTTAGACTGTCTTGCCCCATACGTGTGTATGTGCAGCACCTAGAACAATGCAGCCCTGATCTCTGCTAAGGCCTCTAGATGCTACTGTAATGCAAATAAACATTATACATAGCTCTGTCCGACGCTGCCCCCCTTGTGTGACCTCTTGTCGTAGACTTGGGGAAACCTAGTCATGAAATCTAGAACCCACCAGTAGATGGGAGGGGGTAGGACTAGAATCTGTGCCTTTCCTCTTTGCCTTCTCTGTGCACCGAGTGCTCATCACTTCTGTCCTCCAGCCCAGAAGGTTGAGCAAAGCTCCCATCCGGGTTTGGTTCTTGTTACTCCTGACCAGCCAGCAGGTGGCACTGCTGAGCGATACAACACTCCCCACTGAGCTGTGGCTTCAGGTGGTTTGGGATTCATTCAGAAACCAGAAAGGGGCTGAGTGAGGTAAAGCCTTTGCCAGATAAGCAGAAACATGCCCCACTTTTCCAGACAGATGCCAGAAAATAAGCCATGGGCCCATATTTGGGGAAATCCACCTGTTCTGGCCCAGGATTCAGTGAAATATTTGCCCAGGCCCACTAATAGAAACACTGGGAGTGAAAGTTACACCAGTTCAGGGTGCAAGGCTTTCTATAGTCACTCAAGAGCCAATGCCCTGCTAGACCAATGAGGTCAGTCTAGACTGACTTCATTTAAAGGATCTGAGGTCTTACTAACCATCAGGATTAGAAATGAATGTTTTACAACAGCAGAGGAAAGTTGGCATCAGACATGCACCTAACTAGTGGTTCATGACACCACAGCTGCTAACATCATGTGGAAAGACCAGTGCAAAGGAGCTTCGTTGGCAGGCTAGCCCTACATACTTTCAGAACCAGTAAGACATTTCAAACACTGCACCTGGACCTGTGATCAGAGAAGACTCTGTGCATGTGAGGAATTAAATTTCTGATATACACAACCGTCAGTGGAGCCACATAGACAGAGGTTAAGCTGAGTGCATGTGGATATGGAGGAGTGAGATTACACATAGCAAAGAAAACAGACAAAAGCAGGCTGTATTGTGCAGGGGGTCTGAGTTGAGCTTTTCCACCTGCCTTTTTTTTTTTATTTCTAAGCCGCTCTCCCTGCTACCTACATGCACCTCAGTTTTAAAGCCGATCTACCACCCTGCTTAGCGAGGGTCCAGCACTCTTTCAATTACTTGGAACATCTGACATTTAAAAACCTAATGAATCACTGATGTCAGAGACAGAGGATGCCTATGAGATCCTTCAAAGGCATTCCATCCAGCAAAGGGCAAGATACAGACCCTTGAACAGAGGATATATCAGCTATTAAACTGATGACTGATAAGCACTCCTGATCACAGCTAAACAGACTGAGAAACAACTGATCCCGCGTGGCTGCCTCAGAGGCCTCTCCCTTCTGAAGAATAATGGACATTGCATACAGGATGCCAGCAGGCAGGGCCATCAGTGGTGCACTGCTCTGAACCGAGGAAGTGGCAGGGATAAGTTGCTGGAGTGAAGCAAGGGGAGCAGGAAGGCCTATTAACTCCTCTGCAGCTCAGAGGCATTCCAGAGGGCTCAATAATGGATGAAGACTGCCAGACAGAGACCAGGCTTCAGAAGCTGTCCAACTACAGGTATTCTGGAAGGTCTGCTTCTCTGCTACAGGCCTGATGGAAACCCTCTGAGAGTAAGAAGGCCCAGGGCATGAAAGACAGTATGTATTTATGTGTGTTGGGGGGACCTCATGGAAAAGGCCTCAGAGCAGCGTATAGAAGGAAGTAACCTTGGCTTTCTATACACGCACAGAGACTATAACTTTTGCAAAGCTAAAATCCCATGGAGGGATCCAGGGCTGGAAAGGTGCATGCGACAGGAGAGGTGTCCCAACAGGAAGAGTCAGACGCCTATATAAAATCCTAGGGCTGTGGTGAGGGGGGAAAAATAAGGGTTAGATGCCCTCGAGGCCCTGCCTCTCCTACCTTTCACCCCATAGATCAGATGGGTGAACCTGAGCCATTTCTTGGCGCTTTTTGTACGGGACAATACAGTGCCATTCTGGAAGGGCACTCAACGTTGCAGAGCAGAGCTGCTCTCTTGGCGCCAGATTTTCAGCTGAACTTCAGCCCGCATTCTGCGTTTACATGTACTCTCCTATTGCCTCTACAATAAATCAGAGGTGCAAACAGAAAATCAATAGTTCGGCATTTTAACTCTCCCATTTGCAGAGTCACAAAGGAAACTGAACATCTTGCATCTACAATTTCCAACATGTGCACCCTCCCCCCGCCCCCCCCCAAAAAATATATATAATAAAATGCATCCACAAAGCAGAGGCCCCTTTAAAAGCTCTAGCACCCTGTTTCCAATAACTATATTAGCATCTTCTCAACACTAGTTCTCAGGGCCCTCACACATGACTCTTTCAGTAGGACCCACCCTGAAGGAATGAGGCTAGAGAAAATATAGTACCTTAGACAGGTCACCATTACAGGGCATAGCATTAGTGAAGCAAGGCCAAGACACCAGTGAAAGGAAAAAGAGGGAACATTTAAAGCCAGGTGAACTGAGCTCAGCTGATGCAAAGGACATTATTGCCTGGATCTGTTCATGCAGCTAATGCAGGATGGAAGCCTGACACCTAAATGTGATTTCAAAGCATCTGCTGGTAAATCACAATCCCGAGGAGAGTCAAGCTGGGAACTGGGACAGCCCCAATCCTAACTCTGGCAATCTGAAGCAATAAGGAGAAATTATCGCTAAGAAGAAACCAAGTGGGAGTGAGGAACCCAGCCCCATAGCTAGCATTGTATACAGTAGAATACTAGGCACGAGGCAGGACAACCTCACGCATTTCAGTGTGGACCCCAGCACCACCACACAAACATAAGAGGACAAACTAGAAGGCTTGGGCATGCTGACACACGCAGAGTGTGAGGCCATGTGCAATTTGCAAGTGACGGCTGTGAGAAGCTTCTCCCCACCCCTGTTATTTGAGGGCAGGAAAGCATTGCTTAATACACCTATTCAACTATTCCGGTTCCTCCAGACTCATCACCTAGAAGAGGAGAACATGCACACAGACTCGCATGGTCAAAATAGTTCAAAAAAAAAGAACTAGATAAGTTCATGGAGGATAGGTCCATCAACGGCTATTAGCCAGGATGACGTCCCTAGCCTCTGTTTACCAGAGGCTGGGAATGGGAGACAGGAGATGGATCACTTGATTACTTATTCTGTTCATTCCCTCTGGGACACCTGGCATTGGCCACTGTCGGCAGACAGGATACTGGGCTGGATGGACCTTTAGTCTGACCCAGTATGGCCGCTCTTATGTTAAATAATAATTCTCTAGCATCTCCCAGATGAGTCTCACAAAGCATTTTACACCCACAAATGGATCTAGCATCACGGCACCTATGTTAGGTGGGTATTATCCTCCAATTTACAGATTGGGAAACTGAGGCACAGAGGGGCAGGATGACCTGTGGTTAAGGCAGTGGAACTAAGGTGATCCAGGTTCAATTCCCAGCTCTGCCACAGATTTTTCTGTGTGATCTTGAGCAAGTCACTCAAAATTTCTTTGACTTAGTTCCCAGTCTGTAAAATAGTGATACTACTACTAACTTCCTCCCACCCTTTCTCGGTCTTGTCTATTTAGGCTGTAAACTCTTCTGGGCAGGTACCATCTCTTACCGTGTGTATGCACAGCCCCTACTGCCTTCGGGAACTCTAAGTGCTACTGTAATATAAACAGAGATTAAATAACTGCACAAGTTTATACAGCAAGTGGATCACAGACGTGGGAACAGACTCGTCACCCCCTAGGGATTAAAATACAGGATTGGGATATGGGAGAGTTGGGAGAAGTTCCTCATCGTTCTGTACTCCATGTGCCAGCACTGCCACAGACAGAGCGGTGGGCTGAGAAGACGTGCTGGGTGATAGCATGCAGAGGAGTATTCCACTCTGCCACAGAATTCCAGTGTCCTGCATAGCCACCTCCAGCCTGGTCAGCTGGAGCCAAGGCTGAAGTCCGCAGCTGCTGACATATGTGATTCACTCCATTGGGGCTCTCAGGCACGTACAGCCATGTGGCCTAGCAGAGATTAATCTGGGCTTGCAATTCAGACTAAGGAAAGAATACACACAAACACTGTAGAGCTCCTGAAATAAGTTAATGGACGAGACACCCTGCTCGAGGTTAAACATGCAATGATGTTTTCTTGCTGCTGTCTGCTCCGCCTGGGACTCTTCCATCAGCTGTCTATGCCTTGCAGAAAAATAGCCCAATCCTGACAAGTCCCAGTAAGGGCACCATCAAACACAACCAAATCAAGATAACACCATTATCTGACCCAGGCTAGCCCTCCCACTCTGTTCAAAGGTGCTCTTGGGAGACAATGCAGGTCTTGGGAGGTCAGGTGTTAGCAAAGGGGCACTGACAATGGGACTACAGTGAAGTTCTGGAGCCAGACAACAGTCACCTTTCTTCAGGAAAAGCTTTATGAACAGCAAGTGTAAACCCCGCACACACTAACAAAAAGCTACACTCACCCTTGGGACCATGCTGGGCCATCCATCATGGTTCCTGGAAGGCCAATAGCATGATCCACAACAATCAGAAGCATATTCCAGATTTACCCACCTAAAGGACACAAATATAGCTCTGGGACAAGCCAGGAGCAAAGTCTGCAAGCTGCCTGCTGTGTCCTCACATCATCTAGTTGTTTTAAACCTGGTAGCATCAGTGCTTGGATACCAAGGAGCTACGGTTAGATGGCCAGACTAGGCTTTAGGAAGAGAAAGATAGGTCACTGCTGTGTATTGTTCCAAAATAGAAAGTGCCAGATCCTCAGCTGGTGCCTGTCAGCATAGCTCCTTTGACATTAGTGTATTGAACTCAGAATGACCCCGATTGAAACCAGCTGTGGAACTGGCCTTCGAAAGGAGAGGGGAGCTAAAAAGGAGGAATGAATTGGGGGCTGGTGGGTGGACAGATAAAACAGGAAGAGGGGGGGTGTAGGGCAGGATGAAAGGAAAAGACAATAGAAGGACACAAGAAAGGAGAAAAGGAGAGAGGAGAGTTGTGACACCAAGCACTCCTGTATTCACACGCTACAAACTGCGGTGATATTTGTACAAAATATGCCTTGTGAGGTATCAGTTGAAAACTAACAACTCGCTGATCATATAATATTGAGTGATGTATGTACGTGATGTGTACTAAGAGTTATGAATATATGCTGCAATAATGACTGAATGTGTGTAAACCAGGTATGGCAGAAGGAACAAAGGAATGTATATTTACCTCAATTGACACATAAGCAGTAAACAGGACCATCAAGGCAGCAGGGGGAGGAAATGGCAGAAAACCGAACAATTTGCATTTGAGCTAATAAGGGGTGGGGGGGGAGAAAAAGCATGGAGCTTCCTTCACCACCAGACAGCTTGAATAAACTTTACTTTGGAAAGAACCTTCAAAAGAATCCATTGCCAAGGTTTACTGATCTATAAAGACAGGGGGGCTGAACCTCAAGTGATAAGCAACTGAATCAACTGATTGCACTTTTATACTACAGTAATATTGTATGCCTAGAGTTAGGTCTGTTCTGATAGCGAATGACAGATACACTGGTGATTACGAGCATTCTGAAAAGTATGTACTAACACTACATGAGGAAATATGGATACCTAATGATACTATGTTTTAGAGACTGTCCAAACAAAGGAAGAAGTGGGTTCCCTCCTAGGCAGGAGGGAACATCACAGCTATTACCTGTCTCCTATGTAAATCAAACATGGTGGAATCAAAACAATGGAAGCTCTATTTACATAGAGGGGGTGGGAAGGCCACAGGAAGGGAAGAACAGCACAAGGTCAGCCTGCCTCATGAAAAAGTCACTGAACTCTGGAAGAGATAAGCAGAGAGATGGAAGCCATCTTTGGCTTCCATCACTAGACAGACAAGGAAGCAGAGCTCTGACACGCTGAGATAGATGGGTCCTTCAGCCAAGGCTGGGTCCAAGTCTCTGGAAAATGATTGAAGGTAGACACCATCTTGAACAAAGCCTGTATCTTGGTAAATTACATTTTTGACGTGTTTTCACTTTTATTTGCATGTAACCATTTCTAAATTTTATTCCTTTTACTTGGCATCACTTCATCTAGGTTTCGTAGTTAATAAATTTGTTTATATTTTTACTATCAACCAGCTCAGTGCTGTGTTTTAAGGGAATGGTGTATTTACCCCAGTTAAATTAATAAGCTGTGATGTACTTGTGTGTCTTCCTCTGAACTGTCCAGGAGAGGACATGGTTTGGGGAAAATTTGGGACGAAGGAGTGTGTTGGGGTCAACCTACAAGCAGTAATTTTAGGTTGCATTAAGAGAGGCATAGCATGCAAGTCACGGGAGGTGAAGGTACTGCTCTACTCGGTGCTGGTTAGGCCTCAGCTGGAGTACAGTGTCCAATTTTGGTCACCAATTGATAGAAAGGATGTAGAGAAACTGGAAAAAATCCAGAGGCGAGCGACAAAGATGATCAAAGGGATGAAAGGCAAGCTATGAGCAAAGGCGGAAGGAACTGGGTATGTTTATTTTGGAAAAAGATTGGGGGGGGGGGGGGGAAAAAAACAGCAGAGGTTTTAAAAAAGGGGAAAAAAAAAAAAAAAAAAAAAAAAAGACAGAGAAAAGTTGTTTTCTCTTGCCGCGGAAGGCAGGAGAAGAGGCAATGGGTTCAAACTACTGCATAGCAGATTTAGATTAAATCTCAGAAAAAACTTCACTGTAAGAACAGCAGGGCAATGGAACAGACGCCTCCGGAGGTTGCGGAAGCTCTTTCACTGGTGGTTTTCAAAAGGAGGCTGGATAGCCATCTGTCTTGGATGGTTTAGACACAACAAATCCTGCACCTTGGCAGGGGATTACACTAGATGACCCTTGAGGCCCGCCCCATCTAACCTTGTGGTTCTATGAACCAAGGCTGGTGGAAGCCAGAGTGGGACCGTGGGGCTGTAGACAGGCTATGTGGGTTAGAGCTGCTGAACCAGGGGTATCTAGCACACAGACACTCAGGGCGTGACCTGCATGCTTTTAGGCTTGTTGAGAGCATCCCAGGTTGGGAGCTACAGCAGCAAAGCATTGTGAGGCACCCAAGGTTGCAGGGAAAGTGGTGACACAGCCCCTCACTGGTCTGGATTGCACCCTGAACCCTGTCACAGGAGTGGGGAAAAAGAGAGTCTCACAGATTTTAGAGGCCGGAAGGGATCATCAGATCATCTAGTCTAACCTCTTGTACATCGGGTGAGATTCTCTGGCCCAACAGTTACTCCTAACAAAAGGAACAGCAAAACTTTTTACCTGATCTGTTTATCAGCCATTTAATTCAGACGTGATCCTGTTAAAAATCGATTTGCTCCTCCTGAATGTCCTTTAACTTCTTTTTATCCCCCTCAGTCCTGGCGAGTGGTTCTCCTGAGAAGGGCGAGAGAGAAACACCAAGATTGAGAACAGGACTTTACATTCCCGCAAAAACCCAAACCTTAGTAGGCAGAATACACAGGCTCCCTCCCCCACCCCACTCAGGGACTGCCCAATCTGTACTTGGCACCTAGCCAATGCCTCACGCGCACACAGCACAACACGCTCCAACGAGAGACACTGAGTGAGTGCCTGCATCCATGCCCCTAAACCTGACCCCGATCCCAGAGACTCCTGCGAGCAGTTCCCAGACACGGATTATTCAGAGAGGAAGGAGGGTTAGTCATATCGTTTCAATCATTTTTAAAAGAGGCAAATTTTACAAATGACTTTCCCTCTGCCACGCACAGAAGGAACAGTCAAGAAGCTGCAAGGCTGTGAAATCATCACACCCACCCACCCACCCCATGGTCTCTAACTGGCTGCCAAAAGCACCATGCTCCAGCGCATGAGGGAGGAAGGATGGCAGCCAGACACTGCAAGCGCCCTGCAGGGCTTAAAGGGACAGCAGCCTGTTTTGCAGCTGTCTGCTCTTGGGAGCAGGTGGAGGGGGGTGTCAAACTTCTACACCATCTGGTCCCACAGGGAGGAGCCTGTTCTCTCTATTACGCTGCCCCACAGAGTTACCAGGGAGCTGCTGGAACCCAGCCCATGAAGGAACTCAACCCCCAAAAGGTGGACATTTTGAATATTCAGCATTTAGATTCCTTTAGTATGTGTCATTTCTTGCCACCTACTCCTCATCCCTGAAAGCAGCTGGTCCCCAGCTCCCATCTGGTAATGCCGTGCTGCTCATTGGCAGCTTCCTTTTCAGTTACCTGGGGAGTAGCAACCCATAGGCTGGAAATAAACTGTTTGTCCTCTGGCTTGGCAATGAAATATGCCACTGGGTTACCCATGAGAGAGTGTGTGTACACACACGTACACACACCTTTAAAGCAGTGGTTCTCAACCAGGGTACACCTTGGGGGTATGCAGAGGTCTTTCGGGGGTACATCAACTCATCTAGATATTTGCTTAGTTTTACAACTGGCTACATAAAAAGCACTACTGAAGTCAGTGCAAACTAAAATTTCATACAAACGACTTGTTTATACTGTTCTATATACAATTCACTGAAATGTAAGTACAATATTTATATTCAATTGATTTATAATTATGTGGTAAAAATGAGAGAGTAAGCAATTTTTCATAATAGGGTGCTGACATGTTTGTATTTGCGTGTCTGATTTTGTAAGCAAGTCATTTTTAAGTGAGGTGAAATTGGGGGTACGCAAGACATCAGACTTCTGACAGGGGTACAGTAGTCTGGAAAGGTTGAGAGCCATTGCTTTAAAGCAGAGGTTCCCAAAGTGGGTGATACCGCCCCCTGGGGGGCGCTGGAACGATCCAGGGGGGCAGTAGTAGCCTCGGGTGCAATTGGGGGGCGTTGAATAAAAATAGGGTGACCAGATAGCAAGTATGAAAAATCGGGACAGGGGTGGGGGGTAATTGGCGACTATATAAGAAAAAGCCCCAATTATCAGGACTGTCCCTATAAAATCGGGACATCTGGTCACCCTAAATAAAAATAAGGGGGCGGTGGAAGCATAAAGAAAGAATATAAGAAAATTTTGAAAAACCGTTCTTACATGTTTCATCTGTTGTGTAACATAGAGTTAAAGTTGTAGTGATTACTTTATTTTCCAAATAAATTCACAAATTATAACCGATCAGGTGTCAAGTCCGCCAACAACTCTTAACAAGCAAGTGTTGGCAGGCGAGCGTGTCGCGCATTGTCGGGAAGTCCAGCATGCATCGGCAGGAATATGTGCGTGTAATGACTTGTTTACAATACGATACTATAAATAGGCGACATGTATGAAATCTAATTTAGATTGTTTCTTAATTGTGTAAAAAGCAGTTAACAATAGTGCAATAAGTATTTAAAATTTTTTATTCATATTCAATACCGTCGATCTTTACGGATCACATACAAAGCAAATTGTATTATTGTTGTTTCAATAAAACAGCAATTTACACGTGAGTATTTTTATACATTTTCTTACATATCTACCGTACGTTTCTGTGTCTCTAGTGCTTGCTAATAATAAAATCGTAGCAGGCTTGTGTCAATACAGTACTATTTGAAGTGTACAGTCAATATATTTGTCATTTTTTATTACAATATTAACGAAAACAGGAATGAAATCGTAAAAAACTTAACTATTAACATTTATTTATATCTATCGAATCATCTGTGTTAATTGGTAAATAAGGAACAATTATTTAAATAAGGGCAAACTAAATTAAAAACTATTAACTGATTTTTAATTGCATATTGATTTTTTTAATTAATTATTTCTTGATAAATTTAGTTTGATATTTGACAATTTAATATCAAATACATATATCTAATGCTGAGCAAAGAACGAAACCCAGTTTATTGGTTTCATTAGTATTTTAGTTTGGTTGTCTTTTGCCATCTTACGCAAAAACCACTGTATACCTGATGTCGTGGGCGATATTCTAATAACACATCTTTCTTTACTATATTGTAGGACGTAGGTAGAAATATAGATACATAAAAGAACACAAATTTGTCACTGCATCTTTCTGTTTGTTCGCTTAAAGAAGGTAGATTTCCAGGGGGGCGCTGAGTAAATTTTTTTCTGAAAAGGTGGGCGCTGAGTAATTTTTTTTCTGAAAAGGGGGCGGTAGGTCAAATAAGTTTGGGAACCTCTGCTTTAAAGGCTAACACTGCATTGTCATTGCAGGGTACAATTTCATGACTCTTCGTGTTTGCGACAAGGAGAAATTCCTAGAGCTACATGAAGGCAGCTACACTGCAGGCAGGCCCTGCATAAGATTCCGCACACAGACACTGCTTTGCTAGCGCACCTCAGTCTTGACCTACGATCCCCACTTTCTTCACGATAGTCCAGTTGGGGGTCTCTCTCGGGCAGAGACTTCTAGCTTCAATGACAGGCTTGGTGGTATCTTCACAGCCATCCACCATTAGGTGGAGCCTTCAAATCCATTTGCACTTGAGATCCAGGACTCATTTGAAGCCATGAGAGGCCAGTGTACTAACCCACTGGGGAATGGAGCTCTTTCTAATATACTCTGCTCTGACTTCATTCACCTGCATGTCTTCTGGGTTTCTTTTCAGACAGCCAGTCTTCGTCATTCACTAGTTTTGAAAAGTGAGAATATACTAAAATCCCTATAAACTAAGACCTTGACTACACACAACTTGTAGCATTTAGTTAAAATGGTTGCAATCTCCTGTGTGGACACCTTTTCATTAACTTTAGCTTAAAGTTATCTGAGAAGCAGTTTAAGAGACACAAATCACTCTTAAACTAAAGTAAGAGTGTATCCACACAAAGGGGTTTGCACCAGTTTAGCTTCACACCTTTTGTTAAACTGGTATGCCTCCATGTAAGCAAACCCTAAACCATGAAAACTCACTGGTAACAACTACAATAAATAGGGTGTTCCCTTATATGGATAGAAGAGGTCTGGCCAATTCCAAACAGTCCTCATACAGCTCTGTTGCCATCACAGAGGCATTAGGTTCACAAGATGCTTTTCACAATAGGGCTTTTGCCCAGAATACATGGTCACACCACTGCTGCGTACTAGTCAGCTGTTGCCCTCCACTCCAGAGGCAGCTGCATTTCAGATATGCTACATATTTTGTATAATAGTTCAACACACAAAACACTGTAATTTTAAATATTTACATTTTAATCGGTCGAGAGGAAAAATTGATGTTCAAGAGACAGTTTACCATGTAACTTCTTGATCTCTCAAGACAGTGGGAATGGTACAGAGCAAAGATGGTTTTGTAGCCAAGGCACTAGACTAGAAATCAGAAAACCTGGGTTCAGCTCCCAGCTCTGCTATATGTGTCATGTCTGTCTGTTTGTTCTTCAGGGCAGGTACAGTCTCTTTACGTGTGTGTCCAGCACCTAGCACAGGGGAGCCCTGCACCTCCAGAACTACAGGGCGCATTAGGGAAGACTAACCACACCTGGAGGTTGAGCCTTAAACCATGACAGAAGGCAGGCTTATCCCAGCTTTGTTTGGAAAGGGCTTCAGTTGATGCCCATTTGCAAAGCAGCCCCAATTGCCAATTTAAACTCCACCAGTGCACTTTGCTGTATTCTCCAGAATCCCATCATTCATTTTAAGGTATGAAATAAAGTTCCATGCCCCTTGGTTGGGAAGATCCGAGCGCTGTGCCAGATTCCAGTTCCTCTAACAGCCGGATGCTAACTAGCTCCATCCAGGGAGCGAGGGGGGAGTTCAGGCTAGGAAAAAGTGAGAGGATACCATCCCTGGGAAATTCTGCAGGAGGTTAAAACACTTAAACAGGGAAACAGAGGAATAAAACAGAGAACTTAGAAAAATCTGTGTAAAGCACAGGGCTCTTCATAACCAATGACGCAAAACAATTAAGTGAAGCTTCTGAAGCAGAGCAAGTGCCCAGACTCACTCCTGGGGCATATTTCAGAGATCCAGACTCCTGGATTCATTCTCACCTTCATAGTCAGGACTCATCTACACTGGGAACACTACACTGCCACTGTAGTGTTCCCAGTGTAGACACTACTGACACAGATGGGAGGGCTTCTCCCATCGGCGAAAGTAATCTGTCTCCCCAAGAGGCGGGAGCTATGTCAACAGAAGAATGTCGACGGATGTGGCCTAGCATGGTCTACATGGGGATTTACATCAGCTTAATTGCATGGCTCAGGGGTATGGATTTTTCACACCCTAAGCGATTTAGCTTGGTCAAGCTAATTTTCTGGTATAGACCAGCCCTAAATCCCTGCCCTGCAGCTGGATTGTGTCTGCAGCAAGACAGATGGTGCCAAGGAAAGTTTCCCTGAAAACCACCACATGGTCACTCCAAAATGCTACAGGCCAGCCATGTGAGTCACACCACTGCTAAGACCACTTTCCTGCAGCCCAGGTAACAAAGGGGTTCTGCAAAGGACTGGATGTAAGCATGGATAGGAAACTAGAAAAATCCAAGAACTCTCTAACCTGTAACACCAGAGAAAAAGTGGGGGAGACCCTCTCTCTTGCCCCTCAAATGGGAGAGAGGGGTGTACCATTCAGCAAGCAGAAGGGTTTTCTATGGGGTCCTTCCTTTAAGCAGGACTAGCCAATGAGCCCTAAACAGCGGCAGTTCCTAAACCTTACAAGCCATGCCTTATTAAGTAGGAAGAACCGCACATAGGATGAATTATAGGGTGTTAATTTTCACCTAGCGGGTTGTTAATGCAGCCAGGCATGGATTAATGCTCCATTATTCACGCACCGGGATCTCCCTTTTATGTTTATTAACATGATCGAGCAGATTAGTCTTAGCATGACACACACATCCTTCATTATTTGAGGAAGCTCTAGAGTTCTAGTCAGACAATCCTAGGGAAGGACCGTGGGACACAGTACATTAATGGCACACTTGTTAAGGGCATATATGCTGCATTACAACCACTGCCACAGATTATAGACAATCGCACTGTTTCATCTGCCTATTTTATAAATGCCTGTATATGATTAACGCAATAGTCCATGTAAACTATGCTGGGCCCAGTACTAGTCTACATTCGTGGTTCTCAATCTTTTCCAAACCAGAACCATCTCAGGACAGCAGCCCCATTTTACCAGACCCCCTTTCCATCCAGCCAGCCCGCCCCAGCCCCATTTAGCAATCTGGGGAGGGCAAGTGTTTGTGATAACCCACGCTCAGATGCTAGGACATGGGTACACGTTTCTGGAGTGCTGGGGTCCCTAGTGAATGCTTCTGCAGCTCATTCTGTTCCCACAAACTTCCCAACAGCCCTGAGCCACCCTGGTTCGTTGACCACTGGCGTAGCTGCATCAGGGCAAACTCCCAGCATACACCTGTTTATACTGGCTTCAAACCAGAATAAACTGAACTCTGACATGTTGCAGCACATCGGTATAAATCATGTCTACGTAAGGGATTTGCCCTGGTTTGAAGCTGCACCTCAGGATAAAGTCCTAGTGTAGCCAAGGGTCACATTCCAAAAATCAAATTATCCCTTCCCCCACCTTCTCTCTCACACACACACACTTTCTGCAGTCATTCCCACTAATTCCAGTCCTGCCTGTGAGGGATCACAGCTGTCCAGTGCACTGTCCTCCTTCCCTCCCAAGGAAATACCCCGCTGCTTAATGCCAAGAACAGAACTCTGACCCAAGGTACCGAAATCCCCAGGGGAACTGGAGCTTGTGAACCCAGTATCCTGTGCTGGCTGCACTGGATCAGATCACCGCTCTTCATTACAGCTACAAACGGCTCCCTTTGCATTTCTTAGTGAGAGGGAGTTAGACACCAAACCAATTAACAAACGTTAAAGAAAAGAAAAAAAAGACTCCAACCTCCCTCTGCCGCCCACCCTCCCGTCCAGGGGACCTCTCTAGCAAGTCTGTGCCTCACCTTTAATCTACTTTTCCAACACCTAGTTCCCCCAAACAGCCCCACAGAGATGGAACCACCACACCCGGCTACATCAGGTAGCACCACAACGCAAACCCAGTCAGTTTCAAATGCTACTGTGGCCCCCCCCATGCAGTCTGCAAGGAAATAGTCACAGAAGATAAATTAATATATTCCTCTCATACGATCTCTCTCCCTCCACATGCACGGATCTCTGATGTACTGTCCACAACTGAATTCCCCTTGCATAAAATTTTACCCTTTCAAGCTGGTAAGCAGTTTTCTTCAGGAACTGCAACCTTAGTACCTCCGACTCCTTTGGTGCAAGTGTATCCCTGTGCACCTGGCTGGCTATTAACCTTTGTTTCCTTTCACCTTATCACATGAAGGAAAGTGCTTTATCACTGAATCACAGTCCACTCTGTGTGCGCAAATGCTCTTTGTGCAAACAGACCACTATGTGGAGAGAGGCAAGGGGGAGGAACAGGAATGGCAGGAGTTTGCTGGGACCCTCAGGTACTTCCAATGACCTTACTAGGTGATCAAAGACACTTGAAGCTTGCGTACTGCATGTCCCATTCAAAGCAAACCCTAGCTGGCTGATTCTCACCACAGCCCTCTGAGACAGGTTAATAAGTATGGTTGTCCCCCTGGGTAAAATGAGGTGGCAGGGCTTGAGTGGCATGCACAAGGCAGCAGAAGCATCAGCATGGAGTTAGCACTCACGAGTTCCCAATCCTCAGGCCCATGCTTCTGCCATCAGGCCATGCCCCGCTACTCCATCTAGAACACTAACCAGGCCTGGATTCAGGTGACACGCAACTGTATCAACTGAAGAGTTGGGGGCTCCCAAACCCGATACCAGTCAGAGACAGGGAAGTGCTGCAGTTTCAAACTTTCAGGTCTGAAGGAGACCTATCTGCTCACTTCCCTCCAGGGTCGGTAGATTTGCCCAAGTTTGGCAACCCCCATTCGAAGTGCAGGACCCAGATCAGCTGATCTGTCGGAACCTGCCTGAACCCGCCAATGCTGCTGAAGTGACAGTGCATTAATGTCCAGGTGTATTGGGGAGAGCCCCAGAACCCTGCTAGGTCACCACTTGGCAATTTTGGGGCATCATCTGACCCACCTTTACACTGTGAGGAGGACAGCAGACACTCATTCTCCGGAGACGGGGGTCTCACCTGGGCGAGATGCCACTTTTGGTGTTGCAGAACAGATCAGCAAAACCTGCATTGTCACCAAGGTCTCTTCTGCAGAGCCTGCACTTGGCCCCCACCAAACACGTGACTAATCCACAGAGCCAGTTGTTAAACCAAGGAAGCTCTCCTGCACACCTGTTCCCAGCTCAAGAGGATTCTAACCAGAGCCCAATCTTCAGAAGATCTCCCGCTGACATAGCACTGTCCACAGTGGTTCTTAAATCAGCATAAGTTATGTGAGAGCGTACACAGTGCAAGGCAACATGACTTTTGTCGGGAAAAATGCCCGGTTTCGACGACAACCTTCCACCCCACAAGAGACTTTTTCCCCCCCCTCCCTTTGACGACAAAGAGCCAGTGTAGACACCGCTGTTTGTTTTGTCAACAGAACTGGTTTCCACCAGTATCCCACAATACCTGCCCTGATCCCTCTACTCAGTGTTTTGACCTCTACTGCCCTGCAGGCATGCGCCCCTCCCCTTTCAAAGCTGCAGGAAGTATCTGACAGCTGAGGGTGCTGCCCTTTGGGGAACAAAGAGCAAATCATTGGAATGCTCTTGTTCTGCCCGGCACTAGGGACACAGAGGCAGGCAGACTGCTGTCATGGAAGGGGGGGTGGGGGGGAAGGAAAACTGCTGTGCTGCTTTGCCATTCCTCAGCACTGAGAGCTCACAGAGCTACCCAATGTGTGCAAGCAATCAGCTCCGCCTTCCCACAACATACCCATGGTGCATTTCTCACACTGTCAATGATGGTGCCTACAATGTGGACATGATCTGTCAGAGGGAGCAAGTGTGAACACCCGTTGGCGATTTTTGTTTTGACGACTTTTGGGTGTCGACATAAGTTTTCAGAGTAGTAGCCGTGTTAGTCTGTATCTGCAAAAAGAACAGGAGTACTTGTGGCACCTTAGAGACTAACAAATTTATTGTAGCATAAGCTTTCGTGGGCTACAGCCCACTTCTTCGGATGCATGTAGTGGAAAATACAGAAGGAAGAAAATTTTTATATATATAAAAAAAACCACACACACACTGAAGTGTTTTGAATGTTATAATTCTAGACGTCTGATTTGTGTCCATTTATTCTTTTACATAGAGACTGCCCGGTTTGGCCAATGTACATGGCAAAGGGGCATTGCTGGCACATGATGGCATATATCACATTGGTAGATGTGCAGGTGAACGAGCCTCTGATGGTGTGGCTGATGTGACTAGGTCCTATGATGGTGTCCCCTGAATAGATATGTGGACAGAGTTGGCAACGGGCTTTGTTGCAAGGATAGGTTTCTGGGTTAGTATTTTGTTGTGTGGTTGCTGGCGAGTATTTGCTTCAGGTTTGGGGGCTGTCTCCAAGCAAGGACTGGCCTGTCTCCCAAGATCTGTGAGACTGATGGATTGTCTTTCAGGATAGGCTGTAAATCCTTGATAATGCGCTGGAGAGGTTTTAGTTGGGGGCCGTAGGTGATGGCTAGTGGAGTTCTGTTACTTTCTTTGTTGGGCCTGTCCTGTAGTAGGTGACTTCTGGGTACTCTTCTGGCTCTGTCAATCTGTTTTTTCACTTCAGCAGGTGGATACTGTAGTTGTAAGAACGCTTGATAGAGATCTTGTAGGTGTTTGTCTCTGTCTGAGGGGTTGGAGCAAATGCAATTGTATCGTAGAGCTTGGCTGTAGACAATGGATTGAGTGGTGTGGTCTGGATAAAAGCTGGAGGCATGTAGGTAAGTATAGCAGTCAGTAGGTTTCCGGTATAGGGTGGTGTTTATGTGGCCATCGTTTATTAGTACTGTAGTGTCCAGGAAGTGGATCTCTTGTGTGGACTGGTCCAGGCGGAGGTTGATGGTGGGGTGGAAATTATTGAAATGATGGAATTCCTCAAGGGCTTCTTTTCCATGGGTCCAGATGATTAAGAGGTCATCAATGTAGCGCAAGTAGAGTAGGGGCGTTAGAACAACGCTTCCTCAGCTCTCGTCCCCTAAGTCAGCCATAAAAATGTTGGCATACTGTGGGGCCATGCGGGTACCCATAGCAGTGCTGCTGATTTGAAGGTACACATTGTCCCCAAATGTGAAATAGTTGTGGGTAAGGACAAAGTTACAAAGTACAGCCACCAGGTTTGCCGTGACATTAAAATCGGGGATACTGTTCCTGATGGCTTGTAGTCCATCTTTGTGTGGAATGTTGGTGTAGAGGGCTTCTACATCCATAGTGGCTAAGATGGAGTTTTCAGGAAGATCACTAATGGATTGTAGTTTCCTCAGGAAGTCAGTGGTGTCTCAAAGATAGCTGGGAGTGCTGGTAGCGTAGGGCCTGAGGATGGAGTCTACATAGCCAGACAATCCTGCTGTTAGGGTGCCAATGCCTGAGATGATGGGGCATCCAGGATTTCCAGGTTTATGGATCTTGGGTAGCAGGTAGAATACCCCTGGTTGGAGTTCTAGGGGTGTCTGTTTGGATTTGCTCTTGTGCTTTTTTCAGGGAGTTTCTTGAGCAGATGGTGTAGTTTCTTTTGGTAACCCTCAGTGGGATCAGAGGGTAATGGCCTGTAGAATATGGTGTTGGAGAGCTGCTTAGCAGACTCTTGTTCATATTCAGTCCTATTACTGATGACAACAGCACCTCCTTTGTCAGCCTTTTTGATTATGATGTCAGAGTTGTTTCTGAGGCTCTGGATGGCGTTGTGTTCTGCACGGCTGAGGTTATGGGGCAGGTGATGCTGTTTTTCCACAATTTCAGCCCGTGCATGTCAGCAGAAGCACTCTATGTAGAAGTCCAATCTGTTGTTTTGACCTTCAGGAGGAGTCCACCCAGAATCCTTCTTTTTGTAGCGTTGGTAGGAAGGTTTCTGTGAGTTAGTATGTCATTCAGAGGTGTTTTGGAAATATTCCTTGAGTTGGAGACATCGAAAATAGGATTCTAGGTCACCACAGAATTGTATCTTGTTCATGGGGGTGGAGAGGCAGAAGAAGAGGCCATGACAAAACTTGGTAGTGTAGACAAAGCCTTAGTCTTTGAGTGGAGATTGTTAATCCTGTTACTTTATTTGAAAATGTTTTGTGATGTGCAAAGATTGGGACTAGGAGGAGACCAGACATTTTCCCTGGCTACTCAAGACAAGTTTTGCAGTTAGTTCTTGGGAGGAGGATGTCCTGGGTTAATCCCCACAATTCCTGGGGGCTGGAGGCATTTAACCCATCACTTGATGCCTCTCAATCCATCCCAAACCTGCAGTTAGGGATGTGGTTATGGTATCCAATTACACTGGATCCATTTGTGTATTTTACAAAGCAAAGTCCTTTCCAGTAATACTGAGCCGCAGATACCCTGCCAAGCTTCACTAACTAGTAAGGCGACCACGCAGTTACTGCGATGTCATTTTGGGAACATAAATGAACTGAAAACGTTTCCAGAGAGAAGTCTTCTAGCCTCCCGCCGTATAATAGACCACTGTGTATTGGCACTGAGAAATCTCTCCCGGGGGCTTCTGGTGAATCAGACACTGCTCTCGCTTGATACTTTAAAGAGGGGAAAAAAATGAAATGACCCCCTCTGTATTTCCTTCCTGCACGCCATCGGCCTTTCAGACTGTAGGCTCTGTGCAGCAGAGTGTTTGAGTCGCACACAGGGCTGGGCATCTCACGGGGCTTAGATAATAAAACACCGATGCCCCCTGAACTGCTTGATGGCATTGTCCCCTTGCATTACAGAGTCGCGCCTCTCCACAGCACAAACACCAAATGCTGCAGTTATAAAATACTGTTAGGGTTGCTGATGTGAACTCATCACCTGTCATCAGAAGCACAAAGGTTATGGGCTGGACATCTCGGTACAGGCTGTGCCTTTAAGAAGTAGAAAGCAGGGAATGAATCTTTTCCCCCTCCTCCCCGCCTTTGCTCTTAGGCAGATACAGACCAAAGTCCCTGAAGGTAGAGGGGAGGGGGAAGGCGTCAAGCCAAGCAGCTTTCCGATTGGCTGCTGGGAAACAGGGGGCAGCGCAGTCACTGGAAGGCCTCTGCCCACCCAAGCTGCAGGGATGCTGCTTAATCAGCAGCTCACAGCAGGCTGCTCCCTAGCCCTGCAAGAACGGCATTCCTACCACAGACCAGGCCTGCAGCACCTGGGAGTGCAGCTGTCTCCCTCATCTCCTTTACAAGGCTTTTCTCCTCCCTGTTTTTCAAGTGGGTGATCCCCATAGGCTGTCCAACCTCTCACAGGGGAGGGCTGCCCTTCAGTCCCAAGCCAGAAATGATGTCAGGGCAGATTTGCTGTCAAAACTCGAGCCTGGAGACTTGCAAAACAGCAACTCACAGTATATCCAGATCTCCTGCCGCCACTTTCCCCATTAGCTCTCTAAACAGACTTGTTATCTCAGGGTTCCTAAACCTGTTCCAGGCCATGTTACAACCAAAAAGTCTCAGGGGACCCACCCTTCAGATCTGGCCATAAAGAAGAAAAAAAAAATTAAGTGTGGTCTTGTGCTCACAGGGGTGGAAGAGAGGGTCACAACCCCCAGGCTGAGAATCTGCATGTTCTAAAGGCATTCAGTTCTGCAGACTCAACACAGTTTGTGTTTTTTGGACATGCCAGGATGTCTAAGCGCCTAAAACCAGTGGCTGGAGCACATGACTGGCAGCTGGAACAGCTGAAGTGGAATCCCAGCTCTGCCACTGACTCACTGTGTTATCTGGGCAAGTCTGTTCACCTCACTGCCCAAGATTTTAAAGACTGAGTTGTGATTTGCTGAGCACCCCCAAAAAATCAGGCCTTCAAAAAATTGAGGCACCCCAAAAATTGTCACTTTTGAAAATCCTGGTCTCTGTATCCCCATCTGTAAAATGGGAATAAGAATGCTTTCCCCATAGGGGTGCAGAGAGGCTTAATTCATGGACATTTATAATGCACTGAGACCCCTGGATGAAATGTGCTATGAGAAATGAAGACAGAATCATTTCTCCTGTGCATGGCACTCAACTGGTTAATAAACTGAGGATTCCACCTACCAGGTCCTCTACCCTGCCCAGAACTGAGAGAGGGAAAGGGCCACGACAGTGCCCAGTGTCCCCCTCCCACATTGTGGACATTCTTCTGTGTGATCCAAGGATCCAACGGCTGGTACATATCTCCAGAGTGCATTCTGTGGACACACTCCAAATACCCCCACAATCCCCACCAACCCCCCAGGAGCTGTAATTTTCCTCTAAAAGGAAACCAAGAAAGACTTTCTCCCTGGCATTTCTGCAGCGAGCAAGGCAAACAGAGATTACAGACGGGGCATGGTTCGCATAACAACTTCTGCTGCTTGTATTATTTGTACTGTGGTAGCACCTAGCCACCCCAGCCATGGGCCAGGACCTCACCGTGCTAGGCACTGTACAAACAGGACACACACACAAAAAGTAAGTCCATGAGCCAAAGAGCTTACAATCTAACTAAGCTCTGCATTGAAGGGACGGAGATTGGGCTGACATAAAGGAAGACCCAGATTGCTAACAAACCCATCTCTTGCAAGATGCTCAGCACCCCCTGCGGGTTAGAGAGGGCACCCTGAATACTCATGTTCTTATACTGGCATCTATCAGCACAGCATTTGAGCACTTCCCATTGAGTTCAGTCAAAGTTGGGGCTATCTAGCACCTTGGAGAAACCGTCCCAAAAGCCTCTGAGAAAAACCAAACGTTTTTCTCTTTAGTTGGTGGGACTGTCTCTTTATATGGACAAGATTGAACCATGCACCCCATAAGCCACTCACCTCAGCACAGGCAGAAGAACTAGTGAGGATAAGCAGTGGCTGCTTAGCTGCAGGAGGGAGAGGTTATCTGATGTACACTTTTCTCTCCTGTTGCTCCATCTGTGGGGCCTTGTTGAGACTTCTTCATGTGTCAATACAACCCCTTCTGGCAGTCCAGTGAGCAGCACCTCATGGAAGAGGAGCCCAGTCCAGAGGAAGTCATCACACTGCTTTCAGTGCAAAATAGTCACTTTCAGGCCAGCCACATTCCAGAATGGTTAGCAGGAGTGCATAGCAGGGCTTGTAAAAGGCTGTCCAATCAGCCAGGCAACTGCAGGCTGGTTAGTCTCAGGGTAAGTCTATATTGCAATCACAGGATTTAACTGCAGCTTGAGCTGACAAACCTAAGCTAGCTTGGGCCCTAGAACTTCAAAGCCACAGCAGTGCAAGTTTAAGCCCAGGCTGTGCAAACCCACCCAGAACTCATGGAACCAGTCCACACTGCCCTGGCTTCTTTGCTCCAGGACGTGAGCTAGATAGATAAAAGCTAGATCAGGTATGCCAGATCAAGCTGTCCTGTAGTCATCGGGAGTGATTGCAGACATATCTCCCCACACTGAAGGATAGAAAGGCTTGAACAGCAGGTCTGCCTCAATCTGAAATGAACTCCAACTATACCTGAAAAGTTTGACTGCACTGGGAAACTGCTCCAATCCAGTAACCAGAAATTAGTGTACCTGCATTTAAACTGAGGTATAATTAATAACACTATTGCAGTAGCGCTTAGGGATCTAAGATCTGAGCCCAGTTATGCTAGGTGCTGTACAGACCCATAGCGAGAGAGAGAGTCCCTGACCTGAGGAGCTCATACTCTCCATAACAAACGGTGGGTTTTTTTTTTTTTTGGGGGGGGGGGGGGGGGGGGGGAAGAGAAGAGAAGAGGAAGAAGAGACATGCAAACACAGCTGGTCAGTGACAGAGGTGAAAACAGAACCTCTAAATCAGGATTCTATGAGAACTCAGAACTCCCCCAATCAAGTCTGTATCCACTAGACAATGCTGTCCCCCTAGTTCACTGGTGCAAATCCCAGTTTGTTCTTATCAACACTTAGGGTGGTCAGCACCAGTGCAGCTTCCCCAGTTACCGTGTCAGGGCTATTTGTTAGCATTGGCAAGCTCCAGGACACCAAGAAGATATATAGAAATCAGGGCGGTCAAGCAGTGAGAATTTTAATGGAGGGAGTTTTCAAAAATAAGTACAAGTGAGACTGCAGTTCAGTGAGACCTTCACAGAGTGGAGTTCTGCTACATAAGAGGGAGACATTTTAAATGCTCCCTTACAAATTAAAGCAACTTCCCTCTGATGTGCAAGACTTGACAGGTGTAAAAATATCCACAGCGTCTCTCGCAAAAAAAAGAAACGTCGCTAGAATTGTGAAGAATTTTACAGCTGTGCCAGCTCCCATTAAAAAAAACATTCTAGGAGAGGCAGTTTGGTCCAATGGATAAGACAAAAGACTAGGTCTCTGGAGACATGGGTTTTATTCTTTGTTCTGCCAACGACTTGCTGTGTGACCTGGGGCAAGTCACTTCACCTCTGCTTCTTTTTCCTTCCTCTCACCCTGTTTTTTTGTGTATTTAGGCTGTAAGCTCTTCAGGGCACAGATGGTCCCTTATTGTATGTATGTATGTACAGCACTTCATACAACGGAACCCTGGTTTCGGTTGGTGCCTCTGATGCTACTGTAACACGCAACATGATTCTTAGAGCTATAGACACCAAGGTTGTGCCATTCATGTAGAAAGGCAATTCCAATACTGACCCAATGTGACTTACAGGAAAGCTAGAAACGATACATGTGACCATAAGGTTACAGAGCCAGCAGGACATTTCACGTGCATCTCTTCTTGCAAAATCCTCATTCACATTGGGACACAAGGTCAGAGCTGTAGCACAGCACCAGAAGTTGAAGCACCGCATTTTGTTTTAAACCAATCTTAAAGCAATTGGGAGCAGTAAGGAAAGTCATCTGAATTGCAAAAGCGAATACATATTGCTTTTCCGTTTCTTGGCAACCATGGTGATGTTAAAATATAAATAGATTCAATTCACTATTGTTGCCAAGAAATGAAATCTGTTAAAAAGGTAGCCAAAAAAAGTTTATATAGGTCCTACATTAATTTGTGCCTGATGATCCAGCAGAGGGAGCAGAAGTTAAACTAACCAACCCCATTCCCAGTGTTGTCCCAGTACACAAGCCAGGAGCGAAACAAAAGAGAACCATTGTGGCTTGAGATTTATGAAAAGCTTGGAGGAAAAGGGGGCCAGTGAATGGAGAAACTGAAGTTTGCTAAATGGAAAAACAAAGCTGGTAAGAAAAGACATTTCTTTTTCAATATTCTGAGAGGGTCTGACAGGCCATGGAGAATAAAACCCAAAATGGATAGACACAGACACCAGCTGACTGGGGCCCTTTAACTAGCTACTTTAGGAAGGGTTTGGCATAGATGCAGAATGAGTGACTTCGACCATTTATTCAGATTCTTGTGGGTACCAACAGACAGACAAAGGGCTACTGGCAGGGGTATACGAAGAGCAGGGGCATGAGAGCCAGAAAAAACAAAAATTTCCTCAGTGCTTTAATACAATCAAGATACAAAAGCAAGTCATTAAAAACCCAAGAAGCCTGGTATAAAGAGAGGGTCTCCCTCCAGTTCATTACTTCTAGTGGGAACAGGCTGAAGCGAGCCCTGCCACCCAGCTGAGATCTCCAGGAATGAAAGGCCCCATTCATTCCCCGTGAGTGACAAAATAAGGATCCTGGCTCAGAGCCAGCTGCTATACTCCAAAAATAGGGCTTCAGAGGCCCCGTCAAGAAGAATAAACTTCACTTTTGTCTGGAATCCCTGCATCATCTCATCAGGAGTAGCGTCTAATGCCCGGAGAATGGCTTCTCAGGGCTATGTGCTCTCCAGTAAGCTTCCATAGAGAGACACCGGCTCATGCACCAGACTTTCACCTCTGTAGTCTTGGGTTTAATTACAAATGGTCATGAGCATCAGACTCCATCTTAGGCCTTACTGGCACACAACTGGCAGCCTTGACTCAGGAGAGTATTAAGGTTGGACTAGCAGTGCATGCTACTGGTCAGGGTTGGGGTGCATTGGTGGAGGGGGACAGGATGGGATGGCTGGGGGGTGCTTTGGCAGAGCAGTGGGAGGGGCCCAGGGCAGGGGATTGTGCAGGTCAGGGTTGAGGGACATAAGCAGAACTGGGATAGCTAGGAGCCCTGCAGAGAGAGCGAGTTGTACAAAGGAAGCTCACACATTGGCTGGCTCTGGCCAACAGCCAATCTCACAAGCACTAACATTTGCCCACAATGATGTTTACAGTCTGGTATAAGACCTTTTTTTAAAAGCTGTTTTCCTTCTTAAAAAAAAAAAACAACCACCTTTTGCCCCCTATGTTGTCCCTTTTGGCAGATGCTGAATGACAGCACCAAATGCCAGGAATAGACTCTGCTTCAAATATTCCAGTGCTACAAATCAGGCAGCAAGAGCTCTGACACTCAGCTACTGTTGCAGCACTGCACCAAAAGAAAGGAACGCGGGATCGATACTTTCTGTTAACTTTACCCACATCTCTGGGACCCATCTTTCTCTGCCTTGTCCCAAACCCGGCATTTCCCTCCATCCCCACAAGCAGACATTCCCAACAGGATCATCACCACAGGTAATGCCATCTCACTCACCACACACACACACACCCCTCGAGGAGATTTCCACTGCAGTGGAAGAGAACAATGTTCCCCTATGTGACCCAACTGAACACACTTCTATTTCCCTTTGGGGGGTAAAAGGGATGGGTCTCCATTTTTTCTGCCCCACCCTATCATATTACTAAATGCTGGTGAGCCAACTCCTCCACTAAATTGCCCACCCTCTTGGCTACTTTGACAACTCAGGCCTGGTCTATGCTAAAAGGTTGGGTCGATCCAGCTCCATCACTCGGGGGTGTGAAAAATCCACACTCCTGAGCAATGTAGTTAAGCTGGCCTAAGCCCTAGTGTAGACAGTGGTAGGTCAAGGAAAAAACCTCTCAGAGTGGTGGGTTTGCTACAGGTATGGAAGAACCTCTTTTGTTGCAGTGGTAAGCGTTTATGCTACAGCAGCACAGCTGCAGTGCAGCACCTGTGCGGCTGTATCATTTCTAGTATAGACATAGCCTTACTGTGGGTCCAATGAGGCCATGATCCTTTGCATACAGACTCATGTAAATAGAGATTTAAAAAGATGTACACCTCTACCTCAATATAACTGTCCTCGGGAGCCGAAAAAAAAAAAATCTTACCACGTTATAGGTAAAACCGCGTTATATTGAACTTGCCTTGATCCACCGGAGTGTGCAGCCCCGCCCCCTCCCGGAGCACTGCTTTACCACGTTATATCTGACTTAGTGTTATATCAGAGTACAGGTGTATTAGATCATTAATACTAGTCCATTCCCCTGCCAGCTCAAGATTCAACTCTTCATCTCAAAGTTTTTAAAAGCAAAACACTATTTCTTTATTCCCCCCCTCCCCATGGTCTGTGCTCTGCAGGAGGATTAGATTATCAGATTGGTTCCTTCTGGCTTTAAAGTCTATTAACATACTGAAAGTGATATCGGAAATATCTTGTAAATTAGTTATTCAGCAAATTCCCACTAAAGCTTCCTTTATCTCTTGCACATGTTGGTATTTCACCAGAATCATGAGCTCTGTTCACACACACACACACACACACACACACACACACACACACACCCAAAACTGGATGACCCTGAGTCACCACCCAGACGTCTGGCAGGAACAATTGGTGTGCACTCCTGCCAAACAATGAAGAGAATATCGTTATTAGGCAATAGGATCCGCTTAACCTGGCTACTAAGACACGTTTGTGTGTGCTTTACTGACCTAATAAGGCATGTACGAATTATATTAATTCAAACAATCCCCGTATGCCCTAGGGAAAGGGCAGAACAAACCCAGTTTGTGAGCGATAGAGGAATGGCACAAAAGTAAAACAATCTTGTCTAGACTAGGATTTAAAGGTCTGATATTAGATCGAGTTACCTAGTGCACTCTAGCGAACGCCTTCCAAAACTCTAGACAAAACAAAACAACTATATATTAACAGCACCTGCTAACCTGGTTGATTTAACTTGGTAACTCTTACATTTTTTAATCCTAGTCTAGAGAATGCCTCTATGAACTAGAGCTATCTAAGTGAAGCCTAGGGGAACCCTACCCCTGAAATCCCATCCTGGGTGTCTACTAGAGAGCGATTTGAAAGGCAATGGCACTTCTGCTCCTAAATAATTTTGGTACTTTCAAAAAATCCCATCCCAGGGGTGAGAAGCAGCAGCCTCCATGCCCTTTTTTTTTTTTGGAAACCACCACCACCAATTTGGGGGCAGGTCCTAATCTTCAATCAGCGTAACAGGGTGTGTGGATGTTCAGAATAATGCTAATAGTTTGCACTTCTCTAATGCGCTCCAACTAGAGAGCTCAAAGCAGTTGATCTACCTTAGGGTTTTATACTGCTGCAATATCAGAGCACCGTCCATGTATAATCAATAGCAACAGCCAAGTACCTTGTGCACTGAATGGGGTCTCTGGCTCTTCTCCCTTTTCAGCATCAAAACTCTGCGTGGGGTACAGGGTTTTTTTGGGAGGGAAGGGTCATTTTGTTGGCAGTTTAGGGATAGAAGGGAGTCAAAACAGTTTCAAATCACTAATAAATTAATCCAGATATTCTTCCCTCAACTCCCCAGCCATGGCACACACAGACTCAATGCTTCACATGCACTCAAGTCCCAGAAGTGCCAGACATTTCAGCTTTCACCTTTAAACCGTATAAAGGAGAGGGGAACGGAAGCACCAAGAGGCCTAGCAATGTTATCAGATGGGGAAGGGAGAGGGTCCTAGGGGGCACTGGGAGACATACAGCAATGGTGACTGCATGAGGAGAGAATTTAAAAAAAAGTCCATTGGACATCATCACCCCCTAACAAGCTGCAGTACTGCTTTGGGTGGGCCTCAGAGTCCCACATCGAGCAGCCAGCTGCCAATCACCTGTCTGAGTCTCAGGGGTTCAATACCATACAACAGGAAGGGGGCTGATGCAGACACAGATGCAGAGGGCAACTGACCTTGATCAATGTTCCCAATCTCTTATACCAGGGGTGGGCAATAATTTTCACAGGGGGGGGCCACTCCACGAATTTTGGTAAGTCACCACAGGCTGCACATTTCTACTACATTAATGCAGGAGGATGCAGGGTCTTGGAGGTAGCTTGGGTGCAGAGGGTGTGAGGTGCAGGCTCTGGCTGAGAGGTGCTTACCACAGGTGGCTCCTGGCTGGTGGCACAGCAGGGCACTCAGGCAGGCTGCCTGCATGGCATGGCCCCCCCATTCCCGGAAGTGGATGGCTGCTGGCACCATGGCACCTCTGCGTGTCCCTTGGGGAGAGGAGGACAGCGGGCCAGCAGCCGGCCACTTCCAGGAATGGCATGGGGCCACGGCCGAGCGCCCTGCTGTGCCGTGTGACTTCTAGCAGCCAGGAGATCGCGAAGAGGTAGCCAAAGAGCCTGGCAGGACAGACAAAAATGTTAGATGGACCAGATCTGGCCTGTATTTTTCCCATCCCTGCCTTATACTGAACCCTACTGTTTAACGGGGATCTCTAACCTCAGTTCATGTGCCCATCTGGGAATGGGGGAGGAGGGGGAAAAAAAAAGGGAGATTAATTGTTATATTAGCCTCCTAGACTTGAAAAAACAGATCAGGATTTCCTGAGCAGAGGCCTGGCTCCCCCTCTCCCCTGGCAGGAAAAGCAGGCAATCCCAGCAGCCTCTCTTCTCTCTAACACCGAGGTAGCCAGATCCCTGAACTCTACCACCACTAGAGAGAAGTATTTCTGACAGCTCTGCTCACACCATGGCTATATTTGTTGAGTGCTTTCACCTCCCCTGGTGCATGCAATGTTGGGGAGGGAGGAAGAACAAAGGAGATTGGTCATATTTCTTCACACCTCCAAGGAAACGCCATACACAGAGCACTTCCTAAAGCATGCCCATGTTCATACAGTCCCTAGGGGCCTGGGAGACTGAATGGAGTGAGAGCCCCCTCTCTTTGTTCCTCTGCCACAGGCACCTGGTTATGCACAGAACTGACGCTTCGTAGGCCTGGGAAAAAAAAAAAAAAAAAAAAAGTTGTACCAGCTCTTGAGAAGGAACTGAGCACAGGAATTGTAAAGCGTCTTAAAGAAAAAAGTGCTGACATTTACCCTCCCATAAAATACCACAGAATCATAGGACTGGAAGGGACCTCAAGAAGTCATCTAGTCCAGTCCCCTGCCCTCATGGCAGGATTAAGTATTATCTAGACCATGACAGTTCCAAGGCTGTGAACGGGCACTCGTATGACACAGTACATTCGTGAACAGAGGCAGTTCCAGTACTGACTCCACATGACCTTCCCCGGAAAGCTAGAAAGGGGACGCATGACCAAGCACTTACAGGGCAACCACCTTTGTGTTTGTGACCTGCCTTGCAAAATCTTAACATTGCAGTGCGAGGTCACAGCTGCATCCCATGATCCACAGCCCTGAGCAACGTAGTCAAGCCGACGACCACCGGTGTAGACCGCACTGGGCGGACATTGGGAGAGCCTCTTCCGTCGCTCTAACAAGCGTCTACACTGAAGCACTACAGCGCTGCTGCTGTAGCGCTTCAAGTGTAGACGAGCCCTTAGTTTTAACCAATCTTAAAGCAGTTAAGATCTGTTAGGGAAGACATCCTTGGACCTTAAATACTTATATGGGGTGCGCTTTGTTTAAAAGTCATTATTGTTTGCCAAGAAAAAAAAAAAAAGCCATTTTTTATATAGGGCCTACAACATTTTGCATTCTGCTCCCGCAGAAGGCGTATCAGAAGTCACCTGCCTGTGACCTTGCCATACACAACACTTGGAAGCAAATGGTGCCCCCCTAGATCTATAAGGTGCCTTTGCCAGAAAGGGGGAGGTGTGGGGAAAAAAGAGGCCCTGTTAAAATAACTGCCCTTCTGAGTTATACGTGACTAGGTTTATATACTAACACAACAGCCATCACACTGAAACTCTCTGGGAGAACAAAGTCTTCCCATCACATTCAAAGAGTGCAGCCCTTTGAGGCCCAGTGTTCAGCAGGAGCTTGCACACTGTAATTAAAGGCTAGTCTACATAGGTGGTTATACCGGTTTAAGATAAACCATTATAGTTATACTGGTATAACTTCCCATGTGGATACTCACTCCAGCCGAAGAAGGCTTTTTTTCCTGGCTTAGCTTATGTCACTTTGGAAGCCGTTTATGCTAAACTGGAAAAAGTCACTTTTATTCTGGAATAGGAGTGACAGCCTGGGGAGTTGTACCGGGGAAACAAGAGAGGTGTAACTGCACTAGCATAGCTATACCAGCATAAAGCTCCCCAGGGAGCACAATTCCTAAGAGGGAAAACACTATACACATGGGGAGGGGGGGAGCAAATGCAATGCAGTCTCCTACCTCATCTCATGAGGAAGAGAGAAACAGCCTTCCCCAAGATTTCCCTCATTCCTTGCAACAAAGAGACAGAAGTGGGGCGGCGGGGGTGTCTTTTCCACAGCCTGCTCTCCTCCCTGGAACGGCCTGAGGAGGCAGCCTTAGTCTGCATGATCTGCTTTCCAAAGTGAGGGCTTGTTCTAAGGCCCACTGAAGTATTACCCCTGAATGAGAGAGACTGAGGCCTGGTCTAGATTAGGAAATTACGTCAGTGTAACATCACTCAGGGGTGTGAAAAATCCACACTCCTGAGCGATGCAGTTAAACCAACCTAACCCCCAGCACAGACAGTGCTAGGAGAATTCTCCCATTGTCCTAGCCTACTGCCCCGTGGCGAGGTGGAGTACCTCCGCAGATGAGAGAACCCCTCCAGTCAGCATAGGCGGCGTCTTCACTGAAGCACTAGCACAGCATCACTGCAGCATTTTAAGTGTAGACAAGCCCTGAAGCAGGAAGGCCTTTCAAACCTAGCACCTGCTTTCCGCCTCAAGAAAAGAGAGACATTTTCTTCTAGGGGGTGGGGACAAGGCCGGCTCTGGCTTTTTGGTCGCCCCAGGCAAAAAAGCCTCCCGCCGCCCCCCCCCCCCCCCCCCGGTGGGGAGCGCGGCAGGGGAGGGCGGCGAGCCCGGCCACGGCCCCGCTCTCCCCGGGTGACTGCTGCCCACCTCCAGGTGCTTGGTAGGCTGGTGCCTGGAGCAGGCCCTGGGTGAGGAGGCTCATTATGAGGTAAGTATAAAGAAACCTGAAGGGAAAAAAATTCGATGCAACTAAGGATAGATTTTTTTATTATATTTTTCATTTTAGAGGAAGTACTTGTAGTAAGCATGAGAACAGCCATATAGAAGTAGTGCTGCCTGCCACAGAATATAAATAACTCCAGCTGTTAGTCTCTAGGGTGCCACAAGGACTTCTTGGTGTTTTTGCTGATACAGACTAACACGGCTACCACTCTGAAACCAGCTGAAGATGTAACACTAATTCTAGTATCATGGAACACAGCTTGGACTCTATAAGAGGACTTATAAATGGAAATTCAGAGACAGAGCCCATTGGGCCTGCATTTCCCACTGCAGGGTGCGGCAAAGAATGACAGCTGCCTCCAACAGTCCTCTTGGAAAAGCAGCAAACACATGATTTGCCTGAAGAACTCTCTGCCACAAGAGGTCATTGAAGCCAAGAGCTCAGCAGCATTCAGAGAAGAATTGGACATTTATATGGATAACAAGGGCATCCAGAGTAACACCAGTAAGGGTTAAGGAAACTCAACCAAGAGTTTCGAAAGGGTATAAACCCTCAGGCATCAGCCTCTAGCAATTGGCTGTTGGAAGGGAACATTCCCTAAAGGGCAGGTTATCCCATAACTAAACCACACCTCTCTCTGAAACAGCTGGCACTCCCCACTGATTGAGAGGCATACTGACTTGATAGGACACTGGTTTGATCCAATATGGCAGTCTCAATGTTCTTCGCCTCTCAGAAGGTAGGTTTACCATATTTCAATACTGAAAAAAAAAAAAAGAGGACACTCCACGGGGCCCCGCCCCAACTCGCCTCTTCCCCGCCCCCTCCCCTGAGCACCCCGCATTCCCCCCTCCTCCCTCCCGCCCCCTGGGCTCCGGCTGCTGCTGCGCTGGGGAAGTTGCTTCGGCCCCCACCGTGGTGGAGAGCGGCGGGAGCCAGGAAAGTTGGAGTTTGGGGAGGAGACGGCTGCGCGCTCGGATGCCGCCCGCTGCCTCTGCGCCCCTGCAGATCGGCGGAGTTGTTAGTTTTGCTGCAGCCACTCCACTCTCACCTCGGGGTCCCCCCCGAGCGTCTTTTGCCCGAGTGCGAGTGGCTGCAGCAAAACTAACTCCTCCCCCGATCTGCAGAGGCACAGAGGTGGTGGGTGGCATCCGAGCGCACAGCCCCCTCCTCCCCGGGCTCCAGCTGCTGCTGCGCTGGTGAAGTTGCTTCGGCCCCGGCGCACAGTGGAGAGCGGCGGGAACCGGGAAAGTTGGAGCCCGGGGAGATGGTCGTCCCTTTACCATGCCTCCCTATTTTTCCCGGACATGTTCAGCTTTTTTGGAAATTCCTCCCGGACGGGGATTTGAGGATCAAAAATCCGGACATGTCCAGGAAAATCTGGATGTATGGTTACCCTACAGAAGGGGCCACAGCTGCTCTAGCCTTCAACAGAAAATACAACTGCAGGGGTGGGGATACAGGATGGCACAGGAGTCTATTGAGTCCGCCAAGCCCTTTGTTTCATGGGTACAGGAGCGTACCTGCTCTTCTCCAACATCACAAATCACACGGTTCCCCTCCCATCTCCATTGTTTGCTGATGCTGCCTAGGAACACAACAAAATGGCTCCTAGCTAAATGCATTTCAAACAGCGATGCGCTGGTTACTTCCTCCCTAAAGAGGTTAGTGGTTACTCAGGGGAAGCCTATAGATACCAACAGTTGGCATAGAGATGGTATTTCCAAGGCGACTACAACGGTGCAAATCCGATTGACTCTGGATTCTCTGAGTTCTCTCTCACATCAAGCACTGTGAAATAGCAGTCTCTTTGGTGGTCTTTAAAGCAGACAAGCTGCTTAGCTCTTTCCAGTATATGATAAAAGCTAGAGACAACGCGCACACAATCCTGGCTATGGGATGTTTTCTTGCTTTAAGCACATTTCATATATTGAGTGAAAGTAGATGTGGGACACGTTTTACACATCAATAATCAGAAGAAATTATTGTAGGTGAAATTACACATGTACTGGCCAATGCCCCCCATCCTCCAGGTACATCCAGAGTAATTTGTCTATGACATGATTGCTGATCCTCAATAAATAGGTTCTGCATAATGCATATATTTACACATGCCATTGAGACTCTTCAAGGGTTTTTACAAAATTATCCCCTTGTTCAAAGTTTGCACAAGAATCCTGCTCTCTCAATTCCCAGCCCTGAGCCGCAGCCTCTAGACCAGGGTTTCCTCAATCTTTTTGATACCAGCGACCGGCTTGCTGTCTTCCTAAACTGTGTCAAGGAGATCTCAGGGAACAGCACTGGTCCACTCATTGAGAAACACTGCTCTATACCACCTGGCCTACAGCATACAATAACCACCCTATTAAATCTGATATTAGCTCTCATAAGACAATTGTGTTAACACTAGAGTAAGGATGGTCTTTTAGTTAAGGAAATAGACTGGGCGCTCTGCCAGACTTCCTGACCTTGGGCAAATCACAGCCTCTGTGCTTCAGTTCCCCATCTGGAAAATGGGCATATTGATACACCCTTTCTCCCAAAATGTCTATTTACATGGCAAGTGCTTCAGCGATTGTCTTACTATGTGCTTGTACAGCACCTGACACAATGGGGCCCTGATCTCAGCTGGGAGTTCTAGGCACTACTGTCACAAAAAATGGTTAAAACTAACAAAGTTGTTATGACTTTCCAGCGGATCAGAATGTACAACACCCTTATGTCTGGGTTAAATGATCCTTGGGGATCAGCGAATCCATATGTAGGGGGCCTCACATCTGTACTGAGCTAACAGATGAACGTTGTGACACAAAGGTGCGTGGGTGCACATATGCCCCTCTGAGCAGGGTATGCGCATACTTGCAAAGCGTCACCCTGTCTGCCCCAAACTATGGATTACCACAATCTGCCTGGAAAGCGCAGCTCAAGGATGCCTTTGCACTGCTGCCGATACTGAATAAGCATGCCCATCCCTTCAATGCTATACAAGCCCAAGATGGGGGACAAACATCCTATGCCACGTCCTTCACATAGCAAAGGGAGCTCCAGCAGTGAGCAGAGCTTGGCTCATGCATACGCCCACACACCAGGCACAGCAGTCACTGCACCATCTTTTCTTCCAGAGCCAAATTCAGACCATCTGTTGAAATATTTCTGCAAATCACTTCTTCCTTCGGTTAGAGCTGGAGGCTGATTCTGGTTATTTATCTACAGCACTCGTCACTGTAGGATCTGAGCCCTTTCCATTGCACTCTTAATTATATTCAAAGAACAGGAGGGAGAGAGGTCGGTGCATCCCCATCCCACAGTTTTTGCAAAACTTATGCTGAAAGACAAAAGCTACTTGGGTCAAGCAAACTTCTGATTGCAAACCGAGTGATAAGACAACTGTTCCCATAGATTATCCAGCCAACGAGGGTCAGGTCAATGCAGTGTAATTTTGCACAAGAACAGGTTTTTAAATGGATTTAAAATGCTCCCATAAACAACAACCAGGTCCAGTGAATGAGACAGGCTAACAAGAATGCCCACTGCATAGGCACACAGGCGGAGAGCTTTTTCACCAATGGGCTGAAAAGGAAGCTTATGGGCAACATGCGGGATGGTTATAGTGTTGGTCCCAGGATCTGAGACAGACCAGAGAGGGGAGGCAATATCCTTTATTGGACCAACTTCTGTTGGTGGAAGGGTCAAGATCTCGAGCTTCATAGAGCACCTGAGGAAGAGTTCTGTGAAGCTTGAAATGTTGTCCCTTCCACCAACAGAAGCTGGTCCCATAAAAGTCATTATCTCCCCTACCTGGTCTCTAAAGTGTTCCTCCAAAACAAACCTGCCATCTCGCAATGTAAAACCGAAGAGGGAAGTGAAATGACCAAAAAGGGAGATCACGCTTTAATGCAACAGACCTAAGGTACTTACCTGGCCCACCATTACTATAGTATCAAAGCACCTCACCATCTTTAATGCATTAGCCTCAGAATACCCCTGTAAGGCAGGGCCATGCAGTTATCCCTGTTTTACAGATAGGGATCAGAGATACTGGGAGACCAAGATCTGCAAAAGGTATTTAGGCACCTTCCTCCCACTGACATCAATGAGAGTTAGGCACCTAAAGTGATTTGCCCAAGGTCACACAGGGAGTCTGTGGTAGAGCAAATAATTGAACCAGGTTGTCCCAAATCCTACCCTCACCCCCGCCCTCTGGCCATCCTTCGTCCTACTGGACTATCCCTCCTCTTTGTCAGACATTGAGGCAAAATGACTTTTCTTAAGCTTTCCTTCGGCTGGGGTAGGGAGGATGACATTACTGGATAGCGTACTGGACCTCAAGAGACCCAGATTCAATTCCCAATCGAAGACCCCCTGTGCAACTCTGGCCAAGTTTTTCCATCTACCCTTTCTCAGCTCCCTATTTGTAAAAATGGGGTGTTGTGAGGAGAAAAAAATCTAACAACAATTGTGAGGGGCACAAATACTCCAGCAGATGGCCATACAAGTACCTAGATAAAGTGCAACATTGGTGCTGGAAATTAGTTCAGACAAGGTGCTTTCATGTATGCCCGTTCCCACCAATGCAGCATTTAGCTCTGCTATAAGGAAGGTCAGATGACACTGTTAAAAAACTACAGGTGTCCTGATTGCATTAGCACCGATCCCATGCCATATGTTTGGGGGCCATATTGCATTAAGTTTATGTAACACTGTGGGCTGGGGATTGTACGCAGCTCCAGAGGGGAAGGGGACAGAACTCCTGAAGTAGCCAAAAACAGGAGAAGGTGATTAAGGTGAATCAGTCAGGTTGTAAATACCTTCAGAGAGGTACCACTCCAAGGATGGTTTGCATATATTGTTCAAACTGGGTTGTCGGAGACCAACAGACCAAAAAAAAAAAAAAAAAAAAAAAAAGAGGGCTTTGCACTGGCTGTTAGTCAGACTGGCTTGCTTGGGATATCACAGTGTAAGGCAGGGGGATGTGCAGCCTTAAAACCTCCACTCAGAAGAGAGCAGGTTGGGGTCCCTGCCCAGAGACAGGTGATGTCTGTAGACCTGACAAGGCACTTCTGGAGTGGACCACAGAGGGAGATGGGTACAGGTGCAGTTACCCTGAAACTGCAGCAGCCACCACAAATGGAGCTGCAACAGTAGGAAATTTTAAGAAACAGTTTATTATGGCCACGCACAAGAGTGCTTGCAATAATGCACAAGCAGTTGCAGTGGTGCCAGTACATGTGCTTGGAGCCAGGCTTCCCCCATCACAGCTTATATCAAGTCACTCTGCAGGGCTGCAGCACTACTGTAGATGGAAGGTAGAAAGGCAGGACAGTCCAGTGATTAGGGCACTAGCCTGAGACTTCAGAGACCCAGGTACAAGTCTCTGTTCCACACCCTACTTATGTGACCTTGGGCAAGTCACTTAACCTCTCTGAGCCTTAGTTATCCCCATTGCATGGAAGGGCAACAGCAGTTCCCTACCTCACAGGGGTGCTGGATGGATAAATACATTGCGAGGGGCTCAGATACTAAAGTAATGGGCTCCATTACAAGTATCTAAGCTTGAAAGTGATGGCACTACAGCCACACTGTTGCACCTGCTCTTTCTACCCCATTCCTAGTGTGCTTCAATGGCCATTCTGTGCTGTGTGCCAGACTTCCTCATCTGGACGAGTGCAGTTTCCCCAATTCTATGCATATAAATTTCCCATTGTAGACTGTGCAGAGCGTGCACTTGAAAGGTTCAGAGAATACAGTAGTGAAATACACAAGACATTTTTCAAACTAGCTGCTACTGTATACTGGGGGGGGGGGGGTAAGAGATCATATGGGTGAGGTGCTAGATTTTCCCCTGCCCTGGCACAAGGGGGAACCTTAACAGTGTCTTTCATGGCACAGTAGCGTATGAACCCTGATTTTATACATTGCCAGGAATTTTATCATATCTCACGAGACACTAAGTCACCCCGGGGCATGTTTCTTAGACAGGGCACATTTCTCCAGGTGGCTCTGTACCTGGCATGTTACCTCCCCCTTTGTCATTAGCCCGGTTGCACTGGCCATCGGACAAGTGAAAGGAGCCGGATTAACAACGGAGGTGTCTGAAAGCTCTTCCCCCACGGAATAAGTATACGACAGACAGCAGCAATGCCTTCGCCAGGCCCTGCACATACCCCCCTAGAGCAGGTGAGGAGGCCTACTCAGACTCCGTTCTCCCTTTCAATCCTTGCCTGCTCTGTAAGAGTGCCCATAAGTGCCAGTCACAATTGGCATGCTAGTAGGCTGGTGTGTCTACTTGCTTCACACCAGACCCCAAATCCCTGCTGTGCAGCAACCATTTCTGGTCCTTAATGCCCTGAGCTGGATTGAAACCAGACACCTCAAAGTGAAAGGCTCCCTGGGGGCCTGATCAAATACATCTTTCCACTGACATCAGTGAGCATCTGAGCAGGTTCTGTCTCCCCCTCCCAGCAGCCTTGGTTAAAAACACACCACACATCAAGGCCCCAGCTACATTGATACAGTAGCCACATGTGACAGTGCTGTACAGACATGGTCTTTAGTGAACCAGGTTGTAGATACTGTTTGGCCAGCACCTAAAGACCAATCCCCGCCCCCCCCAAAAAGTGTGTGTGCACACGCGCACACACGCAACGGGAGTTGGCTCCCAAACAATTTCTAACATGGCTTGGCCCAGTTCACACAAGTTGGACCAAACCATGGGCTTGGACCACACCACCAGCTATTAGGCACAACTGTACAGCCCCATGTTATGGCCTGGCTCGCCAGGAGCCCCTTTTTGAACCCAAAAAGGAAGGATGAACTTGTGGGTAAGGCACTGGACTAGTGCACAGGAGCTTTGAGTTCAATTCCCAGCTCTCTAGAACTTATTTTCTACATGACCACTGAATATGTTGGTGCTTCAGTTTGCCCCTCCACCCCCCCCCCATCTGCAAAATGAGAGGTGGGCATTCTTCCTCCCCCAGCACAGAGAGCTCACTGTAAAGTTCACTTTCCCCTTCCCTTCATCATAATGGTAGAAACAAACAATCAGCTGTTTAAATAGATGGAGAATATAGGATCTTGTGAGTAACTCATTCTGTCAAGATCAGGCTTTCCACTCCCCTTTCCATGCTAGTTTATAGGCAAAGCAGAACTTGACTGGGAGCTGGAACTAGAAATAACAGTTTCATGTTCATGGTGCCTCAGAGACAGCTAATAAATCTGCCTAGAAGGGGAAGAACAAAAATGCAGCTAAAGTGGCCTCACCCAGCTGGAAGAGCAGAGACCATATTGCCACTGCATGCAGTGAGTGCAGGCGTCTTGTATGACATGTCAGAGGGAGAGGAACGTGGCAGCAGCAAGAGGTGGCCTCTGTATCCCAGGGCGGGGATGCAGAGAGCGCGCGCATGTCCACGGCTTGAAAAATCCATCCGCTACCAGGCACAAGTAGGAAACTTCCTCAGGTGATCCTACATTAGCAACTGTGGCAAAATTAAAGCTCTTTAAACATCAATTTTCTTCTCCCTTATATTCCTGGCTCTGACACAAACTTCCTTTATGATCTTGGGCAAGTTTCTGTGTGCCTTGGTTCCCCATCTGTAAAACAAGGGGGATAATCCTTCATTTCTCCCACCCTCTGTCTAGATTATCTATTTAGACTGTAAGTTTTTTGGAGCAGAGAAATTGTCTCTAAGTATATGTACAGTCCCTTGTGCAATGGGGCTCAGGTCTTGGCTGAGGCCCCCCCGTGATACTGCAATGCAAAGAGTAATAATGCCCGGAGCACAGCTAAACACAGTCCAGCACTCTAGCCTCTGTCCAGCAAAGCACAGACTCTGATGGGACTTAAGTACATGCTTTAGTGATCCAAATTCAACAAAACACTAACAAGAATCTCAAGAGCTGGAGGGGAGGAGGGATGGGCTTCCCAGCAGGACATTGCTTCTGAACCTGGTTGGTACCAACCACTCTTTTCTTTCCTGTAGGCCTCTGGCTAGAAAGCACATGGTAAATTGTTCATGCCTAGGAAGGGGGAGAGTTGGGCCAGGAAATCTTGATACCCCACAGGCTGACAGCACCGGCAGAACGTTGGCACAGGAAGGCCTGAAAGCGTGTAGTCACCCAACTGCATTATAGGGACAACAGCACCGAGCAGTGGAAAACAAGGGCAGGAGCTAATTACAATATAAAAAGGTTTTAATGAAACAAACATCAAATTGCATTGCCGTCCCTCCCTCCCTTACAAAGAGGCCACATTGGGCTGCTCTAATCTGAGACCTCAATAGCCCCAGGTTTTAAAAACACATTCAAATCTCTGACACGAAGTCAAAGAATAAATGTGTACTCCAGCGTGCACACCCCTTCTCAAGCAATAATCCCAGCAGAAGCAGCTGTCATAGGAAAGTAAGTATTTCAAGAGAGTTTCTATTTTCAGATATGTAAAGGGAAGTTGCCCAAAGGAGAAACCAAGCCACTGACAGGGAGAGCTTGTTTAAAAAAAAAAAAAACACCACACAGAATCCATGTTGTTTGATTTTGAGTGATGTTGCAAAGTTAAAGCTGCAGCACATAGGTTTGCTACCTGGCGAAGCCAAGCAATTCAATTTTCATCTCTGCCTTTAAATAACCTGAACAAAGATTTGCCTCCATGCTAGTGAGTGATGGGAGACCTGGGCAGAGCAAAGCTACGTATTCACAGTTAGCTTTTCTGGGTTTGTGCAATGTTATTTTTATTAGCATGCATCGCAGGTAAAAGATCCCAGCCTCTTTGAGGACTGGGAGTAGTGGGTGAGGTCCACCTAAACAATGGAAGTCCCCTCCAATGACAGAGGGACCACACAGAACCCAGCCTTGCAGACTCCAGTCCTTTGGTTTACCCACAGACCAATCACAAGCAGCAGCACTGCAAGGGAATGCACACTGCCTGCCAAAGTGCCTCAGCTCTGACGTGGTATCCTTCCCGCACAAGAGAAGGGAGATCTGTCTCCTGGCCCATTCAGTCCTTCACCTCTGTTGAGGTGGCAATAACAGAGCCAGCTAAGGCCATGATGCTTTCAGTAAGGTGAGTTTGCTAGTCTCACTCCACTTCATTTAACAACTGACACCCATAGCAACTCTTAATCTCTAGTGACCTGGCCTAGATTTGAACTCATGATGCAGAGATGAAAGTCTGCGGCTTGTTACCAGACCCCTGAGGCATCAACTCCACCATGCATACATATTTTTTCAGACTGTAGCAGGGACAGCTACGGGCTACCATTAGCGGTAACTAGGAGCTGTGCATGCAAGTCCTAACCGCCCGCCATGAAACATTCAGCCCACCCTTCTGTCATGGGAGCAACTGAGAACCTGAATGTCGAGTATCTCAGCAATAAACTGGGACAGACTGTGACGGGACAGAGCGAGGGATGCCACACAAC
Source organism: Trachemys scripta elegans (assembly GCF_013100865.1). NCBI lineage: Eukaryota > Metazoa > Chordata > Testudines > Emydidae > Trachemys > Trachemys scripta. Next base: position 112,524,262 of record NC_048301.1, read on the forward strand.
TTAGGGGGCAGGGGAAAAGAACACCCACAACACACAAAGAACATTCCCATCAGCTGAAGATTGGACTCGCACTGAAGGAGAGGCCAGAGAATGACTTTCAGAGCTACAGGCACCACTGAAACAAGAGGAGCTTGAATTATTCCATTACTTAATGTCCCCAGGAAACCAGTAGGGCTCACTAATTATTGATGAGCTCTTTAAAGCTTTGCAGAGAGTCATGTGGAATCAGATAAGCTTGCACTCTCTCACACCCTGCCTCATTCTTCCTCCAGTTAAATAAATACTTTGTTCATTATTACATTCTTACTTTCTGGTACCCATGGAAATTCACAGCTAGGTTGGATGGTGACAGCAGTGGTGGATCTCACTCCAATTCCCTTCCTTGAGGCTTATGACTTCTGTAGGGTACAGCCATACAGGAAAACCCAAGCACAAGAAAATTTCATCCTGCAGAAGGTAGAATTCTGGAGGAGACAAGTTTAGGTCTTGTCTACACTGGGTATTTACCCTGATGACAACCAGCAGTATAGCTGCATCAGTTTGGACAAGCAAAGTTGCTATTTGCACCAATTGGTCTTACCCCAGAAAGGTCAGAGAGTCCTTGAAAGTTATTTACCGGGGGGGGAGGGGGGGAGGGGGAAGGAAACCACACACAAACCCAAACCAAAAACAACCAAATACAGAAAGCCATACTGACACAACACAAAGTAATAATAGAACAGAACAACAAAAGAAAAATATGCTGCCATACATAGGCTGACATTTGCAGCTCATTCAGCTTTCCAAGTAAATGCCTTGGTACCATCTATATCAAGATTTGTATAGCCTTGGTATCTGAGCATCTGCTCTACACCTAAGAAAACACTGCTGTGTAGATGTGACCAGCTAAGTTTGGGGCAATTAACTGCCAAGCTTTCTCTGAAGTGCACTTAAGAAAAGTGGCCTGCCACAGCTTTGTATAATACATGGGTCCTGCCTTTTATCAATATTAATGCAGTTATAAGAGAACTGGAAAGTGTTACATGCATACACAGCATCTTATATATACTTATAGAAGGAAAAGCATCTGACATAGAATATGCTATTCCTCAATAATTAAAGTCTGCCATAATGGATACGTACAAGGAGGTAGAATTAAGGTTACATAGGCAATTGTAACCTTAGCACTCAAAATCTGGAAGAGCCTGATCATGCAATGAATATTCTCTTTGCATACTGTTTGGATTTCTATTTTTAGATTAATATAGATGAATGGTTCTCACACTATGGATCAGAACCTCAGTGGTGCAAACAGGAGTTGCTCAACTGACTTCCCAGAATCATGCCTATTTACACCAGCTGAGGATCTTTCTCACTGTCTATGGAACACCAGTGGTGGGCAGAGCCATTTCCGAGGGGGTGGGGGTAGAAAGGCAAATGGGAGCGGGGGTAGGTTCTTGAGAGGCTGTGTCTGTCTCTGAGGAAATGGCTCAGAGAATGAGAAATAATGGCGATGATTCTGAACAGACTTATGTTCTACTGTAACATGTATACAGTATATTAAGTGTGCTCACTACAGAGTTTGGCCAGCCCTGAGCATTCCAAACCAGAGCTTGTTACATCTCCACCTCACAAAATATTTTGAATTTCTCTCTTCACAAACATAGGCCTCTGACTTTACATACCCATGGGGCCTGACACAGTTATGCTAATGATCTTTTATGCCACTCTGGCAGCATACACGAGGGACCTTAAAGTGGGTGCTAACAGCCCACTGAAAATACATCCTCTGCAGAGGGCCTCCCTGGGCATTGAGGAGTTAGTGGAAGGGTTCTGCACTAGCCCTGTTCCTAGATGCCCCTGACACAGACAGGAGATGAGAAATATGCTGGAGGTGTGACCAGGGCACATTGGATAGTCTGTTCTCAGAATAGCATGTATGCTGGAGTAGCCCTGTGGCTGCTCTAATTTAGACCAGTGGTCAGGCAGGTCCTTGTATGGCCCCAAAATTCACAGTGTTGACTGAAAAGGAGGCCGTAGGTCTAGTTATATTTAAACCTATTACTACACCTTGGCAGGTCTTGCAGCTTATAAATCATAATCCTAATGCAGATACCGAGCTGAAGGAATTTCTGCAGGAACCACTGTATTCCCTTCCCACGTAGCCAGTGTAAGAAAGAGTGGAAAGCAAGGGAATGCACTAAAAGTTTGCGATAAGGGGGGTGAGGAACAATTGTGGTTAACATTCTTTCCCTCTGCCATACTGGTTGAACAGCACCTGAGGCACTCTAAAGAGAGATGAATGGAGTGATGCCCAGATAACGGCAGTTGGGTAATGTGGTCTGGGGAGCTGTCTGAAGGGAAAAGGGTGGAGAGGTGATGAAGTGGAGCCTCTTCAGCCTGGTCTTTCCCAAGGTAACCCAGTGAGTGAGGCCCACTTGAGCCAGAGGGCCCAGAAAACTAAGCACTGTTTAGCTGAAGTGAGAGCCAGCCTGGCAGGGTTCCTCAGAAAGCCTCACCACCAGTTTGCTTAGGTGAGCACAGTCCACTCAGGTGGAGTTGATGTGGATAGATCTTCCCTTTGCCAAGGCAGTTGGAGCCACCTCCCTCTCATCACAGCTGCCTCACCAAAGTGTGCCATTTCTCCACAGCTGCCACCCGCTTGGTAATTACCCCAAAATAGAGAGAGATTTTGCATCTTCAGCTAGTCCTAGGGGATGAAGTCTGGGTTGGGCTCTTAGCCCAGTGAAGAGTCATCCGAGTCTGCAAGATGGCCACCATCGGGGACAACACAGGTATTGAATCGGGGAGTTCCAAAGACTCAGGCTTTGGGATTTACAACTTGAGCTGTAGACAGGGCCAGGTCCAGGCACCAGCCTACCAAGCATGTGCTTGGGGCGGCACCTGGAGAGGGGCGGCCCTCCCCCGCCGTGCTCCGGCCGGGAGAGCGGGACCCCAGGCGGGCTCACCGCCCTCCCCTCCGGAAGGCTTTTTTGTCTGGGGCGGCAAAAAAAGCCAAAGCCGGCCCTGGCTGTAGAGCCAGATTTTCAGGCTTGCACATGTCATCCCCTGTGGCTGGGCAAGGATGAGGGGGATACATAACATCCCCGTGTAACACCTGAATGCACCCTCCCAAGGGTGGGTGATCGATTGGTCACTCCCTCTCTGTGGGACCGCTCCAGTTCCCTGGGGTTATTTGGTTGCAGTGAAAAGATGATCACTTGATACTGAGATTTTAATAAATTATCTATTTTAAATTATTTGTGCAGCCAGAACACATTCCAGCAAGACTACTCCATGTAGTAAGCATTGTGCTCCACCCTAAGCACCACTCCGGTGAGTAAGTGTGGATGGACCCTGCATCACTTATTTTCAGGTGTCAGCTCTCATCTTTCACTCCACTCCAGCTCTGCACATTTCCCCTCTGCTTTCTCTTCTGCTGCCCCAACTCCAGAAACCTCCCTCTCTGCTTGGCCTCCCTCTGAAGAATTTCACAATACTCAGCATGACAGATGTTATGCAAGAGTTATTGTATATGCATGTGAAATATGAGGCTTGTACCCTAGTGATCAGTGAAGTTCTCCTTAGAGATGGGCCTGAACCAATGCCCCAGACCCAAACAGCTCCCAAACTTTGAGGACATATAAAAATCAAAACATTTACCTCAAGCCCCTCTCTAGCTAGGACACATGCCAAGGTATCATTGCATAGATAGAAATCTAGAACATGGGATCAGACAAAACACAAGACCTATTTCCATGCTCACAAACTTCGAGTCCTTTGCACTGACCAGGAAATCATGCAAATGTTACCCATTGCCAATATCCAAATGAATGGGAAGGGCAGTAAGGGAAGCAAATGGGCCTGACAGATTATCAGTCATTTGTACAGTGTTTGGTTAACCAAACACTGTACATGTCCCTCATGCGATGATGACAAGAAATCTGACGAGGTCTCTGGTGTCTTGATAGGATATTAAGAAGGTTGCTAGATCTAAAAATTGACCATTGATGTTACTGGACAATACTCCCATGCTGTAGTTCTTCTAAAGTCTGGATTTGATCCATATTTTACCTCCCCCTGCAAATAATGGAATCATTGTGATTCTCCACATAAGCAGCCTTACTCTAAGTCCCACTGTAAAACAAACTGGCCCACACATATGGTGATAAGAGATAACATGACTTACTGGCTTGGATTTTAATGCAAATAAAATAATGCACAGCTGAAATCCTGAAGATAAGAACTTCAGTGTGGGGCAACTGTCAAAGGAGGTAAATCCCAATTAAAGACTTGTACTTACTTTCTGGGGCATAGGTTAGAATAACTCTTTTTGTTAGGAGTCTGCTATGGCCTTGCTTTCAAGGCTACCCAGCTGAGCTAACCCAGTACGCAGCAAGTCTAGAGAAACTAGCTAGTGTCAGAATCCTCTCACATAAGATTCTGAGGGATCTGTTATTTACCACTTTATTTTGATGATCCATTGAGTGTCTATTTGCAGATAGCTTTATTTAAAGCTATCTGCAGAGAGTAACATTGATCAGAATCATTGCAGTTGCAGCCTGAAATAGCAGCAACCACCATGCTGTTATTTGTATTACAGTAGTGGTTAGATGGATATAGTAGTGGCTCAGAGATTGATGCACCTTTGTACAAAGGGCTGCGCAAACACACACACACACACACACACTGTAGTAAGAGACGGCCCCCGCCCCAAATAGCTTACAATCTAAATGGGCAAGGCAGAGAACGGACAGGAGGGGAACAGGCACAGAGAGTGAAGCAACTCACCCAAGGACACACAGCAGGTCAGTAGAAGAGAACAGAACCCAAGTGTCCTGAGTCCCAGACCAGGGCTTCTATCCACTGGGGAATTTAAACAAAAGAGATAAACCAAGTAAATGCTCCTTGCACTCTACCCTGAAGTTTGCTAGACTGCAGCAGACTGTCAGGGTGTATGAATTAAAAAGGTAAGAAATCTTGATTGAAAAAGGCTGGGTGCTTTGGAAAGTTCAGTTTATATAACTACACACACAGCCACAGTCTTAATGTGTTAGAAGTCAGAAGAAACCAACATCCACCTCTGGCACTTACTGCCTTTTTCCATCAGTCCATAGAGAGACTTACAAACATTCATTAATTAAGCTTCATCACCACACAGCTGAGATAGATCAGACCACAAATTAGTCATTCCCAACTCACTGATGGGGGACCTGAGGCCCAGGGAAATGAAGGGACTCACCCAAGGTCACAAAGCAAGTCAGTGTCACATCCAGGAACAGAAACCCAGAGTCTCATCTCACAGTCCCTGCCACAACCACTGGGTACCTTCCAGACACCCAGTGAGTGCACAACTACAGGAACAAAGCAACAAATCAGGTCTTGGAATATGCAACACTCAACTCACTGGTTTCCTCTCATCTCTTGCGGGTGTGGGGTGGGGGAAGCAGCTTTGGGAAAGAAACAGCAACATGAATTTGCCCAACTTTCCAGTACACCATGGGTTAGCCACACAGACTGGGGGTAAGGAGGGGTGTCCCAGTGACACCTCCGCCTCACTGAAAATGCTACTGCCCTGGAGCAGACAGGTAGAGATGCAGTTCAAGGTAAAGCAAGACACGTTTATAAAGAGGGGGCATGATGCAACAAATTGGGGTGGGGGTACCTCGAGTGGAGCTGGGGGAGATTATGCCCCCACCTCGTAATAGTAGAGGAGTTCATTGCAGCCAATAGCATGTAAGCGCAGTTTCTCTCTGCATTACAGAGGGAGAAAGGGCGCACACACACACAGGCAGCCTAATCCCGGCTGCAGGCCAATGCACAGCGAAGGGGCACTCGCAAACCCTAGTGCATTTGCACAGCATTGAGCGCGGCGCTCCCCCAGGCGAAGGCAGACGCCGGGTCCCAGTGCTGGCGAAGGGGAGACTGGAAAAGGGACGGCCTCCCACACCCCGACCTAACCGGTAACCCTGGGGAGGCTGCAGAGCCGTAGGGAGGGGCGTTCAGTGGCACTTACCGGGCTCCCCGCGAGCCGCTGCTCTGCTTCTGCCTGGGATGGGGAAGCAGCCGCGGTCTCCCTGTGTCCCTTTCGCTGGCTTTCCCTTTAACTGGCGCAAAGCAGGATGTCTGCACGGTTCCTTTCCCAGCCCCACAAGGCAGCTCGCCCCTGCCCCCTTTGGCCGCTGTGCAGAGCTACAACCCCCTCCCTCTGTTCTAGTCCCCAGCAGGAGGTTTCACGTGAAATCGTCCACGTCAGTAGAAAGTCTCCATGACTAAACACACACACCATGGGTATTACTGCTGCTGCTGCTGCAGCAATAGCACGAGACTGCTAACACCACCCGCAGGCCTCAGGGATGAGGTTAGAGCCCCCCAGCCCCCGGGACATGGTCCTTGCCTTTCCGAGAAAAGGGGAAAATCAGCTTCCTTTTCTGCAGTCACTTTGGCAGAAATGTTCATTGCAAAGGGCAGGGTATTTATGAACAAACAAACAAGGCTACTGAATGGCACAGCAGACGGGGCTCAAGCTATGGAGCCTGAATTTCAGAGGGGCAGAGCACCCTCACTAGGGCTGGGTCAATCATGGATTTTTCAGTTCACTGGCCAGTCTAAAAAGTCGGGAGAGGAAACGTGTGTGCCAGGCCCAACAAAACACTGTGTTTCGATTTTGGCCATTTTCAATGTTTTTGATTTATATTAAAATAAAAATTAGATTTCAAAACAAATGTCATTTCAACAACAAAAACCCCATTTTGCTTCAAAGATGTCCACGTGAAACAAAGTGGAACTCTTGACACAAATTTGCAAAACGTTTGGGGATCACCAAATCTGCATGTTGTTTTTCCAAAAAATAAGTTTTGTCCCCAAAATGTCACTCAGCTCTACTTGCAGCCACGTACTACATAAGGAGAACTTGCGCTGACCATCCATGTGGATAAACAGTCCCTGCAAGGTGCGCACAGCAACGGGGAGCATAGGCCACTAGCTCCATGGAAATGGGGGGGGGGGGTGTCCACCCTGCAGACCTCTCCCCACCAGGGCACAGATTCAGCAGCAAGGCTACACTCAACCTGACACAACACAAGAGACGGGCCTGCCCTAGAAACACCTTCCCCTTGGTGCCGGAGATAGCAAGCAAGAGGGACAGAGTCTCACACACATGCCCGGCCCCCCAAGCAGTGATTTATGTTGCTCCCAATACCCTAAATGACATACCCGCTAGGGACCACTCCTGGAGAGGAGTCAAGTATCAGGGGGTAGCCGTGTTGGTCTGTATCTACAAAAACAACAAAGAGTCTGGTGGCACCTTAAAGACTAACAGATTTATTTGGGCATAAGCTTTCATGGGTAAAAAATGCCTCACTTCTTCAGATGTTGCAAGTGAGGTTTTTTTACCCACGAAAGCTTATGCCCAAATAAATCTGTTAGTCTTTAAGGTGCCACCAGACTCCTTGTTGTTTTTGTGGATACAAACTAACACGGCTACCCCCTGATACTTGCTCCTAGGAGGTAATCATAAGCGTAGAGCTAGAAGGGACCTAGAGAAGTCAAGTCCATCCCTCTGCCCTGAGGCAGGACTAAATAACCCTTCATGACATAAAACCACCATGTCCCAACAAAACATCAGCAGAGTGTGACAAGAAGACCTATCCAGCTGTTGCAACATAGTGTCTGGAGCCACTCATCACTGTCAAGGCTCTTCAAGGGTTCTCCCAACAAAGCACTATCCCTTTAAGAGCCGGATAGGATGGGATCAAGAGGTATCCGCCCCAAAAATCGAGACACTAGGTGGTCTCCGTGCCATTACAGCAGAACGCAGCCAGGCTGTATCTTTGGGGGAGTGACAAGAAACAGTAACTAGCCTCTCAGCAGTCACAGGGTACAATCCTCTTAAAGAGACAGCACTGAAAGCGAACACGTGCGTACACACCCACACAGAGAGATAGCAAACCCCTTGCAGGAAAGCGAACCTTCCTTTTGGTTTAGCAGAAGCCACCCAGGGAGGTAACAGAGGCACCCTAGGGGGAGGAAGGCGGGCTGGGCTCTCTCGTTTGAAGTAGCTCTTCCTGCTCGCTCATCCTGTGCTTTCCCTCTGACAAAAGCACGGGGGGATCAGATGCAGCAGTTCGCTCACTCAGAGCCTGCAGAGCGATCTGTACTTACACTGGGAGCACGTGTCAGACTCTGGCTGGATTCAGACTCCCCACCAACGCGGGGTTGAGTCATATCGCTGCAGCATCAGAAAGGCTGAATACCTGCCGCTGCATTCTTTCTTGATGAGTCACTTTCGTGCACTCCTGCCAGAAAGCACCCTTTCTGGCTGCAAAAGTGGGTGGTGCCCAGATTAGCATAGGCTGGGAGAGAGTGACTCTAAACGCTGCCTTTCGCTCATCAGCAGCACCTGTGGAACTAGTACTCTACAGCCAAGGCGGCATCTGTACAGGCACCTTACTCAAAACAGGTGGTTTAGCTGAACCCACGTTGAGAAGTAGCTCCTGACTCCAGTTAATAAACACTTTTCCATCAGATGGTCAGAAATCAGTGTTTTCAGGTAAAGCACTGAGAATATTATTGTAGAGAGGGGTTGAGGGATGAAATGAACTGAGAACAAATCAACTCATTGCTTTCAGTGCGGTCTCTTGTACAAATCCCAGATTTCCTTGATACATTGTCTTATTTAATCAATCAATTTCTCCTGTACCAATCAGCATGATTTCTTAGCACCATCCAAGCAGGAGCTGGGCCAGCCTAAAGGGAAGAACAGGCTTGTGATTAAAGCACTGAATGGGACCCAGGTAACAGGTTCAATTTCTGGCTTTGCTGCCGACTTCTGGTGTGACTCAGGTAAGTCCTCAAAGGTATTTGGTGCCTAATCCTGTAGAAATCAATAGGAGTTAGGTATCTAAATACTTTCAGGAATCTGGCTTTTAGTCCCTCTGTTTCCTATCTGTAAAATGGCCTCCATCTCTCCTTTCTATTTAGATGGTGGGCTCTTTGGGTCCAGGACTGTCTCTCATGATGAGTATGTGTAACACCTGGCATTATGGGGCTCTGATCACAGTCAAGATCTCTGACTGCTACTGTAGTACAACTAATAATGCTATGGCCATCTTCTCTGCAGCTCCTTCATTGAGGTCTTATTTCACAGGCCTTCTTCACAGGCAGATCTCTACGGGAGAAGGAAAACTCGCCAGCCAATGTGCCATTGACTCTATTGTGGGAAAGTTTTGCCAAGAAATGCTTTTTGCAACTAAAGACCCGATCCAAATGCCATGCAGGTCTTGAATGGGATTGGGATCTAGCACTAAAAGTGGCAAGACATGAAGTCAACCTGATATCCTGCAGTAGGGAGTTCCACAGGTTGGCATCCTTCACTACAAAAGCTTTCCCCCAGCTCCTGGAAGCTTCACGCTGGCTAGCCAGAGTGTCCCGGTTGATCCTGGTACTGTTGATTTGAGGCGGAGAGTCTAGTTCTGTGAACTGTTCAGGTATAGAGACCAGAAAAAGTTAAATGGCAGGTTCCTGAATAGCACCAGTTTATTCTGAGTAATAAGCAATAAATCCTATCTTGACTGATGGGACTTAGTCACCATTTCAATAGGGAAGAGAGCATCTAGGGAGTCCTTGTCCTCCTTTCCCCATGGGCAAACCTGGGGTGAATTTAGCCTCTTATGTTGCAGTATAAAGGATCTGGATCTCCCCCTCATGGAATTCCTCTGGGTATCACAGGGCTGATATAACAGCCCTTCACTGCTCCCCCCTTGTATTCTTGGTAGTGAGGTGTCCTGGGATATAGCCAGACTGCTCTGACCTCCAGCTGTTCTGGGCTGCTGGATGATCCTGTGGGGGCTGTTGTAGCCCAGGCATGCATTACAGCAGCTCCTGGGGCTGATTTGGCCCTGGCAGCCCCAGAATTACAAAGATGCAAACATAGCACAAAGCTGTCTTCTCCTGCACTGCCACATGCACCACCAGCCTGGGCTGTGCCTCCTGAGACGTGCAGCTCAGAATCAGGGCCTACAACTGTGAACCGAAGCACTGATCTCCTACTTGATGGTACAGAGCATGTTCTCACAGCACTGAAATCCATGAGAGTTACTCAGACCCTACAGTAGGAGAATTCTAGCCTGGAGACACAGCACTCAGGGTTTGTCTCTATTTCAGATCTGTTTACAGAGGACACTACATATTTAACCTAGACTCTTTAGGACAGAGGTGGGCAAACTTTTTGGTCCAAGGGCCACATCTGGGTGGGAAAATTGCATGTAGGGCCATGAATGTAGGGCTGGGGTAGGGGGTTGGGGTGTGGGAGGGAGAGCAGAGTGTAGGAGGGGCCTCAGGGCAGGGGGTTGGGGTGCAGAAGGGGGTGTGGAGTGCAGGAGGGGGCTCAGGGCAGGGGGTTGGGGTGCAGGGTGTAGGAGGGGTTTGGGGTGCAGACTCCAGCCCGGCCCCGCTTACCTCGAGCGGCTCTGGGGTGGCAGCAGTGTGCAGCGGGGCTAAGGCAGGCTCACTGCCCTGACCATGCTGCTCCCAGAAGTGGCCAGCAAGGCCGGCAGTGGCTCCTGGGGGTGTGGTGGGGTGGGGCAGGCGACTCCACCGCATTCTGCCCTCGCCTGTGGGTACCATCTCCGAAGCTCTCATTGGCTGCGGTTCCTCATTCCCAGCCAATGCGGGGGGCGGTGCCTGCAGGCGAGGGCAGCGCACTAAGCCCTCTTCCCCCCTCTTCCCAGGGGCCACAGGGACATGGTGGTGGCCGCTTCCAGGAGCGGCGTGGGGCCAGGGCAGGCAGGGAGCCTGCCTTAGCCCCACTGCACCACAGGGCTGGGAATCCCACAGGCAGGCTTGAAAGTCCTGACGGGCTGGATCCGGCCCGCGGGCCGTAGTTTGCTCTCCCCTGCTTTAGGAGTACCTTCTGTGGCTAAGACTTGGCTCCATTTAGCCCACCCACCTCTTAATACCTGCCCTGAAAATTCAGTCATGCTTTGCCAAACCCACAGATCAGTGTTACAAAGGTCAACTACTATCCAGTAAATCTAATTTCAATCCCTAGTAAAATAACAGAACGAATATTAGGAGAAACAAACCTGTAAACACCTGTAGAATAATGAAACCATCCTTACGGCAAAATTCATAACCTCTGGTCAATCACTGAAAAACTTCTTGTCTCCTGAACCAATGTGCCTGTGTCACACATTGCTCAAAGGCTCCCTGGGACAGATTTTGCTGTCAATTCCACTGGTATAAACCGAGAGTGATGCCAGTGGGACCACTTCAGATTTGCACTGCTGTCACTGACATTGGAAGCACCCTCTTGGTCCGTAGAAGTCAGAAGTGACTTTTGTTTTTCTTCAGTCAGTTAACTGGTGACACACTGGGATGACTGGCCACAGTGCTTAATTTGTAATGAAAGAGGTGCCGGGGCTCAGCCGTGACACAAATTAAACACTGACTGGCAGATCAGGTGGCTACCTTACCAAGAAGGTAGATTTACTTTTTGCAACTCTCCTGAATACCAGTTTCTTTTATGATGCCAGAGATGGTGCTAAGTCGTGTTTAGCAAGTAAAGTTTTCTGTTGATTTTTCCTACTTTTAATTGGAACAGATGGAGTTTGATTTTCTCACACTCATTATGTGTTGAGAATAACAACTCTTAGATCAGTGCTGAGTAGGCGGAAAGGAGTCACCATACAGCCCTGCAAATGCTCTTGCAGTCTGGACTTGGCTATATAGAAATGCAGCTTGGATGCAGAGCAAAGACAATTGGTACATGAGGTATTGATTAGACCCCCATCATGTGATGGACCTTCAGCTGGTGAGCAATACGCAGCATGCGCTTCAGAAGCACAAATTGCTTCAGAAGCACAAATGATGCCAGACAAATTGGATTGCTTTTTCAGATAGAATTGCAAAGGCTCACTGTACCAAATGCCTTACTGACACCCAAGCTATATTCCATCCCCTGGCCCTGCATGCCTGGTTCTCTGCTTAGCTATACCAGTCAGTGCAACTCCATGGGCAGTGGATTTACTCCTGATTTACACCTGTGGAAGTGAGAGCAAAAATCAGTCTCTGTGTCTTCTCAAAACCTTACCTCTACAATTAATTCTGCTGGCACTGTCACGTGGATTGAAAACTGAGTGAATGAAGGCAGAGCTATAAACAGCAATGTATCAAGGGAGCTGCAGCAAGCCTAGATGTCAGGTCCTGTTTTATTTACCATCTTCACTAAGAGGGAGTGAAACAGCATGTTAATGACATTCAGAGTTGATGCTGAATTTAGTGGTGATGTGAACAGAGGACAGAGAAATAGTACACAGGGACTTTGGGTTTGAACCCATACCCACTGAAGTCATTCTAAATTCTTCCCATTAATGTCCCTGGGCTCTGCACTGGGCCACCAGTAAGGGTCAGACATGGGGACATGAACTAAGAAACTAGCAGAGCTGCTCAAAAACCGGGAACATTTTTGTGAGAAAGTTGTCCCTTCTTTTTTATTGAAAAGTGTTGAATTTTGAAAAAATTTCCACCAGCCCTAGAAAATAAGCCTTGGTGTGGGAGAATATGAGCTACCATAGCAGCAGGAAAATAGCTGCAAGGCTAGACGGGCAACAGGAAGGAGGGATCTGAGGTGAGCACATAATGGACTGCAAATATTTGAGATGGTGACACACAAGGGAGCAAGAGGAGTTAGTTATCATAAAAAGCGTATGGGCAGAAGTGATGGGAGGCTGTTAAGAACAGGAAAACATAGGTCGGGCAGAGCATGAGAAAATATAGTGTAGAGACTGTCGTGCATAGGCAGAGTCTCACTCTAGAGCAGGGGTAGTCAATAGGTGGACCACGGGCCAAATCGACTACCAGAAACTTTTGAACAGACTGTAAAAAATCTTTTAATTTATTTATCATGATAGTTGTTGTTTTCTCTGGAGTCTGGATCTTGACTGTACCTTGAGCAAGAAATTTGGACCTTTCCCAAAAAAATAATGGACTGCCCCTGCTCTAAGGCTGGATGGCCTTCTGGTTAAGGCCCAGGGCTAGGACACAGGAGATCTGGGTTTAAGTCTTACTCTGCCACAGATTCTCTGTGGGACTTCACCCAAATCTCTGTGTCTCAGTTCCCCATCTGCAAAATGGAGATAACGCTTCTGTGCCCATTTTGACTATAAGAGCTTTGGGGCAGCCCAGTCTCACTCCATGTATATAAAGTGCTTAGTGCCAGTCTTGGTTGGTACCACTAGGTGTTAATGCAATCACAATACTATTCTTAATGGTCCTAGGACATGGTGTTTATAAACCAATGACCTATTATGTTTTTTTCCATCTCTGATTTGTTTGTTGCTGTAACAAGTGGGTACTGGGACTCAGCCTGGGAGTACTGGTACTGGGGTATATTTAGTGTTGCTTTCACTAGACAGCCCTGTTCCAGAGCAAACTGAAGTCACATTACAATACAGCATAATATTACAAATTGGAAGAGAGACTTCTATGGCCCAAAGATATTGATGTAGGGCACAGGGCAAATGGTCACCACCTGTCCATCTTCCGCAATTTCCTGCTCTGTAAACTGCAGCTAATATCCGATTTTACAAAGGTGTTGTGAAGCTTACTTAATGTTAATCCCTAGCAGGGGTGTCTGCAGGGATTACTCCCCAAACGCCTGGATCTAAAACTTCTACTGCTTGAGCTAAAGGAGGAACTCCATTCGTTTGGTGACAGTAGCAGCCTCACCAATCACTTACATCAGGGGTGGGCAAACTATGGCCCAGAGACCGCATTCGACCCTCCAGATGTTTTAATTTGGCTCTCGAGCTCCCGCCAGGGAGCGGGGTCCAGGGCCTGCCCTGCTCTGGTGCTCCAGCCGGGGAGCGGGGTTAGGGGCTTGCCCCACTCCAAGCGGCTCCCGGAAGCAGCGGCATGTCCCCCCTCTGGCTCCTATGTGTAGAGACAGCCAGGGGGCACCGCACACTGCCCCCACCCCATGCACTGCCCCTGCAGTTCCCATTGGCCAGGAACCACGGCCAATGGGAATTGCAGGAGCAGCACCTGTGGCTCGGGCAGCACACAGGGCTGCCCTGTGCCTCCGTGTAGGAGCTGGATGGGGGACATGCCGCTGCTTCTGGAAGCTGCTTGAGGTAAGCACTGCCTGGAGGCTGCACCCCTGGCTTCCTCCCGCGCCCTGACCCCCTGCCCCAGCCCTGATCCCCCTCCTGCCCTCAAACCCCTTGGTCCCAGCCAAGAGCACCGTCCTGCACCCCCAGCCCCACCCCAGAGCCCGTACCCCTAGCTGGAACCCTCACCCCCTCCCACACCCCAACCCCCAATTTTGTGAGCATTCATGGCCCCCCATACAATTTCCATACCCAGGTATGGCCCTTGAGCCAAAAAGTTTGCCCACCCCTGAGTTACATAGTCCTGCCCCTAGAGAGAGACAAGAGATGCAGACTGAGAAAGTGGGAATTACACTCATATACGTGAAGCGCTTTGAGATCTTTCTTAGGGTGCACTGCACCTTTAAATGCCATAAATCTATTTGGCCAAGTGGACTCAGCCTAGGGATGAATTGTGCTCAGCGTACATAGTGCCCAGCGGACATTACTTTTTATGGCAATTGCCGTCCTGGGGATCACGTGTACTTTCATCTAGCAAGGAAGGGGTTAAAACAGTTATGATTTAAAGTGCTCTCTCGATACTGCAGTCGTTGTACTTCTTTTTTTGGCTCCACTACTTAAAAAGTCGGCCATGTTCAAGCTGGGTCTGAAACCTGCATGTAGCAAGTGTCCCACTTCCTCTGACAGCTGCAAAGAAAAGAAACAGAGGAAAGAGGATGCAGATTCAGCCAACCCCAAAGCTGTTGCCAAGGTTCCCTGTTCTAAGCGAATGTGAATTCTTTCTTCTGACAGCCGAGAGTGAAATTTTAAACCATTCTGTACAAAGAGGAGCTAAAAGATCAGTCGCACCTTGAAATGGATTTGATGTGTTTTTTTTAAAGGCGTCACTGTGTTTAAGATCATTGCCCTGGAGTTCTTTCCATATGCGTCCATAAGCATTGAATTAGGCCCTAAAAGTTTCATGAGAACAGTGTCAAGGTACCTAAGGGAAAAAAGAGATGGATTCAATGGATTACTTGTAAATATTTCCCCCTCAACAGCTCATGCCTGTAACTGAAAAACTAGAGGTATATTAAACATTCTGACATTCATCTTTCTGCAATTCTTCCCTGTAAGCTCCCTTGAGCGCATGCTTTCTCTCAATAGCAGTGCCCCTACCCCCAGATGTCACCCTAACTGAAAGGCAGGTAACTTTCAGGAAAAAGGATGATAATGTAGATAAAGAATTGGATGGGGACTCGTGATATGGGTTTGATTCCTGGCTCTGGCACAGACTGTGTGTGCATGACCTAGGGCAAGTCACTTAATCTCTCTGTGCCCAGCACTAAAAAGGGGAGAGTAGGCCTTCCTTTCTCTCTCCTGTTGGCTAATTAGACTGCAGAGTCTTTGGGACAGGAACAAAGTCTCTTACTATGGGTAAGTGCAGCACACAGCACAATGGGACCTTCAGGGCTGCCGTAATACGAACAACCGCAGTTGGCATGACCCCTGGAAAGGGAAACCCATGTTAAAGCCTAATTTTTCTATAGCTTAAATGTTAAAGAGCAAATAATAAATGAGAATAGAAAATATGTTCAAATAAAAACTATTCACTCAGCCTCCGGATTGATCTTTATTTGTAATAAGGGTAGCACCATGTTAGGAGTTATTTAAGTACATCTAACTACTGGAGTAGTGCAATTGCAGGGAAAATCAATTTCATTACCTACTGTTAAACCTATTGGATAGGTCCAGGCAGTCCAGTTAAATGTGATTTGTACAGGGGAAAACCATGTGTCTCTGAGATTCACAAAAAATATAAAGGCATGAAGGAGCTCTCAAATTTTTTTTTCCATTAAAAATTCAAGTCTTCTCCCCACTATTTTTCCTGGAAGACTCTATGGATGACTGGAGAACCAATGCTATAACAACATCTCAGGTACTGACAAAATGAATGCTGATTAATTGAGAAAAGAAAGGAGTTTTATTGAGACTGTTCAGAAGTCATCATTTTTCAATTTCATATTTTTACAACTCATTCGATTTTTAGTAAGTTTTGGGATACCAGGGGAATTCCAGAAGCCTGGAAGAGTGCTAATGTCACACCAATATTCAAAAAGGGCAAGGGTTATAGGCCCCTTAGCCTGACATCAGTCTCAGATAAAAATGATAAGGAATTCATTTGATAGGGAATTAAAGGATAAGAATATAATTACCGCCCTCAACATGGTTTTAAGGAAAATAGGCCTTGTCAGACAAACCTGACTTCATTCTTTGAGGTTACAAGTTTGGTTGACAGAGGTAATTATGTAGCTGTTACAGACTTAGATTTTTGGAAGGCATTTGATTAAAAAATTAGCATGATACATGATCAATAAAGCACATGTTAAATGGATTAAAAACTGGCTAACTGACAGATCTCAAAAAGTAGCTGTCAATGGGGAATCATTACTGAATGGGGGCATTTCTAGTGGGGTTCGATGGAGATCAGTTCTAAGCCTGCCCCTATTCAACATTTTCATCAGTGACTGGAAGTAAATATAAAAGCACTGCAGATAATATGTGTGGAGGATACAAAGATTGATAAATGATGAGACGGGGAGTCATGCAGCATGAGCTGGATTGCTTGGTAACCTAGGCCCATTCAAACAAACTGTGTTTTAATAAAGCCAAACACACAGTTATACATCTAGGAACAATGCCAGCCATACCTACAGAATGGAGGACTGGATCCTGGAAAAGATTGACTCTGATAAGGATTTAGGGGTCGTAGAGGACAAGCAGCTCAGCATGGGCTCCCAGAGCATTGCCGTGGCAAAAAGCACTAATGTGAGCCGTGGATATATAGAAAAGGGAAGTAGGAATAGGAAGGTGATTTTACCTCTGAATACCGCATTGGTGAGAGAGATGCTGGAGCAATGCATACAATTCTGGTGCCCACACGTTAAAAAGGGATGTGGAAAAATTGGAGAGGGCATAGCAAAGAGCCACGAAAACGAGTGAGGGCTGGTGAGAATGTCTTCCCGTGAGAGACTTAAAGAGCTCAGTCTGTTTACCTTATAGAAAAGAAGCTTGAGAGGCGACGTGATATAGTAGGTCAGTACCTCCATGGGGAGAAAATACCGAGCACTAAAGAACTCTTTTAATTTAGCAGAGAAAGGAGATAACAAAGAACAATGCCTAGAAGCTGAAACAGATACATTTTTTTAATTGTGATTCAGATGATTAACCATTGAAACAAACCATCCAGGGAAGTGGTGGATTCTCCGTATTTTGAGGTCTTCACATCAAGAGTGGATGCCTTTCTGGAAGATATGCTTTAGCCAAACAACTTATAGTGCTTAAGACAGGGGTGATTGGATGAAATTTAATGATCTGTGACATACAGGAAGGCAAACTAGATGAGCAAATGTCCCCTTCTGCCTTTAAACTCTATTAATGAATCATAAGAACGGCCACACCGGGTCAGACCAAAGGTCCATCTAGCCCAGTATCCTGTCTTCCGGCAGTGGCCAATGCCAGCTGCCCCAGAGGGAATGAACAGAACAGGTAATCAAGTGATCCATAAACATACCCTGTCGCCCATTCCCAGCTTCTGGCAAACAGAGTTTAGGGACACCATCCCTGTCCATCCTGGCTAATAGCCATTCATGGACCTATCCTCCATGAACTTACCTAGGTATTTTTTTAATCATAGGTATTAATACCTATTTAATTCAAAAGCCTAACAGACTAGAAAAAAGCTCTCTCTGTTAAAGATTGAATAGAAACCCTCATTCAATTAAGGGATGAGAAACTTCCTCTCCTTTCCAGCCAAAACAGGGAAACAAGACTGGATATCCAAGAAATTAGAACAAAATAAAATGCAAGAAAAACTCTTTCAGGCCTCCTTTATTGATCATAAAGCAGCAAAAATGGGCATGGACTCTCAATGTTCTCCCCTTTGTAGGTGACCTTTAAAACTGAACCAGCAAGATCCAAATTCACTGTGGGTGCCCTATGAATCTGCTTGATACCACCACAAAAGTAGCACCCAAGTTGGCCTGTAAAATGGGCAGCTCCCTCTGAAGGAGCAATATGCACACTACAAATACCCAAGTAAACATTTAAGATGTAACCATAATCTCCAGGACTGTATGTTTTGTGGAAGCATCAATAGGTCCAGTTACAGACCAGGGCCCCCGTTGTACTAGACCCTCCCCTTATCTTTACTGAATTTCATCTTGTTCTTTTCAGACCAAACTCTCCAATTTGTCAAGGCCATTTTGAATTGTGTATCTAGTATCTATAGTGACTGCCTTGCATGGGACTCCTGGGTTCCCTTAGAAATTTTGATGGGCAGCAAAAGGGTTGATTTTTTTCCCCTCTTTTGATATTCTCAAGTATTGCTACACATGCAGAGAGATGCCAACAAGGAGTCCCACATGCAGGTTAGAAAGAGAAATAAACAGTGTTCTCCACTGTGCTCTTATCTCCCCATCCCAGATAAAGAAGTTAAGCAGTTTGTTTTATTGAGTGCTGATGAATGGAGTTGTCTTGGCTGAGAATTTGGGCTCAGGTTCCCATTCCCAAAGCATGGAGTTGGAAGCAGTGTACTGCCACCTATTGTCAAGAGGGTGTTAGTTCAAGCCTAATCCTCTGATGCATCCATTTGGCTTATTACTTTGAAGAGGGATAGGAGGTCCAAGTTAGTCCCAATACAGAGATCGCTGAAGTGCAAACCTTTGGCTTTTGCTGAGTGGAGCAGCAGAGGGAATCCTGCCCTCTTTAGCTGTTGTCATTGTGTACCAGAAAGGAAAGAAAGGAATTCATTAGCGATTCACAGGCTACGTTTCCACCACAGCTTCAGTCCAAAACACCTTCCTCTTGCCCAGACTTTGTCTTGTCCTGACCCTACTTGACTCCAGAGAGAGGGAGTCAAGGGTTGCAACATTTCACTCAGCAGGAGAGATGATAGGAGGGCATCACAGCGCTGAAGGGAAACCAGACGGCTGCTGTAGCAGGTGAGGGGAAGGATGGTTCTGAAAAGGAGATCCGGGCCCTCTAGCCAGCATGGAGACCACCATGAAACCACAGCTGGAGGTGGCTCCCAGAAGGGGAAGAAACAGAGATAAATTCCTTTTGGGAGAAAACAAGCTGTGAGTTCCACTGTGGTTAGTGCAAGAGAGAGGATTTTCAAAGGTAGAATGCCCATTGACTTCAAAAGGAGCGGGGTTAGGCCAACAGTGAGTGCTTTTGAAACACTCCCCCACCCTATAGGTCCTAATCCTAAACCCACAGAGTGAGCCTTTAACTACCCTCTCGTATGGCCCCAAATGAAGCAACACTGAGTACCAGTCTAGAAAGCACACATTAAAGAACTCCATGCATGTCCACATATTTATCCACAGAGATTGCAAAGCATTCTGGGTAGAGCTATGCAAACAGGCATTCCAAGCCACCCACTTGGCTTTAGGATGTCCAGATCCCGATCTCCATCCCTTTCTGGAGCTTGTTTGTGGATCTCTCATTCAAGTAGCTGGTAAGTAATGAGGGAAATTTGTATTCAATATGAACATTATTAATGGCACAGGGAGGTAAGTTTGCTCCACTGCTGTTAAAACAGGAGTCCCAGAAGCAGAAGTTTAAAGCATCCTCTGAAAGTGAAATAGTGTAACCCATATCTTTGTGGGGCTAAGCTACACCTGATGCTCCAAGCCAGCCTTGGTCCCAGTGAGCCCAGGAGTGAAACAGAAGGGGTGCCCACAGTTATTTCCATGCCCTCTTAGTTTGAGCTCCCAAGCCCCTGCTTTTAGAAGCTAATGGATTCATTTGTGACCATCTTGGTCCTCAAGCCATTGCTGATACTCAGCAGCTGTCCACTGCACCATGTACTGTTTAAGCAACAACGTCCTCATTTCTGTGCTTGGGCTATTATTGTAAGGGATATTTGGTTAGGAGCTACTGTACAGTTGCTTGGCTCAGTACCCACTGAACTATACGGGGACGGGGAATAAAGCATGGCCGGGGGATCAAAGGATTCCTTCTCTCCCTCTCCCCCACAAACTCCTATATCAGCACAGCAAGGCTGCACTGGGAGTCTAAAAGAGAGTCTTCCACAGGGGCTAGAGACATATGAGGCAGCAGGTGCTACCACCGCCAATAGTGCAACAAACTGTTTTCACTTTCAGCCCAAACTACAGGACAACCCAACCTCATCCCAGTGCAGAAAATCAAAATCACGTTTTTCTTTTTCTCCAGACTGCACCCTAGAACATTGCAGGTAAGTCAAAACCATGGAGACCTGGTGAAGGGTTGGAATCTGGGGGAAGCACAAGCAGTTATAACAGGGACAAAGGAGAGGCAAGAGGGAACATTGGGGAGAAATCAAAGCAGTATGTTAGATGTCTGTATACTAATACAAAATATATGGGGAATAAACAGGAAGAACTAGAAATACTAGTGAATAATCACAATTACGGCATAATTGGCATCACAGAGACATGGTGGGATAATTCACATGACTGGATTATTGGTATAGAAGGGTACAGCTTGTTCAGGAGGGACAGCCAGAGAAAAAAGGGAGGAGGCGTGGCCTTGTATGTCAAAGATCTATACACTTGCACTGAAGTTGAGATGGAAATAGGAGATAGTCTTGTTGAAAGTCTCTGGATAAGGATAAAAAAGGTAAAAAAAACAAGAGTGATGTCATGATAGGGATTGTCACGGAGTTTGGGGGGAGACAAGGCCCTAGACCCCCGGCTTCCTGCGATTCACTGTGACTCTCAGCCAGGCAGTAGAACAGAAGGTTTATTAGATGACAGGAACACAGTCCACACCAGAGCTTGTAGGCATAAACAGGACCCCCTTAGTCAGGTCCTTCTGGGTAGTAGGGAACTTAGCCCCCAACCTCAGGGTTCTCTACGATTCCCCAGCCAGCCCAAGACTGAAACTCTCCAGTCCCTCCTTATTGGCCTTTTCCTCTTTCCCGGGCCAGGAGGTCACCTGATCTCTTTGTTCTCCAACACCTTTAGCTATCCCCTTGCAGGGGGGGAAGGGCCCTGGCCATTAGTTGCCAGGAGACAGAGTGCCAGCCATTTATGCACACTGGCCCTTTGCTCTGCAACAATCTCACCTCCTAGAGACTTAAGAAATGTATAGGGGAAACTGAGGTACCCACGCAGTATTCAAAGGAAACATTAAGAACAGTCCCACTTCATCACAAGGGGTCTACTCCAGACCATAGGCACTGACTCCGTGGGTGCTCCAGTCCTGAAGCACCCATGGGGAAAAATTGGTGGGTGCTTAGCACCCACCGGCAGCTCTTCCCCCCCCCCCCCGCCAGCTCACCTCCGCCTCTGCTCTGCCTCCACCTGCTCCACTGAGCGCGCTGCATGCCAACTTTTCCCCCCTAGCTCCCAGTGCTTGCGCCGCAAAACAGTTGTTTCACGCGGCTTGGAAGGAGTGGGGAGGAGGGGAAATGTGGCATGCTTGGGGAAGAGGCAGGGCCGGGGCATTGATTTGGGGAAGGGGTTCAATGGGGCAGGGAGGGGGCGGAGTTGGGGCAGGGACTTTGGGGAAGGGGTTGGAATAGGGGCGGGGCAGGGGTGGGGAAAGGGTGGAGTCAGGGCGGGGGGGGGCACAAGCACCCGCCGGCGCCAGGGAAAGTTGATGCCTATGCTCCAGACCACCTAACTAGGAAGAAGAGATGGATGAGGCTTTTAAAAAACAAAACAAACTAACAATCATCCAAAGCACAGGACTTGGTGGTGAAGGGGACTTCAACTACCCAGACCTCTGTTGGGAAAATAACACAGCAGGATACAGATTATCCAACAAGTTTGTGGAATGCATTGGAGACAATTTTTTATTTCAGAAGGTGGAGAAAGCAACTAGAGGAGAGGCTCTTTTAGATTTGATTTTGACAAACAGGCAGGAGTTGTTGAGAATTTGAAAGTGGAAAGGTCCTTGCGTAGAAGTGATCATGAAATGTTAGAGTTCACAGTTCTAAGGAATGGTAGGAGGGAAAAAACAGCTGAATAAAGATAATGGATTTCAAAAAGGCAGACTTTAGCAAACTAAGCAGTGGGTAGGTAGCATCCCATGGGAAGCAAGTCCAAGGGGGAAAACTGTTTTAGAGTTTGAAAAACTGCCACAAGACATTATTAAGGGCACAGGAGCAGACTATCCCACTGCGTATGGAAGTTTGGCAAGAGACCACCCCGGCTTAACCAGGAGATCTTTAATTAGGGTTACCATATCTCATAAATAAAAAAAGAGGACCCTCCACGGGCCATGGCCACGCCCATTTCCCCACCCC
>NC_048301.1:112551387-112569837 GCF_013100865.1 Trachemys scripta elegans
TAGGGTTACCATACGTCCTCTTTTTCCCGGACATGTCCGGCTTTTCGGCACTCAAACCCCCGTCCGGGGGGAATTGCCAAAAAGCAGAACATGTCCGGGAAAATGGCGGCTCTGTTTAAGAGCCGGGCTGCCCGAGCGCTACCGGCTTTGGGCAGCCCCGGTGCCTCCAGACTCTGCGCTCCCAGCCGGGCACTTCCCCTCCCGGGCTCCGGCGGCGCAGGGTCTGGAGGCACGGGGCTGCCCGAAGCCGGTAGCGTTCAGGCAGCCCGGCTCTTAAACAGAGCCGCCATTTTCCCGGACATGTTCTGCTTTTTGGCAATTCCCCCTGGACGGGGGTTTGAGTGCCGAAAAGCCGGACATGTCCGGGAAAAAGAGGACGTATGGTAACCCTATCTTTAATGATCTAAAACTCAAAGAAGAGTCCCACAAAAAGTGGAAGATTAAGCTAGCTAGAGACATGAAGGGTAACGAAAAAACATTCTACAAACACATTACAAACAAGAGAAAGACCAACGACAGGATAGGCCCATTACTCAATGAGGGGAGAAAGATAACAACAGAAAATGGAAAAATGGCAGAAGTGCAAAATGACTTTTTTGTTTCAGTTTTTACCAAAAGGGTTAGTAAAGATTGGACATCTGATATAGATCCTACCTCATTTTCACTGGCATTCACTGAGGCTAAAATAGAGAAAGAACAAGTTAAAAGCAACAGAAGGTCCTGTGGCACCTTTAAGACTAACAGAAGTATTGGGAGCATAAGCTTTCGTGGGTAAGAATCTTACTTCTTCAGATGCAAGACTTGCATCTGAAGAAGTGAGGTTCTTACCCACGAAAGCTTATGCTCCCAATACTTCTGTTAGTCTTAAAGGTGCCACAGGACCCTCTGTTGCTTTTTACAGATTCAGACTAACACGGCTACCCCTCTGATACTTAACAAGTTAAAAATTACTTAGACAAGTTTGATGTCTTCAAGTCCACAGGACCTGATGAAATACACCCTGGAATACTCAAGGATCTGACTGAGAAGCTATCTGAGCCATTAGCAATTATCTTCGAGAACTCATGGAAGAATTCCAGAGGAGTGGGAGAGGGTAAATATAGGGCCAATCTATAAAAAGGTAAATAAGTGCAACCTGGGGAATTACAGATCAGTCCGCATAATTTCAATATCCAAGAAAGAAAATGGAGCAAATAATCAAACCACCAATTTGCAAACATCTAGAAGATAATAAAGGTGATCAGTAACAGTCAGTACGGATTTGTCAAGAACAAATCATGTCAAACCAACCTAACAGCTTTCTTTGACAGGGTAACAAGCCTTGTGGATGGGGGGAAGCAGTAGATGTGATATATCTTGACTTTAGAGTAAAGCTTTTGATACGGTCTCCCATGACCTTCTCATAAGCAAACTAGGGAAATATAATCTGGATGGAACTACTATAAGGTGGATGCATAACTGGCTGGAAACCTGTTATCAGTGGTTCATAGTCATGGTGGAAGCGCATAATGAGTGGGGTCCCACACGGATCAGTCCTAGGCCCAGTTCTGTTCGATATCTTCATAAATGATTTAGATAATGGCATAGAGAGTACACTGATAAAGTTGTCAGATGATACCAAGATGGGAGGGATTGCAAGTGCTTTGGAGGACAGGATTAAAATTAAAAATGATCTGGACAAACTGGAGAAATGGTCTGAAGTAAATAGGATGAAATTCAATAAGGACAAATACAAAGTACTCCACTTAGGAAAGAACAATCAGTTGCACACATACAAAATGGGAAATGACTGGGAAGGAGTACTGTGGAAAGGGATCTGGGGTCATAGTGGCTCACAAGCTACATATGAGTCAACAGGGTAACACTATTGCAAAAAAAGCAAAATCAGTCTGGTATGTATCAGGAGTGTAGTAAACAAGACACAAGAAGTAATTCTTCCACTGTACTCCGTGCTGATTAGGCCTCAACTGGAGTATTGTGTCTAGTTCTGGGTGCCACATTTCAGGAAAGATGTGGACAAATTGGAGAAAGTCCAGAGGAGAGCAACAAAAATGATTAAGGGTCTAGAAAACAGGACCTATGAGGAAAACTTGAAAAAGCTAGGTATGTTTAGTCTGGAGAAGGGAAAACAGAGGGGACACGATAACAGTTTTCAAGTACAGAAAAGGCTGTTACAAGTGTGACGGTGCATGCTTATGAATGTATATAGGACATAACTAGAAAATGTTTTATGCTACATATGCCATGTAACATATCTCTGTAAAGGTTAAGATCTACTGAATCTATTAATCCTATTTGTATGCATGTATCATTTTTGTATTCGAAGTTATGAATATTGGCTGTGTACTGGCTTGATTTTTAAATAGCCTTTGTAAAGCATTTGGTCAGCTTCTTGAGAAAGGAATGTGCAAATTAAGTGCCCAATCAAGAAGCACTTAAGGGATAATGGATCTTGGAAGGCTCCAATCCACATAAGAAGTCTACTTGAGGATGTTCAAAGTAGCAGGTAAGCAATGGCTGCTGACTGTAAAAACTGAGTCATGCATGGACATGTGACTTGCCCATGTGACTCCAAAACTCGCTCTTGGAGCTGGACTTTGCATAGGAGAGAGGAGGGGGTCTCCACCCACAAGAGAAAGTCTATTTAAGCCCGTGGGAGACTCCTCCATTTTGTCTTCAGCTGGCTAAAGAGATAGCCTCTCCACCCTCAAGGATACCTGAAAGAAACTGGAACAAAGAACAGTAACCACAGGGGGTGTGAGTGATTGCTGGACCCAGACTAGAAGGAGACTAGTCTGTAAAAGGAAGCTTACTGGAATTCCTCTAAGGGTGAGGTTTTTATCTGTACTCAGTTTTCTTACTGTATTAGACTCAGACTTGCGTGTTTTATTTTATTTTATTTTACTTGGTAATTCACTTTGCTCTGTCTGCTATTATGGAACCACTTAAATCCTACTTTCTGTATTTAATAAAATCACTTTTTACTTATTAATTAACCCAGAGTATGTATTAATATGGAGGGGGCTGCAAACAGCTGTGCATATCTCTCTATCAGCGTTATAGAGGGCGAACAATTTATGAGTTTACCCTGTATAAGCTTTATACAGGGTAAAATGGATGTATTTGGGGTTGGGACCCTATTGGGAGTTGGGCATCTGAGTGTTAAAGACAGGAACACTTCTTAAGTGGTTTTCTGTTAAGTCCGCAGCTTTGGGGCACATGGTTCGGACTCTGGGTCTGTGTTGGAGCAGACTGGTGTGTCTGGCTCAACAAGACAGGGTGCCGGAGTCCCAAGCTGGCAGGGAAAGCAGGGGCTGAAGTAGTCTTGGCAAATCAGTTGGCAATTCCCAAGGGGGTTTCTGTGCTCCAACCTGTCATAACAAGGAGGAGAGTGAAAAATTGTTCTTGTTAACCTCTGAGGAAAAGACAAGAAGCAATGGGTTTAAATTGCAAGGGAGGTTTAGGTTGGACATTAGGAAAAACATAACTGTCAGGGTAGTTAAGCCCTAGAACAAATTGCTTAGGGAGGTTATAGAATCTCCATCATTGGAGGTTTTAAAGAACAGTTTAGACAAACACCTGTTAGGAATGGTCTAGTTATTACTTAGTCCTGCCTCAGTGCAGGGGACTGGACTAGATGACCTACTGATGTCTCTTCCAGTCCTACACTTCTATGATTAATGTTCATTAAGGCACCACTGCTTAGAACTGGCTGTAGTCAAACTTATTCCTTCCTCTGCTCCCATTACCCTGTATTCATAAGTGAATATAGCAGTGACCCGATTGTCTCTGGATTCCCGATCACCATAGAAGCTAGGCTATTGGGGGTGCAGAAAAGTAAGGTGCCAATCTATTGGACCTCAGAGAAGAAGAGGGGGCCCTGGAAAGTACTCACTAACAGGAACATCATTGGTTACCCCTCAGAAGAGGGACAGGACAAAGGTACAGGAATGGGCGTGGGGTCAAAGGGACAATACAAAGGAACCACTGGGGTCTCCAAGCATAGAACTCTCCAAGCCTGGCCTATCTGAGCTCTAGTAAATGGGCAGACCCCCCAAAGAAAAAAATCCAACCACCTCCCTCTTGACAGAGGGGCAGGGCCATAACACAGAATTCAGCTAAATGCAGGGGACAAAGAGAAACAGCACAGGGATGAGCGGGCCGGTCAAAGGGCCAAGGCAAGGGAATGAGAAGATGGCCCTTAGCAGACTATCCAGGATGGGGAAAGGTGCCAGACTGAGGGCCCCAGAAGGCCTGTATTCATCTACAGCATGTGTAGTGTCAGCCAGCATGACCCTCGACCTCTAGGGGGCTGAGGAGAGTTCAGCAATTGTAACGGTAAGTTTAATGACTGGGATGCCTGTTCGCTCCAAACTGCACCCAGGCCACCAGCTCCTCACACACTGACCCCCCAAAACAGGCATCTGTTGGGGATTTCCCGTCAGTACAATCAGGGGCTGAATGCAAAGGCACTACATGGCGCTGAAGGGCTCCATCTCCACCATCGTTGCTTCCAGTGAATGCCACAGTAGTAACACAGCCATTATTCTGAGGCACTTAACTCTCTCTGGGGGAATTGCCTTTCCATAGCCATACCTTCATGAGCCCATTGTTTTCCTCCTCAGCCCACACCCTAATTCCAGCAGTTTTTCCACCAGGCATCAACTAAATGGGGGGATTTTGTTGTTGAAAGTTTAATGGAAAAATCATGGCAGAAGGAAACCCACGTGGAGCCCAGCTGAGTGATGGGTGCCAGAGAACCCATCTCTGCCCCATCTTTCCGTTTGGTGGGGATTCCCTTTCTCCTCTCCCAGAACCTGCAGATCTATCTTTCCACTCCCTGCAGTCATACAGTACAACGGCTAAAAGGCCAGCAGAGGCTCCTCGGGGCATGAGCCCAATCTGCTTCTTGGAGCATCTGGCCTGCACATGGAAGATGTCCAGCTAACATGGTAGATTCCATGGATGTCCAGAGATGAGGGTGCAATGGAACCTAAATCAGAGTTAGCTGGAGACAAGGCAGTTTCCATAGGAAGGGTTGGTTAGGAGCATATGGGCGTCACTGGAATAGTAACAGACTGCTGGGGGCAGGGAAACAAGCATCCAGAAGCAAGAAGCAGGATGTCATTCCTGCATGCAGAGTTACTATGGTCACTGGGTGAGGGATAGGGACCCAGAGCCCACAGTGGAAGCTTGACAGAATGGAAATGGCAGAATTATCAATAATAAGAATATAGAAAAGGCAAAAGTGATCCATAAATATTTCTGTAATGGATCTGGGAAAAAAACAGATGATAGTCTCATCATGTGATGATGATGATGATGATAACACTTTCCATTCCACTGGTATTTCTGGAGGATGTTAAACAGCAGCTATTACAGTTAGACATTTATAAATCATTTATAAATCAACGGTGTGTTGTTGCATACCATATGTTTTATGGAAATATGTTTATAAGTGTGAATACGATGTAACTGGAATATGCTTCATGCAAAAAGTCTCTTGTAAGGTATCATTACAAAGCTTATAATCTACTGAGTGTATTCGTCCTATTTGTATGAATGTATCATTCTTGTATCTAAAACTAGAAATAGGAATTTCTAGTTCTCTGAGGTCCTATTGTAATTATGCAAAGCATTAATGGTGGCTTAGGATCTTGATGGCTCCCATTATCTATAACAATTGGTTGTAAATGGCTCTATTTACTTGTAAGCCTTCCTGTGTTTGTGAGAGTCAGGCCGGAAAGAATGGAGGCTTGGGGTCTCACAGGATATGTGACTATGTCACTTGGTACTGGAATACATCTTAAACCTGGTATTTTTCCATTTAGGAGGAGGGGTGGGGACCCAGAGAGACAAAAGATTCCCACCTTGTGCCAAAGCTTGTGGAACAGAACAAAGGGGGCTGCAGTCATGAGAAAACCCCTAGTTACCACCTGAACTGGAACTAACAAGAACTGTACCAGAGGAAAGGATTGGGCTTAGACTAAGAAGGAGTCTAGTCTGTGAAAGAAGCTTATTGGAACATCTATGAGGGTGAGATTTACCTGTATTCAGTTTCTTAACTGTATTAGGTTTAGACTTGCATGTTTTGTTTTATTTTGCTTGGTAACTTACTTTGTTTTGGTTTCAGAGTGGTAGCCATGTTAGTCTGTATCAGCAAAAAGAACGAGGAGTACTTGTGGCACCTTAGAGACTAACAAATTTGCCACAAGTACTCCTCATTCTTTTTACTTTGTTCTCTGTTATTACTTGGAACCACTTAAATCCTACTTTTTTATACTTAATAAAATTACTTTTGTTTATTAATTAACCCAAAGTAAGTAATTAATACCTAGGGGAGCAAACAGCTGTGCATATCTCTCTCTCAGTGTTATAGAGGGTGGACAATTTATGAGTTTGCCCTCTATAAGCTTTACACAGAGTACAACAGATTTATTTGGGGTTTGGATCCCATTGGGAACTGGGTGTCTGGGTGCTGGAGATAGGTAACCTGCTGCGTGGTTTTCAGTTAAAGCCTGCAGCTTTGGGGGCGTGGTTCAGACCTGGGTCTGTGTTGCAGCAAACTAGTGTGTCTGGCTCAACAAGGCAGGGTTCTGGTGTCCCAAGCCATCAGGGAAAATGGGCTCAGAGGTAATTTCAGCATATCAGGTGACAGTCCCAAGGGGGTCTCTGTGACCGAAGCCATCACAAATAGGTCTGGATAACTTGCATCCAAGAGTTTTAAAAGAGCTGGCTGAGGAGCTTGCTGGACTGTAAATGTTGATTTTCAGTAAGTCTTGGAACACTGAGGAAGTTCCAGAAGAATGGAGGAAAGCTAATGTTCTGTTCTATTCATTTGCTCTGAAGCATCGGGCACTGGCCACTGTCAGAAGAAAGGATACTGGGTTAGATGGAGCATTGTTCTGACCAAGTATGACCAGGCTTATGTTCTTAATGTTTTACCAATATTTTAAAAAAAGGGAAAATGGGATGACCCGGGTAATTATAGGTCTGCCATTCGGACATCAATCCTGGGCAAGAACGTGGAGCAGATGATAACAAGACTCAATTAATAAAGAATTAAAGGAGGATAATTTAATTAATAATCAACATGGGTTTATGAAAAACAGATTCTGTCAAATTAACTTGATATCTTTTTCTATGGGATTACAAGTTTGGTTGATAAAGCTAATAGTGCTAATGTAATATACTTAGACTTCCATAAGGCATTTTACTTGGTACTACATGACATGTTGATTAAAAAAAAAAGCTAGAATATAAAATTAACATGGCACATATTAAATGGAGTAAAATTTGGCTAACTGACCGATTTCAAAATGTAATTGTTAACTGGGTAATCATCATTGAGATGGTATGTTTCTAGTAGGGTCCCATAGAAATCTGTTCTTGGTCCTATAACATTTTTACCAATGAGCTGGAAGAAGACAAAATCATCACTGATAAAGTTTGCAGAGGACACAAAAATTGGGGGAATGGTAAATAATGAGGAGGCTGGTCACTAATTCAGAGCAATCTGGATCACTTGATAACCTGGGCACAAGCAAACAATATGCATTTTAATATGACTAAATGTAAATGTCTACATCTAGGAATAAAGAATATCAGCCATACTTACAAGATGGGGGACTCTATCCTGGGAAGCAGTGACTCTGAAAAAAATCTGGGGGTTGTGGTGGATAATCAGCTGAACACGAGCTCCCAGTGCGACTCTGGGGCGAAAAGGGCTAACATGATCCTGGGATGCATAAATAGGGGAATCTCGAATAGGAGTAAAGCAGCTATTTTCTCTCTATATTTGGCACTGGCGTAACCACTACTGGAACACAGTGTCCTGTTCTGGGGTCCACAATTCAAGAAGGATGTTGAAAATTGGAGAGAGTTCCGAGAAGAGCCGCAAGAAAAAGATTAGAAAAACTGCCTTATAAATGATAGACTTAAGGAGCTCAATCTATTTAGCTTAACAAAGAGAAAGTTAAGGGGTGATTTGATTACAGTCTGTAAGTAACTACATGGGGAACAAATATTTAATAAAGGGCTCTTTTGTCTAGCAGAGAAAGGTATCGCATGATTCAATGACTGGAAATTGAAGCTAGACAAACTCAGACTAGATACAAGACAAATTTTTAATGGTAGGTGTAATTACCCAATGGAACAATTTATCAAGGATAGTGGTGGATCGCTGACCATTTTGTATCAGAATTGGGTGTTTCTCTAAAAAGACAGGAATTATTTTGGGGAACTTCTATGGCCTGCAGTATACAGGCCTGACTAGATGGTCGCGATGTTCTCTGCTGGCATTGGAATCTACGAATCTAGCACCATTATAGCTATCAGTGACAGAGTAGGAGGTTATCCTTAGATGAACAATGATACCAGAGACATTTTTTGGTGAGTGCAGTTAATGCTCTTGGAACTGAAGTTGAGCAGCTCAATCATAGGTGCCAACTTCCCCGCTTTCCGGTGGGTGCTCAACCCCTGCTCTGCCCCCAGCCCCACCCCCACTGCACCTCTTCCCACCCCTTTCCCCAAGTCCCCGCCCCAACTCCCCCTTCCTGCCAATATTCCAACTCCTTTCCCAAATCCTCACCCCAGCCCCGCCTCCTCCCCTGATCACGCCACATTCCCGCTCCTTCCCCTCCCTCCCAGAGCATGCTAACGCTGCCAAACAGCTGTTTGGCAGTGGCTGGGTGGGAAACACTGGGAGGTAGGTGGAGGAGTGGGGACATGGTGCACTCGGGGGGGGGAAGGAAGAGGTGGGGCGGAGGAGGAGGGGAGCTTGGCTGCCGGTGGGTGCAGGGCACCCACTAATTTTTCCCTGTGGGTGCGCCAGCCCAGAGCACCCA
The DNA here is from genome assembly GCF_013100865.1 of Trachemys scripta elegans. Taxonomy (NCBI): domain Eukaryota; kingdom Metazoa; phylum Chordata; order Testudines; family Emydidae; genus Trachemys; species Trachemys scripta. Next base: position 112,560,234 of record NC_048301.1, read on the forward strand.
CGGAGTCAGCGTCTATGAGCTCAATCCAATACCAGAACGAGGTTGACCCAAAGTCCTGGGGACAGTGAAGGTGGCTTCATGCCACCATTGAATCACCTGAATTGGCTGAAGGCCACTTTAGTTTTTGGCAGCCCTCTTAGCATTATTCATGATTTCACGTCAATGATGCCTTCCATCCTATACTCCCATTTCATTGAGTAGAAGTTATTGTATGCCTGGTGACAGTCCCAATGAATACAATAGTTTATATAGAACCTCACTAGATGGCATTGTTGCGCTAGCAAAATAAAAGCTCTTCAGCAAGTGATATCAGCCTTCAGCCAATGCGATGAGAGCTGGTCAACAGTTTGCGAGAGGAGCAGTTTGTAGAAAGCTTTGCTGCTCCAAAAATGAGCTTTTTGGTAAAACTAAAATTATTTGTGGAAAAATTTCAAGTCCTAGGGGAAAAATATCCCCCCCATGGGAATTTCTAAATAGAAATTTTTGTTTCAACTGTGACAAAGTTCCTCCTCTACCTTGGTGTGTCCTGCGCTTATTGGCGGATTTTCTCGCCTCACAGATTCACCATGTGGGTCGGGAAACAGCCCAGAGACCTTCCCCTCTGGTAGAAGCCACAGTCCAGGTCAATTCCTCCTGTCTGATCAGGAGTTGGGAGGAACCCGGGCCCGCCCTCTACTCCGGGTTCCAGTCCAGGGCCTTGTGGACTATAGCTGTCTAGAATGCCTCTTGATACAGCTGCGCGACAGCTACAACTCCTGGGCTACTTCCCCATAGCCTCCTCCCAACACCTTCTTCATCCTCAGCATAGGACCTTTCTCCTGGTGTTTGATAATGCTTGTACTCTTCAGGGTATGTCTACATTACGAAATTAGATCGAATTTATAGAAGCTGGTTTTATAGAAATAGGCTTTATACAGTCGATTGTGTGTGTCTCCACATAAAATGCTCTAAGTGTATTAAGTTGGCGGACCGCGTCCACAGTACCAAGGCTAGCGTCGACTTCCGGAGCGTTGCACTGTGGATAGCTATCCCACAGTTCCCGCAGTCTCCGCTGCTCATTGGAATTCTGGGTTGAGATCCCAATGCCTGAATGATGCAAAAACAGTGTCGCGGGGGGGTCTGGGTACATGTCGTCAGGCCCCTCCCCCTCCATCAGAGCAACGGCAGACAATTGATTCGCGCCTTTTTACCTGGGTTACCTGTGCAGACAACATACCATGGCAAGCATGGAGCCTGCTCAGCTCACTGTCACCATATGTCATCTGGGTGCCGGCAGATGTAGTACTGCATTGCTACACAGCAGCAGCTAATTGCCTTTTGGCAGTAGATAGTGTATTACGATTGATATCCGGCATCGTCATATTCCTCAGCGAGTTCAATCAGAAGTACCTGGGCAGACATGTTTTGTCTCCTGGAGACCCTATTGAACCGTCTTGACGATGATGGCTAGCAGTCGAAGTACATCATTTTCTGCCAAGCACCCAGAAGATGCCGATGGCTATAAGTCATGCTACACCGTCTGCTGCTAGCTTAAGATGTAAAAAATAGATGGACCAGATTTGTTCTTTATTCATTTGCTTCCCCCTCCCTCTGTGAAATCAACAGCCTGCTAAACCCAGGGTTTTGAGTTCAATCTTTGGGGGGGCCATTCTGTGTGACAGTTGTTTGTGTTTCTCCCTGATGCACAGCCACCTTTGTTGATTTTAATTCCCTGTACCTGTAAGCCATGTCGTCACTCGCCCCTCCCTCCGTCAGAGAATAGTTTCGCGCCTTTTTTCAGCCCAGACGCCATAGCACTGGGATCATGGAGCCCGCTCAGATCACCGCGGCAATTATGAGCACTATGAACACCATGCACATTGTCCTGGAGTATATGCAGAGCCAGGACCTGCCAAAGCAAAACCAGGCGAGGAGGCGATTGCAGCGAGGCGAAGAGAGTGATGAGGAAATTGACATGGACATAGACCTCTCACAAAGTACAGCCCCAGCAATGTGCAAATCATGGTGTTACTGGGGCAGGTTCATGCCGTGGAATGCCGATTCTGGGCCCGGAAAACAAGCACAGACTGGTGGGACCGCATCGTGTTGCAGGTGTGGGACGATTCCCAGTGGCTGCGAAATTTTTGCATGCGTAAGGGCACTTTCATGGAACTTTGTGACTTCCTTTCCCCTGCCCTGAAGCGCCAGAATACCAGGATGAGAGCAGCCCTCACAGTTGAGAAGCGAGTGGCAATAGCACTGTGGAAGCTTGCAACGCCAGACAGCTACCGGTCAGTTGGGAATCAATTTGGAGTGGGCAAATCTACTGTGGGGACTGCTGTGATCCAAGTTGCCAGGGCAATCAAAGACCTGGTGATATCAAGGGTAGTGACTCTGAGAAACGTGCAGGCCATAGTGGATGGCTTTGCTGCACTGGGATTCCCAAACTGTGGTGGGGCGATAGACGGAACCCATATCCCTATCTTGTCACCGGAGCACCAAGCCACCGAGTACATAAACCGCAAGGGGTACTTTTCAATGCTGCTGCAAGCCCTGGTGGATCACAAGGGACGTTTCACCAACATCAACGTGGGATGGCCGGGAAAGGTACATGATGCTCGTGTCTTCAGGCTCTCTGGTCTGTTTCAAAAGCTGGAGGAAGGGACTTTCTTCCCAGACCAGAAAATAACCGTCGGGGATGTTGAAATGCCTATTGTTATCCTTGGGGACCCAACCTACCCCTTAATGCCATGGCTCATGAAGCTGTACACAGGCAGCCTGGACAGTAGTCAGGACCTGTTCAACTATAGGCTGAGCAAGTGCCGAATGGTGGTGGAATGTGCATTTGGACGTTTAAAAGTGCGCTGGCGCAGCTTACTGACTCGGATAGACCTCAGCGAACCCAATATCTCCATTGTTATTGCTGCTTGCTGTGCGCTCCACAATATCTGTGAGAGTAAGGGGGAGACATTAATGGCGGGGTGGGAGGTTGAGGCAAATCGCCTGGCTGCTGATTACGCGCAGCCAGACACCAGGGCAGTTAGAAGAGTACAGCAGGGTGCGGTGCGCATCAGAGAAGCTTTGAAAACGAGTTTTGTGACAGGCCAGGCTACGGTGTGAAACTTCTGTTTGTTTCTCCTTGATGAACCCTTCCCCCGACCCCCTGGTTCACTCTACTTCCCTGTAAACTAACCACCCCACCCTCCCCTCCCCGCTTCGAGCACCGCTTGCAGAGGCAATAAAGTCATTGTTACTTCACATTCATGCATTCTTTATTAATTCATCACACAATTAGGGGGATAACTGCCAAGGTAGCCCGGGAGGGGTGGGGGAGGAGGGAAGGACAAGGACACACTGCAGTTTAAAACTTTAACTCTTATTGAAGGCCAGCCTTCTGATGCTCGGGCAATCATCTGGGGTGGAGTGACTGGAGGCCTCCCCACCGCGTTCTTGGACGTCTGGGTGAAGACACTATGGAACTTGGGGAGGAGGGCTGTTGGTTACACAGGGGCTGTAGCGGCGGTCTCTGCTCCTGCTGCCTTTCCTGCAGCTCAACCATATGCTGGAGCATATCAGTTTGATGCTCCAGCAGCCGGAGCATCGACTCTTGCCTTCTGTCAGCAAGCTGACAACACCTATCCTCTTCAGCCCGCCACTTGCTCTCTTCAGCCCGCGATTCAGCCTGCCACCTCTCCTCTCATTCATATTGTGCTTTTTTGCACTCTGACATTGACTGCCTCCACGCATTCTGCTGTGCTCGGTCAGCGTGGGAGGACATCTGGAGCTCCGAGAACGTATCATCCCGAGTCTGCCATTTTCTCCTTCTAATCTTCACTAGCCTCTGTGAAGGAGAAACATTTGCAGCTGGTGGAGGAGAAGGGGGAGGTGGTTAAAAAAAGACACATTTTAGAGAACAATGGGTACACTCTTTCACGTTAAATTTTGCTGTTCACATTACACAGCACATGTGCTATCGTTACAAGGTCACATTTTTCCTCTTATATTGAGGGCCTGCCGGTTTGGTGTGAGAGATCACTCACACAGTGCCAGGCAACAGATTTTGGCTTGCAGGCAGCCATGGTAAGCCACAGTCTTTTGGCTTTTTTAACCTTCTTAACATGTTGGGTTGGCCATTTAAAATGGGTTTGCAATGTAAAAGGAGGGGCTGCAGTTTCCTGGTTAACATGCAGCACAAACCCAACTACCCCCCCCCCCACACACACACACCCAATTCTCTGGGATGATCACTTCACCCCTCCCCCCTACCGCGTGGCTAACAGTGGGGAACATTTCTGTTCAGCCGAGCAGGAACGGGCACCTCTGAATGTCCCCTTAATAAAATCACCTCATTTCAATCAGGTGACCGTGAATGCTATCACTCTCCTGAGGATAACAGAGAGATAAGGAATGGATGTTGTCTGCATGCCAGCTGTGACGGGTTGGATCACAGAAACCCCCTTGGGAGCTGCCACCCAATGTACCAAGACTACTCCTGTTCCTGTTTTCCCTGCCAGCTCAGGACTCCAGCACCCTGTCTTGCTGAGCCAGACACTCCCATCTGCTTCAACACAGACCCAGGGTCTGAATCACTTGCCCCAAAGCCGCAAGTTTATCTGTGAGCTGTTTTCAGAAGTGTGCTTGTCTTTAGCACTCAGATGCCCAACCCCCAATGGGATCTAAACCCAGATAAATCCGTTTTACCCTGCATAAAGCTTATGCAGGGTAAACTCATAAAAATTGTTCGCCTCTATAACACTGATAGAGAGAGATGCACAGTTGTTTGCTCTCCCAGGTATTAATACATACTCTGAGTAAATTACTAAATAAAAAGTGATTTTATTAAATACAGAAAATAGGATTTAAGTGGTTCCAAGTAGTAACAGACAGAACAAAGTAAGTCACCAAGCAAAATAAAATAAAATGCACAAATCTATGCCTAATCAAACTGAATACAGATAATCTCACCTAGGGTTATCATATTTCAGCAAGCAAAAAAGAGGACGGGAGGAGCCCCGCCCTAGCCCCGCCCCTGCCCCACCCACTTCTCGCCCCCCTCAGAACCCCCAACCCTCCCCCCCACTCCTTGTCCCCTGACTGCCCCCTCCTAGGACCCCTGCCCCTAACTGCCCCCCAGGACTCCACTCCCTACCTAAGCCTCCATGCCTCTTGTCCCCTGACTGCCCCCTCCTGAGACCCTCCCCCCATCCTAACTGGCCCCCTAGGACCCTACCCCCTACTTGTACCCTGACTGCTCCAACCCTTATCCACACCTGCACCCCCAGACAGACCCCTGGGACTCCCACGCCCCATCCAACCACTCCCCACCCCGACAGCCCCCCCCCAGAACTCCCGACCCATCTAAACCCCTCTGCTCCCTGTCCCATTGACTGCTCAGATCCCTCTCCCCACTCCTGCCCCGCCCGCCCCCCCCAGAACTCCCAACCCCCCCCCTCGCTCCTTGTTCCCTGACTGCCCCCTCCTGGGACCCCTGCTCCTAACTACCCTCCAGAACCCCACCCCTACCTAAGCCTCCCTGTTCCTTATCCTCTAACTGCCCCTCCCTAACTGCCCCCCAGGACCCTACCCCCTACCTGTACCCTGACTGCCCAAAACCTTATCCACACACCCCCCAGAAAGCCACCCCCAAACTCCCAACCCCCCCGTCTCTTGACTGCCCCCTCCAGAACCTCCCTGCCCCTTCTCCAACCCCCTGGCTCCCTTGTTGTTGGGCTTTGGTTCGCCTAAGGTCTCTGTGAGCTTGCTCAGGAACTGCCTGAGCCATACTCCCGGCACGCTGGGGAGTGGGGGAGGAGCTCCAGACTGCCGGAGGCGAATGCAGGGAGGGAGGGAGGGAGCTCTGCTGCAGAGGGGAGGAGGGACTCTCTCTGGCTGTCGGAGCCCCATGTAAGTGGCACCATCCGGCTGCCCTGTTAACCGCGCGCGCTCTGCATGGGGGGGAAGTCCGGACATTAACAAATTCCCCCCCCGGACACTATTTTTAGTTCAAAAATCCGGACATGTCCGGGGGAATCCGGACGAATGGTAACCCTAATCTCACCCTCAAAGATGTTTCAGTAAGTTTTTTCTCAGACTGGACAACTTCCAGGCCTGGGCACAATTCTTTCCCCTGGTACAGCTCTTGTTGCAGCTTAGGTGTTAGCTAGGGGATTCTTTATGATGGCTCCCCTCTCTCCTTTGTTCTGTTCCACCCCTTTATATATCTTTTGCATAAGGCGGGAACCCTTTGTCCCTCTGGGTTTCCACCTCCCCTCAATGGAAAAGCACCAGGTTAAAGATGGATTTCAGTTCAGGTGACATGATCACATGTCACTGCAAGATTTCATTGCCCACTTGCCAGCACACACATATACAGGAAGACTCACAGGTAAACACAGCCATCTGCGGATAATGGTCCTTGTTAATGGGAGTCATCAAGATTCCAAACCATCATTAATGGCCCACACTTTACATAATTATTATAGGCCCTCAGAGTTACATTTTATATTTCTAGTTTTAGATACAAGAGTGGTACATTTATACAAAGCAGATGATCATACTAAGTAGATTATAAGCTTTGTAATGATACCTTAGAAGAGAACTTTTGCATGAAGCATATCCCAGTTACGTTATATTCACTTATTACCGTATTTTTCTAAAACTATCCCAGTAACATTATATTCACTTATTATCATGTTTTTATAAAACCATATAGACTGCACAATGTCACACCAGCAAACACCGGGACCATTCACTGCCATGCTTTGTTATGCAATGATTCCAGACTACGTGCTACTGGCCTGGCATGGTAAAGTGTCCTACCATGGCGGACGGGATAAGGCAGCCCTCCCCAGAAACCTTTTGCAAAGGCTTTGGGAGTACATGAAGGAGAGCTTTCTGGAGATGTCCCTGGAGGTTTTCGCTCCATCCCCATACACGTTAACAGACTTTTCCAGTAGCTGTACTGGCCGCGATTGCCAGAGCAATTTAATCATTAATCACACTTGCTTTTAAACCATGTGTAATATTTACAAAGGTACACTCACCAGAGGTCCCTTGTGTGCCCTCAGGATCTGGGAGCACGCCTTGGGTGAGTTCGGGGGTTACTGGTTCCAGATCCAGGGTGATAAACATATCCTGGCTGTTGGGGAAACTGGTTTCTCCGCTTCCTTGCTGTGAGCTATCTTCATTGTCTTCATCATCATCTTCCTCGTACCCCGAACCAGCTTCCCTGTTGCATGATTCTCCATTGATGGAGTCAAAGCTCACGGTTGGGGTAGTGGTGGCTGCACTCCCTAGCATAGCATGCGGCTCCGCGTAGAAGTGGCATGTTTGCGGCTCTGCCCCAAACCTTCCGTTTGCCTCTCTGGCTTTGTGGTAGGCTTGCCTTAGCTCCTTAATTCTCATGCGGCACTGCCGTGTCCCCCTGTTATGGCCTCTGTCCTTCATGGCCTTTGAGACTTTTTCTAATATTTTGCCATTTCGTTTACTGCTACGGAGTTCAGCTAGCACTGATTCATCTCCCCATATAGTGAGCAGATCCCGTACCTCCCATTCTGTCCATGATGGAGCTCTTTTGTGATCCTGGGACTCCATCATGGTTACCTGTGCTGATGAGCTCTGCGTGGTCACCTGTGCTCTCCACACTGGGCAAACAGGAAATGAAATTCAAAAGTTCATGGGGCTTTTCCTGTCTACCTGGTCAGTGCATCTGAGTTGAGAGTGCTGTCCAGAGCGGTCACAATGAAGCACTGTGGGATAGCTCCCGGAGGCCAATAACGTCGAATTCCATCCACACTACCCCAAATCCAACCCGCAAAGGCCAATTTTAGCGCCAATCCCCTCGTCGGAGGTGGAGTAAAGAAACCGGTTTAAAGGGCCCTTTAAGTCGAAAAGAAGGGCTTCGTTGGGTGGACGTGTCCAGGCTTAATTCGATTTAATGCTGCTAAATTCGACCTAAACTCGTAGTGTAGACCAGGCCTCAGTCTTCCAGCAATATGTCTTCTCACTCTCAGCTCCTCGTGCCTCTTGCTCCCAGCTCCTCGCATGCACACCACAAACTGAAGTGAGGTCCTTTTTAAACTCAGGTGCCCTGATTAGCTAGCCTGTCCTAATTGATTCTAGCAGTTTCTTAATTGGCTCCAGGTGTCTTAATTATCCTGCTTGTCTTAATTGGTTCTAGCAGGTTCCTGATTACTCTATTACAGCCCCTGCTCTGGTCATTCGGGGAACAGAAAACTACTCATCCAATGACCAGTATATTTGCCCTCTACCAGACTCCTGTACCCCACTGGTCTGGGTCTGTCAGACAACTTATTGTTTTGGGTTTTAGAAGTTGAAAATTTTCCTTTTCTTGTTTCAGGGATTTCCTCCCTTTTCCCCCTTTGTACACCCCAATTTTCTCCACTGGAAAGAGGTGGAGAAAGGTTAAAAGAGTGTCAGAAAAGGGGTGAATAAAACTCAGCAAAAATCCCAAACCTAAATATTCTGTTTTTAAATTTCCTGTGTATAACCATTTTTTCCTACAGGAAAAAGGAGGTGGGTTGTTTCACGAGCTCTCAGTGCAGCCTCGATTACACAAACCTTGCTTTTTGGAAGCAGAGCTACGGTCCCCAATTTGAAGCTGTAGACTTCAAAGAGGTGATGCTCGGTAATTAATCAGGGAGGCTCAAGGACCCACATGTTCCTGATGCTCTTCCCAAGCTCAGATGTACCATAGCAGCACCCCAGACTCCGCTGGTCCCAGTCATGTGAATTTTCTGGGTGGTGGATAATCACAGACGTACTGTATGCAGTTTGTATATGGAACACTGCACACTTGCTCTGCGCTAGTCATCTGCAGCAGAGCACTTTACAAAAGGCCAGATGATGCTGACGATCACGTTAGAGCACAGGAGTTAAAAGTGCATTGCCAATACATAATTCTAACTGGAGCTGGCTGTCGTATTTCCGTTCAGAAGGTGGGGAGGGAGTTAAGTGAGTTAAATAGCTTTTATGAAAAATGGTTCAAGGAAAGCTTGTGTGTTTTCAAAAATTGACCTCAAATTATACAATTTTAATTTTGTTTGTTTCTAAACAAACAAAACATTTTTGTAGGATTCCCTTCCTTCCCCCGCAATTCTCTCTTTTTTTCCTTTGTCCTCTCCTTTATCAGTGGAAAAATAAATTGGGAGGTGGAGGGAGATGGGGATCAGAATTTTTCATTTAGATTAGAATCAAAATGATTTTTTTTTGTTTGAAAACAAACAAAAAAATTTCAAAAAGAATAAAAAGTTTTCATTTCATGCAATAGTTTTCCTGGAGAACATTTACTATTTTTCGAGCAGTCTCACTTGTAATGGCTTTTGTCATTTTAAGGGATTTGCTATAGCAGTGGCTCTCAAAGTTCTGCCTTGGTGACTCGTTTCATGCAGCAAGCTTCTGAGTGTGACCCCCACCCCCCATAAAAAAAAAACAACACTTTAAAAAAATATTTAACATCGGGGGGAGGGATAGCTCAGTGGTTTGAGCATTGGCCTGCTAAACCCAGGGTTGTGAGTTCAATCCTTGAGGGGACCATTTGGGGATCTGGGGCAAAAATCAGTACTTGATCCTGCTAGTGAAGGCAGGGGGCTGGACTCCATGACCT
>NC_048301.1:112629335-112658341 GCF_013100865.1 Trachemys scripta elegans
GGGGGGGGGGACCTGGGCGTAGCAAAGTGGGGGGCGGTCTCCAGGGAGGGAGCCGGGCGGTCACTGGGGCGCCTCTGCCATCAGCATCGTGCTGATGCACTTGCCCCTCTATGCACAGCTCCTTGTAGCCCCCTGCCCCCACAGCTGGGGGAGCCCCCTCTCCTGGGCTCGCTGAGCCCCTCCGACGCACGGCCGCGCCTGCCAGGGACATGTCCAGCTGCCCCTCCGCCTACATTCAGTATTTTCAGCTTGCGATGGGCACTTACCCAGCGGGCTCTGTTCAAAAAGGTGCCAAGTTGCTACCTGCTCAAATTCTCTCCCCATATCCTATGATGTCGCTATTAATGGCTGGAAGTGTATATATTAACTTTCATAGTGGCTTTAGGTAAAAGCCATTTATCTTAGGACACTTAAAACCAACTGTCTTGACTAACAGCTTCTCTAAGGCCTTGTCTTCATGGGGGGGGGTGAGGAGGGGACGTATGTTCTTAACTGGAGGTAACATTCTAGGGAAGATGAGGTAATTTGTAGTTCTCATATAGCTTAGCAGTTAGACTAGGCTCTCCCAAAACTCAATCTACTAACTCATGGAAACTGCCTCATCTTCACTAGGATTTTATCTTGTTAGCTAACTCAAGCTAAGAACACACTTTTTTTTTCTTTTTTGTAGCTAGGACAGGGCTCCAGAGAGCTGGGAAGAAGTGCCTGGCTTCTAAAATCTGTAACAGCCTCCATAATAAAGATTTTAATTCTCTTTCAGAATGCGTTACGTTGCAGCTTATCTTCTGGCTGTCCTAGGGGGCAACGAGTCCCCTGCTTCAAAGGACTTGAAGAAGATTCTCGACAGTGTAGGCATTGAGACGGATGATGAACGCCTGAACAAGGTGACAGTGCAGTAACTGATAGTGTAATACCCAAATGGGAGCCACTTCTGTATTCACTTGGCTCTGAATCTTATCTTATTAATCCAAGGGGTATTAAAAATATTTGTTTCTTTCCAAGTATGGGTATGTATGTTGTTATGGTCTCAAGTGCCAATTGCCCAATAAAAAGTATTTGGGCATAGCATTTCTGTAGATCTCAGGTTCTCTTATTTACAAAAGTTCAGACTGAATAACCTCACTGGACAGAGCTAATACAAGTTGTTTCTAACTGATAGGTCTCTGTAATTAAAGAGACAGCTGGGTGATATCCTGGAGCTGACATGGCTACAACTACACTGCATACAACAGGGTCTACCTGATGGCTCTTATCAGAGGCTAGTAGTTGCCTGGTTAGTGGTCGCCAGTGGCAAAAAAAAATTCCAGTGAGATATAGTGTTCAATTTGCAGTTATGCACTGTCTCAAAATAAATGGATATAATTCTAGTGGAGGGTTACACTTTTCTCGCAAAAGGCAGAACGTAAGAGTGGTCCCTCCAGCCCAATATCCTGTCTTCCGACAGTGGCCAATGCCAGGTGCCCCAGAGGGAATGAACAGAACAGTTAATCATCAAGTGATCCATCCCTGTTGCCCATTCCCAGTTTCTGGCAACATTATTGCATTACATTTATGAGGTGCCAAGTGTATACACAGCATTTTCCATAAAACATACAAGTCTTTGTCGCTGCTACAAGGGACATACGTCAGATATCAGGGGGTAGCCATGTTAGTCTATCCACAAAAACAATGAGGAGTCCGGTGGCAGCTTAAAGACTTAATAGATTTATTTGGGCATAAGCTTTTGTGGGTAAAAAAACCCACTTCAGATGCATGGAGTGAAAACTACAGATTCAGGCATTATTATACTGACACATGAAGAGAAGGGAGTCAAATAGTCATACATAGAGTTTGAGGCCAGAAGAGACTACTATATCATCTAGTTGGACGTCCTGTATATCAGAGGCCACTAATACAAGCTGGCCACTCGCACACTAAACCTAACAACTGGAATTAGACCAAAGTATTACAGCCCTCAGGAGACAAACTTGTGTGCCACATGCAGAGCATAGGAAACACTGAGGTGGACCAATGTCTGAGACCCCTGCAATGGCATGGAAGTAAATGAGATATACCCAGATGATATAACATCTAGGAAAAAACAGACAAGATTCTGCAGTGTTAGTGTCAGCGAAGGGAGATTTAAATACTTCTCAATGTGGTGGAGCTTTCATTCTGTGTGTGTGTTTTAAAGGGTGTTGAAAAGAAAACAGTTGATTAAATTCTATAATATTTTTTTCCACTAAGAAATCATCTTATTTGCAGACACTGTGTGTCATATATTACAAGAGATGCATTAAGAGAGATGATATTGGGGAAACTAGGTTTTTCAGATGGATAGTTGTAATCTTCAGAAAGCCAACCAACAGAGTGGTTAGTTCTGTGCAACCAGAATCCATGCAGTACTAGGATATAGTTCTGCACTCTGAAATAGAGGTTCTTATTCTGTTGTGTGTTTCAAATTGACACTTTTTTTTATTATGGTTTCCAGGGCCTTCATAAACTCTTTCACTGATCATCCCTTTCCCACAATGTTCCGTTGGAATTTGTTCTTGTCATCATTGACTTATCTGTATTTGTTAACACTGACCGGATCTTACTCCAATATAACTCTAGAGGACTCTTCAAACGCACCTTTCAGAGTAAATAAACACAAACACGACAATTCATATATTGCATACTTCACTTGAGCAGGAGATTAGTTGTTGAAAAATGTTGTTTAGATATGTTGCTATCGCTGAGCTGCAATGTACTTTTGACATTACAGTTCCTATCTTTAGAATCTTGCCTCCATTGTTTACATTGGTTTGTGACTCTCCATTATCCTGCACTGCTATCCAATAGCTGAAACACACCTGGAGAAGCTGCAGCACCCTTGACCTTTAATGCTTGTTTCTGAGATGGTAGCAGTTTGTTTTCCTGTTTAATCTTTCCCAGCCTGGACTACAACTTTGATAGTAAAATTTTCCATTCCAGTGAAAAGCTGAAATGATCAGCTGGGTTTTAGCATATGTCAGAGTACTGAGGAACGCACAGCACTTTAGGATGCTGGTTCAGGATCCCGTGCTGCAAAGCATGCACATGGAAGGGGGTACAGCATCAGTCTCATAAATGCCTAACAAACCATTGCAGAGGGTCTGTTTTGTGACTTGTAGAAGGCTTCTATATTCTTTATTGCTGTCAGCTTCCTGAATTCATTGTGAACTCACTGAAATGGATTTCATGAGGAGATGACTACAGAAAAGCACAGATGCTCCAGTGTGTCAGTCTTCAGTTTTCATCTCATGGCACACTTATACTTTTATTTCCAACTGTGGACTTGTTGGATTTCAGTGTCCTATAGAGTGGATTGTATTTATACTTCTTGGTTATTCTCCTAAAAAGAGATTGAAATATGTTGATTTGCTACTAAATATGGCTTTTATACTAAATTTGGTCCTGCTTTTTGCTATCTATGTGGACACACTATGTTTACATAACCAGTTATATAGCTTAACTTGCATTTATTTTTACCTTTTTTGTGTTAGAAAATGATGAATGACACTTAATTACTAGATTAATTTTTTACTTGTGGCTCTATTTGGATGGAAATTAAAATTCAGTTTAAAAAAAAAAGCACAAACAGCATTTAATTTTTGATAAAATAAAACTGTCTTGAATGTGCTTGATACCTAAGGAAGAAAGTTTATCAAAACATGTTTTGCAGTTAAAACTGATTTATTAAACATAGGAAATATTATCTATAGTTGTTGAATTGAACTGATTATTTCTGGTCACTGTGTCCTTATTTTTAGAACTAGCAGATCTCATAATCACACTTAACTTTTGTTCATTGATTGGAAGAAGAAAACAAGTTTTCCTGCTTCTTCAGCTCCCAATTGGTTTCTTAACTTTAAATGAACTAGTCATTGAACTGAACCAGGGGAATAAAGTGAAATGAAGAAAATATTCTCTGTAGAGAGGCTCCTGCTGTCAAAATCTGGTTTAACACTTCAACAAACTCTGGTTCTTGGTGCTTAACCAGTGCTTTTCCCCAGTTCAGTGGGTTGACTTTCTTTAAAACTTCAACAGCAAACATGTACTACTTTAATACTATTTTTATAATTATTTTAATAGATCATAAGTTTAGGTCTTAACATAGGTTGTCAATTTAAAATTAAATTTTAAATAAGTTATTTTAAAAAACCTTTATTCATTGTTTCTCTTGAGAAATAAGGCAAGATGGAATCTTACAAGCAGCTGGTTAGGTGGTATTGCACAGAAACCTGATTGAAAAACTTTTAAAACAGCTTATCAAACAATTTGTTTTAATACTTTGTAATTTCCTTAGGTTATTGGTGAACTGAACGGAAAAAATATAGAGGATGTCATTGCTCAGGGTAAGTAAAATCTCATGGTGTTGGCATGGGGGTGACATTTATGATGATTGCCTCTCTAGTTCAGTCACTAATTTAAAGATCCTTAATGGCAGAGAATTACCAGATTTTGTGTTTTCCTCATTTTGTTTTTTTTTCATTAAATCAGACTTGCTTTAGAGGGCTCTCAATTAAGATACAAATTGGGATAAATCATATAATGGGTAGGGGTCCATCCTAATTCCTGCAGGTCAGTGCCAGTACCTGCTAGGTTTCGCTTGTGGACCAGATTAAACTGGAAAGTGCTCTTTAAATATGAGTTTACAGTTAGTCTGCTCATAACAAGAGATTTCTGGACATGTTGCTAGGTGAGAGAATGAGCCAGACTTTAGCATTCTAAATTGTAGTTCTTGGTTTACCCAATTGTGTTCTTGAACTTTCTTTTGCAGAGAAGTCACTTCATGAACTAAACACTTCGTTCACACGCCTTCTGTTCTTTATTTCAGGGAGACCTAGAAATGATAAATCTTATTGAGAGAGAACACTGAAGTGAAAAATCATTTTATTTTCAGTGCAAAATTAATAAATATGAATTTAGAAAGGCACAACAATTTGAATTTCCACTTGTGGAATATTTTGCTCTGACCAAATACGTTGTTTTTAGATAACCCAAAGCTCTCTAATGATCTAATCCCCATTCCTTCAAACACTTAAGCAGATATTTTTGTAACTTTACTCACATGCCTAAGTGCTCACAGGATCAGGCATTAATGATTGTCAGTAATTACAGCAGCTATTAGATACTTCTGTGAATGTTGTATAAAGACCTGAGAGAGCCATTATGCATGCAGAGACTTAAAATGATTCAGTTGTCTGCTGATGGAATAATTTTATTTTAGAAATACAGTAGAATCTCAGAGTTACAAACTGACCAGTCAACCACACACCTCATTTGGAACCAGAAGTACATAATCAGGCAGCGGCAGAGACCCAATAAAAAACAAAGAAACAAAAAAGATATATAGTACAGTGCTGTGTTAAACGTAAACTATTTAAAAAAAAAAAAGGGAAAGCAGAATCTTTCTTCTGCATAGTAAAGTTTCAAAGATGTATTAAGTCAGTGTTCAGTTGTAAACTTTTGAAAGAAGAACCATAATGTTTTGTTCAGTGTTATGAACATTTCATAGTTACAAACAGCCTCCATTCCTGAGATGTTTGTAACTGAGGTTCTGCTGTATGTGGCTTCCTAGAATATCTGACATGATTATAAAACATGTTTATTTTGCTAGTTATAGGAATCTGAAATTCTAAGGAATTATTTAGAAATTGATTCTTAGAAATGGAGTACAAGCAAAAAGACTTGAAAACTTTGAAAGCAGAGGGAATCTCAGTATTCACAAGGGAAAAGGCAGAGAGCTAACTTTCCAGAAATTGGAGACATTAAGCAGTAGTGAGTTCACTAATCTCAAAGGTCCCCATCTGTAATGTAATTCCTACTGTGTTGGAGGGGCCTGGTTATTACACAGTACTCCTTGGAACAGCTAAAATGTTGTTTGGTCTTCTTCTATACATGGGAATCTAATCATATTCCCAAACAGTGCTGCATTCCTGCGAAGTCCAAGGTTGTAGCACATTGTAGACAATATAGACTAGACAGGACCTAGCAGAGGTCATATTGGAAATGCTCTTCTCAAAGGATACCTTTTTCTTTCTTTGGTAAAGTTTGCTTGCTGTTGATGTCTTACTTTTTAATATGGATTTAGAGAGCTTTGGGGGGTTTTGTAGGCAAAAAAATTCTGCCCAAAACTATTGTCAACACCAGGTTGATTTTTTGGTAGGCTAGCTGCCCAGTGTTTCAGTCTTAAACTCTGGAATCTTGTTGTAGAATGTGCTGTATTTTAAACAAACAAAAATATCCGGCACCTTGTTGTTCCTTGCAGGTGGCTAGTGTGGGTTAATTTGTCAGAGGCTAGCCTGTAATCACATCCCTTATGTATTTTTATATGTTTTTCTCATAGACGTGTCCATATACCATATTGACTAGGTGCCATCTTACTACATAACTTTGGTTCTGCACGTTGCAGTATTTGCAGGGCCAGGTCTACTCTGAGTGCTTAATTACTATTCTCCACCCTTTTGTTCCTTACAGGTAACGGCAAACTTGCCAGCATGCCAGTTGGTGGAGCTGTAGCAGTCTCAGCTGGACCAGGTTCTGCTGCTCCTGCTGCTGCACCTGCTGCTGGTGAGTATACGTTAAAATCTTAGTGCCTTAATTCCCATCATGTAAATTTAGGAAGCTTTTCCTTCTTTTATTGTAGTTTGGCTTCTTGTCCCGAGATTGAAATATTGACTGACATAGTTTAGTGCTGAAGACAATCTCTGCACTGTACCTGGGAATGAACTGTTAAAGTGGTGTACAGAGAAGGCGGTTAGTTAAAACCAGCCAATCAGTAAGAGTTATACACAGTTGCTTGCTCCTCACCTTCACTAATTTCTTCTGGTTTAAGTCTATAGAGCCAAAATGGACCCTCAGGTATGTGTATGCAACTCCTGTGGATGTAATTGAGAGTTGTGCATGTCTCTGAAGGCAAAATTTGGCACTTAATCTTTAAACTTATAGGTTAAAAAGAAACTGAATCCGTTAGCACCGCACAGAGTAGATATGGAGGCTGAAACTTAAAGGGGTGACTTGTGTCCATTTAATTGGAAGATATGCTTCCATGAAGAGAGCGTGTTTTGGGATCTCTTCACACCTGCAATGTCCAAAATGTACTGTAAATATTCCCAGATGAGTAAACACTGTTTAAAACTTTTCTCTCTGCAGCTGAGGAGAAGAAAGAAGAGAAGAAGGAGGAGTCTGAGGAATCTGATGATGACATGGGATTTGGCCTATTTGACTAAACTTTTGCTACAGAAGCTAATAAAACACTTTGTTTAAAATGGATGTTGAGGTGTTTTGTTATAATAACCCTAATGCCCCTGGAGTTTTCTCTCTTGTCTAACAGTGATCTGGATGTGGGCTTTGTTTAAAGGAAAAAAAACATCTTATGTAGCCTCGTTGATTCTGCATATAGGTGAAGCCAATTACATTTATGCTCCTATATCACTTAGACACCTTTGAAACCCCACCCTGAGGCACCTAAACATGCACTTGATGCTAAATCATGTTGTGAAACCCAATGGGCAGAAAATCAGAATTAGCTTGTAAATTCTACTGCATCACTTCAAAGCTAATTCTCCTAAATTATTATATTCTGTAAATGACCAAAATGGCACTGATTTCTTTGCCGATTTAGATCTTATTCCAAAACTTGTGCATTCCTTTCCACCTGCATATTGCCTACAATACTGTCAGTAACACATTCTGTAGGGATTTCACTTCCATCTCCTACAGATCTCTAAAAGCAATGCATACCTCAACTTCATCAAATGTGCAAACACAAAATCTAAAATCACTTCATAGCTTTGATATCAATTATATTAGTAGTTCTCAAAGTGTGGGTTGTGACCCCACTTTATTGGGATTATCAGGGCTGGGGTTAGACTTGTTGGGGCCCAGGGCTTAGGCTTTGGTCCCCTGTCCAAGGGACGTGTAGTAATTTTTGTTGTCAGACGTGGATTGCGGAGCAATGAAGTTTAAGAACCTCTGATCACAGATTGACTTGCATTCCACGTGTTTGGGACATTATTGTGGCTAACACTGCTGAAGTGATGTATAGTCTTATATTGTCTTCTCTACATACGGGTATAGCTGAGATGTACAACTTGTATATTTAAAATGTTACAACCCGTCCACTAGAGGATGCAATTCTAGATTGGTATAAAGATTCTTATACCAGTAGAGCTTATTCCTGTATGGGAAGGGGAGTAAGTTCAGTGTAAGATGCCTTTACAGCTGTATAACTGCATCCACATTAGGGATTATATATGTATAATTTTCAGGAAAATATACCTCTAACCAACATAGTTATACTGATAGAAAAATCTGTCTGTAGACCAGGCTCAAATATGAAAGGCAGTGTTTGGGAGGGGTGGGGATAGGATTGTTTTGTCAAGTTACAGTACCATTTTCAAAAGGTCTTTAGTAACTTGGGCACTGAAGTGCCACTGACAGTCACTAGTATTTAGGTGCCTAACTTGCTTAGGCACTCTTGAAAATCTTACCATTAGAGACCCAGGTTTCATGCATGCACTGTCCTTGCATAGGCTCTGTGCTAACTTATTTTAAACGGGGAATTCAACGGCTCTTCCTTGACTGCCTTCTAGGTTACAGTTCATGAGCTTGGCCAATATTAAGGGTAGTTTAAATTGCATGGAAATTTAAACAGGTGAGTTTTGAAATGACTTCCTCTTTCCCAGCTCAAAGACCTTTCCTCTAGGTTCCCTATCTGACTCATTTAAAGTAGGTTGGTTCCGGTTTGCATCTCTTTTCTGTTAAGGCTAAAACATTATAAAATACTCTATAAACTGCTCAGTTATAAATAGATAATCAGCATAAGATGACCAATATTGTGGTCAACGGACAGGCCCCCAGAGTGTTGGGTTTTTTATAAAAGGATACAAAGAAAAGAGTGAATTTGCCAAAAAGGTATTTTTTAACTTTATTCTCCATTTTTCATCAGCCCTCCATGAGAAGATAAAGCAGTGCTCACAGATAACTGACTTTGGTTTTTGCCATTTCAATGAGGTTTGTACAAAATAAAGGTTTTAAGGTTGCATCACAGATTTCAGTTCAACAGGAACTTAACTGTGCTACAGTTCCAATATAATAAATAGCCAGTTTTTCCAGGGCCCGTAATGGTGTCAAGGCAAGATGTGTCCATAACAAGTGAACCTGGCATCAGTTTCTGGATAGATTTAAGACGCGTAGCACCACTGATCATGTTATAGTGGTTGCACAAGAGAGGATGAAAGCACAGTTGACAGTTGCAAATGTCTATGAAAGAAACAGGCACAGCCTCTTGCTTGTACGTAATTGAAAAAAGCTGATTGTGGCTGTAGCCTCTACCTAACTTTCTAATAGCAGCTGGAAGGGCAGCCAGTCTCCTAGGTTGCTCACTTGCCCCACAAATGCTGGGCTAGCGGCTAGCCCCTCCCTCAGTCAAAGGAGGTGATATTATCTCTGCCATCTCTTCCACTTGTTCCCCTACAATCAGTATCCTCTCCATGTTCTTTGAACCAATGGTAAGCCAGCTCGTTCTCATCCAAACAGCAGCTGAGGCACTTGACCCTTCTGGCTGGTCGGAAAATAAGAGCTGGGCCCCCTCAGCATAGCGAAGGCACAGCAATCTCCACCTCCTCACCAACCCTTGTAACTGCCCCATAGCTCTCTAAAGAGGACAGGTGACAAGATGGAACCCTGTAGCACTCCCTGGGAGGGCCCACCCAGCAGCCTTTGAGAGCCTTTACTTATACAAGAATGGTCCCACCCCAAAGCAACCCCATTCACTCCTGGTACAGCCCCCAACTGAGTCCACACACCTTATGCTTAACAGTATCAAAGGCAGCTGGCAGTTCTAAGAATGTCAGGGTGGAGATGCAATCTTGGCCCATTGCCAGGAAATTATCTACTGATGTAACAAGAGTTGGTCTGTCACGTGCCCCCAAATTAACAAGTGTCCAAAGGTACTGTGGCCACCTGATTGTCACCATTTGTTCAATAATTGTAACCAGAAAAGGCAGCTGAGATACAGGCTGATAACTGGCCTAGCCAAGTCTCAATGGCTCCTAGTCTAGCACTTTGCATGAGCTGTGCTCTGCACAAGAGGCCTAACTACTCCAAATGTCCTTCTCCCATTCTTCACCTGTCCTCCCACGCTGTTCTTTAGGCCTGGAACTATCAACCTAACCTGAGGCGTTGGCCACCTACCATCTACTCCAGAACCCTCCTGAAAATGCACCATTTCTGCTAAACCTTATGCAACTAATCTGCCCTGGAAAGCATAGTCTCAGGTTTGTGTGTTTAAAAAACAACTGACTACATCACATCACTTTGTGATAAATATATGATCAGATCACTTGGTGCTCTGTTTGTCTGCAGCATGTGGCTAGTCTATGGTAAACCCCTGGGTGCAGAGACCACTTCTGTGTTCTGAACATACCAGCACTTGTTAAATACTGCATTGGTGGAGTTCCCAGAATACCCTCAAGATGGTAATACACTTTACATAACATTCCATGAAGCTTACAGAGGGAGGGGAACTTATGTATTTTTAAGCAATTAGGTATGCAGGAAGTTTGTATGCCTGTTTCACAATTCAATAGCAGACCATCTAGTCTGTCTTATGAAATGATAAAAGTTTACTCCAAACAAGGAAGCAAAGTATTTTCATCTATTCTCTGCAACTCCCAGTCTTTCCCGTTGCCACTGAACTGGTTTATAATCAGAGTGCTATATCTAGAAATCTCCATCAGCTTCCTCTAACGCAGTAGGTCAAATTAATCATAGTTCTAACTCCATAGACTTCAGCAGGTGTCTACCACTGAGCAATTTGGCCCATTGCTTTGTCTCTATAGGTGCTATTCTGTATTTTCAGTTCTAGCTTCCTTCTTCACAGTCATAATGCTTGCATGAATCATCATAAAAGGTGCTTTAAAAGATAAGGACAAGGGCTTGTTCCTACTGAAACCACAGGTAAGGCCCAGAAAGTTGTGGTATATTGTATACTCTACACCTCTATCCCGATATAACATGACCCCATATAACACGAATTCGGATATAACGCGGTAAAGTAGTGCTCTGGGGGGACATGGCTGCACACTCCGGCGGATCAAAGCAAGTTTGATATAATGCTGTTTCACCTATATCGCGGTAAGATTTTTTGGCTCTCAAGGACAGCGTTATATCGGGGTAGAGGTGTATAATCCTCTAAAGATATCCCTTTCTCTTTATGTATCCCAATGTCAGGAATAGGGCTCACTTTGGCGCATCCTATGGCACAAGCTCTGTTCCAAAGGTAGTGACATCAGCAATATTGGGAAAGGAAGGAGAACCAAATCTTTATCCTGGAGGTTATAGTGGTAACTGATTACCATAAAATACCTAGCAAGGGAGAGTGCTCTGCTAATAAGGATGGTGGTGAGAGATGGAAACTTTCATCTCTGGGATATTAGTTCTACTCCAGCTCAGCACTGACGGAAAATCATTTCTTGTGAGCACCTCAGAGCAGGAAGCGTGACGTCTTCTCTATTTGGAAACTGCCAGATATATCCCAGGTGCTACTGGAAATAGTAATTAAGTGATGGCTCCGTGGTGGCATCTGTCAAGTCAATTAGTATTCTCCATTGAGTCACTGAGGGTAGGTCTACACTGCACCTGGGAGCAAGCCTCCCAGCTCAGGTGAACAGACTCAAGCTAGCATGCTAAAAATAGCAATGTGGAGCCTGGAACTCGGGTGGAGATTGGTTAGCTACAGAAGCTCAGAGATAGGGTGTGGGGTGGGCTTAAGAGTCCGAGCTGCTGCCTGAGCCACAACATCCACATTGCTACTTTTAGCACCGTAGCTTGAGCCCATCTTGCGTGAGTCTGACTCCCCAGGCTATTGCTCCAGCCTACACTTACCTGCATTAAATTTGGGTTTGTTTTTTTAAAGGAAAAAGTAGTTGTAAGAACAAATATTGCCGTACTATGAAGCAAAGACTCTGTCCTGGCATAGACTAGTAAAGCAGAGCTGTGTTACGAAGGTCTAATACACAGTCACAATGCACAAAGGCAATTCTAAAATAGGGAGAAAGTCAACTGGAGTCTTTCCCTCAGCTTTAATGAGAGTTGGATCAGGCCCTGGATTGTCTAAAGGAACATTGTGTAGTCAAGCTGTAACATATGAATGTCATAAAAAAGAGAGGCCGACGTTGTTTGTGTATGTGCTGTACCATAATAATAGCATCATGTTAATTGTATGTAACCCACGTGACTAACAAGAATGTAATGAAAAGGTTGCAGAAAAAGCTCTCACTGCATACCGAGCATTCAATGGGCATGAATGAATATGCAATTTTTGATGAGAATCCAACATGTCAGAAAGGCAATGGTGTAAAGTCTGCTGACACAACACATTTGAGGGTCACACAGATTTCCCCGCCACTGGTTGCTTACTGAAAAATCACTGGTTTTGGGGATTATCACCTGGGAGAAAAACATCATCATCATTTTGTTTGTCAACATTTTCTTACCAGCTAAAGAATCCAGGAAGTGTTCAGCCAGAAATTTCCATTTACACTGTTTATTGCAACAATCATAACAATGTTGTGCTATTTTGCCAGGCAATAATAAGTCCTCAGTCATATAACCTTGAAGGCCAAAGACTGAGTGATGAAAACATCTGAGGAGATGTTTCTCAACTGGTGCAGCCCCAGCACCATTGTTTTTCTCCTTCAGATACAGACTGAGAACCCTGCAGTTTACAAGGTGCAGAAAAACAGACAGAAACAACATTAGCCCAAGAGGAAATTTGGTCTTTTGGTTGAAGCACTGAGCTAGAATTCAAGGGATCTGGATTTAAGTCCCAACTCCTATGTGATGTTGAGGCAGTGACCCTCTGTGCCTCGGTTCTCCTTTGTAAAATGTGACTAGGAAAGTTTCCTTTGGCTTTGCCTACAGCAGAAAGGTTTTTTTTCCAGTATAACCTAAAGTATGAATTTAAACCAATACACTTACACCTGTCAGGGATGGTCTAAATAATACTTAGTCCTGCCATGAGTGCAGGGGACTGGACTAGATGACCTCTCGAGGTCCCTTCCAATCCTATGATTCTGTGATATGGGGTCACAAATCGAGCTAGCCCTTTAAGAGGGTTGGGGTGCCACTGCACTTGTCCCAGCTTAGCTCTCCTTCCCAGATGAAGGAGCTAAGTGCTGAACTCATGTGACAAAGGTCCTGTGACTAAACCAGGCTTGTTGGGGCCGGAGAGCGAACAGCCTGTGGAGCATGAGCAGGGAGGAATTGCAAACAGCAGTAGAACTGGGAGATCCGAGGAAGTCGGAATTAGTGCTTTACAAAGAGTGGGAGGAGAGTGAATCCAGGAAGAGGCCCTGGGAAATCGGAGCCCCACAATGAGGCTATCTGAGGGACGCTAGATAGCCGTTATGGAGGGTTCCCAGGATCGGAAACCTGTAGTAGAGAGTGGATGTGGATGCCCCCATACTGCTGTTGTGTGTGAGGAGGATGGAAAGACTGTACTGTCATCTAGTGAGGTGATGTGGTGAGCCCTGTGACCAAGAGAGGATGACAGGTCTGACTAATGCCCAGCACCTAAAGTGTTAGATGCCAGTGGTTGGCTGGAGTGAGGGAAACTGAGGTAGCACATGGGCCTGAAGCCAAGCTGTGTAACTTCCTGCTGCAACTTGTATAATCCCTATGTAGCTGTTCTTGTTATGGTATAAGTCTCTTTTGGGTTAGTTTAATGTGGCATAGGAAGGGGGTTAAGTTAAAGCAAAAAAAGCCACTCTGACTCTGGAATAAGAATGTCCACATGGACAGTTATGCTGGCATAAATGGAGAAATTCTCCTGTATAGACAAGGCTTTCATCTGCCTTGTCTGTGAGCTCATCAGGGCACAGGCTAACTTTTAAGCTTTGTCTACATGGGAACACATCACCAGTTATACCAGTGTTTCATGTTTTTCTTGATCCTGAGACCATTGAAACCAATGGCAATTAGGATACTGGATTCCCCCACTGCAAGTGTTCCCAACCTGACTATTGTGCTTGTCAAGATCCAGCAGTTTAGCTTATTAATTACTACTGTTACAAGCAGTTATGATTCTAGTAGGCCTATCTTAGCTGACAGAAAATCTTAAAGCAATATTGTAATCAGAAATAGGACTTTAATATCAGTATTGACTTTGCTTATTTATGGAATTAGTACTTATTATCATACCTCCATCAAAGTCTGGCCCCTGAAATTCTTGAGGGGATGAAATAGGATGGCAGGAGTCTCCTAGCTGTGATATTCTGCCATCTTGGTGGCAGTGGAATAGAGTCCTGTCTAAAGGCATTTGATGTTTAGAAATGTGTTTGAAAAAAACTTTACCTTCCCCTGTAAAATAACATAAATTGCTTGGCATCTGGTCATGTTTTTTGTGCACAACTTCATAATTTCTGGGATGAGAAGTATTCTTTAGATGGTGTGTAGTCCTATACTGCTTTTCCAACAACAACAAACATTTCTTTTTCAGAGGCATTCAAATGCATCACAGTCACTCTGTGAAATTATTCGCCTGAGCAGAGTCCAGATGTTACAAGTGTAACCCTTCTGCTCATCTAAGTTGGCAGCAACAAGGGCCGGATTCTGTATCTATGGGTTCCGTTTCAATAACGCAAAACCGGCTTGAGCCCCCACCCAGTGACCTGGGACAATTACATACCACCCCCTGGGCGCCTCCAAGAGGCAATACTTCCCCTCTCGCAAGCACGGAGTCTGAGTGTAGCAGAAAATGTTTAATAACATGAGGTAAACGACATCAGCATTAAATTGGAAAAACACCACAAACAGGATTCATAACACAAACCAGGAGCAAAAAACCCACCCCAGCAAATTGGGCTGTGTCCTTTCCCTTTGGTTCTTGAATCCAGCAACCCAAAAATCACTCAGAGTCCCCAAAGTCCAAGACCCTCAAAGTCTCTTGGGTCCAGCAACCCCCCAAAGTCCCAAAAGTCTAACAACCCCCAAAGTCTCTGTCCCTGGTCAGTGCAGCCCCAGAGTAAAAGGGGGGCACGCAGGGTGTTAAGGGGCACCTTACGTGATCCGAGGCCAGCCGGCCATCTCTCCATGGGGTTCTGCCGCAGCCTTCACCACTTTCTGCCATCCCACGAACTGCTCCACTCTACGAGCTGCTCCGCTCCACTCACCGACCTGTGAGCCGCTCCAGCCGTCTCCACAAATGGCATGGCTCACCGACCTGTGAGCCGCTCCAGCCATCCCTGCAAACAGTTCCGCTCGCCATTCCTTGAGCAGCTCCAACCGTCCCCAACAGGCTCCACGCTGCTCACTGCTCAGCCAGCCACTTAGCAATATAGCTTCAGGCTCCCCCACTATTTAACACAGCACTCAGTGATCTTAGCTCTTAATAACTTCAGCGCTTTTGTGATTTCAGCTCTTAGCAATTTCAGCTCATAATAGAGGAGCCCCAGTGCTGGTGCACCATTGGCCCAAAATGAATTCAGCTCAGCAGTCTGTAACTAGACTCCTAATGGAATCAAAGTTAGCAACATTCAACAGTAGAGAGAGAAAGTGGTGCAATTGGTGTTTCAAACCATCAAAGCAGACCCATACCATCACATACAAATACCTATCCCCATCCTCTCTTAATTCACTGGGTTTTGTAACCCATGCCCCTTGTCTAGCAAGTGCTACTTAATTACTGGTGAGTCTCTCTGTCATACAACAGTTCCACTGGCCTTGCTTCACCGAATCAGGGTAACAACACTTTATTCTTCCTGCCCCAACAACAGAGAAACTGGGGATCCCACACCAGCCAAAGTAACCACTTTCAGTTGTTGTTGTCCCAGCCTAGGCGGGTAGGTGTGCCTATGCAAACAAGGTCAGCCCCTGAAGTTCTTTTCAACCCTCACCATAATTCACCACCAGATGTCAGGGTAGAGCTTATCCTGACTCTGCTTACATCAGTACAGAACAGTTCAGAACCAGACCCGCTGCTTGCAACTCTAGAAAAGTATGTTGGACAGTTTAACTTCTGATTTATTTGCCTTGTACCTCTGAGAACAGGGCCAGTGCAAGGAAGTTTCGCGCCCTAGGCGAAACTTCCACCTTGCGCCCCCCACCCAGCCCTGCGGCAGCTCCCCGCCCCCCCTCCACCCTGAGGCGCTCCCCCCTGCGGAGCTCCCCCCCATCCTCAGCCCCCCCCCCCCGCCCGCGGCAGCTCCCCCCTGGTACAGGGGACCGTGTGGCAGCTCCTCCCCCGCCCTGAGG
Source organism: Trachemys scripta elegans (assembly GCF_013100865.1). Classification (NCBI taxonomy): domain Eukaryota; kingdom Metazoa; phylum Chordata; order Testudines; family Emydidae; genus Trachemys; species Trachemys scripta. The sequence goes on from NC_048301.1 coordinate 112,645,599, forward strand.
CACCCCCCCGCGGCAGCTCCCCAGGCCTGGGGAGCCGTGAGGCAGCTCTGACCCAGGGGTTCCCCTGGGCTGCCGGCGGCGAGCTGACCCAGGGAACCCCTGGGCTGCCGGCAGCATGCGGACCTGGGGAACTCCTGGGCTGCCGGGGGCACGCTGACCCAGGGGAACCCCTGGGCTGCCGGCAGCACGCGGACCTGGGGAACTCCTGGGCTGCTGGGGGCACGCTGACCCAGGGGAACCCCTGGGCTGCCGATGGCGCGCTGACCCAGGGGAACTCCTGGGCTGCCGGCGGCACGCTGACCCGGGGATCACCTGGGCTGCCGGCAGCGCGCGGACCAGGGCCAGTGCAAGTTTCGTGCCCTAGGTGAAAGTTCCACCTTGCGTTCCCCTGCCCCCAGCTAACCTCACTCCCCCATGGCAGCTAACCCAGCCCCCCACCCGGGGAGTCCGCCACCCCCCCCAACCGGGGAGCTCCCCCCCTGCAGCAGCTTCCCACCACACCCCCCACCCGGGGAGCCCCCCCCGGCAGGACCCCCCCCCCCCCCGCAGCTAATCCCGTCCGGGGAGCCCCCCCCCTCTGCGGCAGCTAATCCCGCCCGGGGAGCCCCCCCCAGATCACCTCGGCTCCGCCTCCTCCACTGAGCATGCCGGCGCCACTCTAATTCTCCTCCCGTCCCAGGCTTGCGACGCCGATTGGAGGAGACTTAGAGCGGGGGCTGTGTGCTCAGCGGAGGAGGCAGAGTGGAGGTGATCTGGGGCGGGGAGTGGTGCCCCTGTGCTTCCCCCCTGTTACTGCGGGCGGCCCTCCCCGCGCCCCCCCACCCCAGCTCACCTTCACTCCACCTCCTCGCAGGGGTGGCATGTTTGTAGAAATTTTGGTGGTGCCCAGAACCCGCCCCCGCCCAAACTCTGCCCCCCCAAACTCCGCTCCCCACCTGCCTAAGTCTCAGGGAGGGAGTGTGGGTGAGGGAGGAGGTCTGGGGTGCAGGCCCTAGGCTGGGGCAGGGGATTGGGGTGCAGGGTGCAAGCTCTGGAAGGGAGTTTTGGGATGGGAGGGGTGCAGAGGGATGGGGTGCAGGGGTGACGGCTGTGGGGTGTGGCTGCAGATGAGGGGTTTGAAGTGTGGGAGGGGCTCAGGGCGAGAGTAGGGGTGTAGGGGGTGAGGGCTCTGTCTGGGGCTGGGAATGGGGGATTTGAGGTGTGGGAGGGGCTCAGGGCGAGAGTAGGAGTGTGGGGGGAGAGGGCTCTGGTTGGGACTGGGGATAAGGTGTTTGGGGCGCTGGAGGGACTCAGGGCTTGGGCAGAGGGTTGAGGGTGCAGTGGGTGGGGGTGAAAGCTCTGGCTGGGGGTGTAGGCTCTGGGGTGGGGCAGAGCTGGGGATGAGTTTGGGGTACAGGCAGGTTGCTCTGGGACAGGGGCCAGAGAGGAGGACTCCCCCCAGCTCTTTCCCTGCCAGCAGCAGCAAGTTCTGGGGTATGAGCCCCCTCTTCCCGCCCCCCCCAGCAGCACACTCACCCCCACCACTGTCACTGCATGTGCTCCAAGGGTCCCTCTCAGGTCCTGGAATCTCCCTCGCCTCCCCCATGGTGGGGCACTGCGTGTGCCTCCTCCCCTGCTGTTGCCCCTGACTGTAGCCTCACTGGGGGTGAAGGATGGGGGTGCCTCCTTGCCCAGCATGGGGCAGGAGCAGTGACTGCGAGCAGGGGGGTCCCCGGTGGTGCTGGAGGGTCCCATTGGAAAATGAAAGGGTTTGAGGTGTAAGGGCAGGCTCAGAGTCAGTCTGCCCTGGCAGTGGTGGGGGACACTAGGACTCTGCGGCAGCAGTTGTTGCAGGGAAGCAGCATGGAGGAGACAGAGACAGACAGGCTCTGCTCCGGGACAGAGACTCTGGGGGCGTGAAAGGCGAGCGGGGGCGGGCTGGAGCAGCAAGTCGGGGCCAGGGGACACTTGGGGAAGGCATGGGGGGGCTGCAGGTGGGGTTGGGGGGCACACACGGCCCCAAGTATTGCTGGAGCTGGGCCCCTGGCTCTGAGTATTGCTGGTGCCCGAGCACCACGTGGATCGGCTTTTAGGCGCCCCCAACCACTAGGCGCCCTAGGTGGCCGCCTAGTTTGCCTAAATGGTTGCACCGGCCCTGCTCAGCGCCTCGGCTTCGATGTAAAGCACTCTCTGGCACTGCATGTTTCTCAGCACCTGTCCAGTACTGAGAGAGAAGCACAAGAAACTGGTCCGAGAGAGGACACTGCCCAATATCGAGGAAGGACAAACATGGAAAGTGTGACCCGTGTCGAACCACAACTCCACTCCTGTTCTGCAAGCAGCACCGTAGACTCCACCGTGCTCGCAGGTGCCATTGAGTCCGGTGCGGGGCCATCTGCCAATGCTGGGGGATCATCATGGTGCCAGTGGGATCGCAGTGCCTTCCAACCTTGAGACCTTTGCAAGGGCCAGGGCCCTGACTGGACAACTACTGGCTCTGATGAGCGTGTCGAACAGAATGGAGCATGTTGCCCCGAGCTCATATCCAGCACCAGATCCTTCGGTACCGACCAGAGGAAAACTGGCCTTTCTGTCATCGGCAAAGATGTCTCTGGTACGGCACCAGTCGATGGAAACAAAGGGTACTGCTCCCCCAGGGTCTCCTGAAGAGTCCTCGTCCTCAGAATCAGAGGTGGAGCCCTGTGCAGAGCCAAAGGGCCACTGCCAATATCTGTCCTACATCCCGCTGGTTCTTGGTGTCTTCAAGCCAGCACCGATCCTCCTCCCTGGCTCCGACCAAGAAGCCAAAGAGAACCACAAGGGGAAGATCCCCCATTTCCCGTAAGGGCTCTCCTCCGCCCGGTCCTTTCCAAGACCCGTGCCGGGCGACTTGACACCTCCATCACGGAGTTGGGCCCCAGCTCAAGTAGAGCGGTCCAGCCCATCCTGCACTATGCCTGCCATCCCAGACAGTGATGAGGTCCTCTGTCATCTAGAAGTCCCGTCAACACCGGAGGCCCTGCAGGCAGCGCAGGAGATCCTGACACTACCAGTGCTGCCCACACCAGCTCTGGCAGTACCCTGGTCAAAAGGTAAACCCGCCTTGGGTCCTTACTGTGTGTCCCCACTTCAGCGGCACCGCTCCCCATCACGGGGGATGTCCTGCCAATTCTCGCCCACTCGGAGCCGTCACTTTAGGGAGGAAAGCTCAACGAAGCCCTCTTCGGTCTCCGGGCCCTTGGCACTGACACGCACCCCCCAGCAAGAGCATCTTGACCAGCTGTTCATGTCTCCAAGGCCTCGGCACTGGTCACGCGAACCATCATTTGAACGCGGCCACTGGTAACTGATGCCTGTTGCCGACACGTGGACCCCCGCCGTCGGGAAATCAGACAACGTGGTACCAGTCGAGCAGAGTGAGGCGTGGATCGCAGGTCTACCGATGCCGATCTGCTGAACACCAGTGGGCCCTGAGTTCCCGCACGAGGGACTGGACTCGGTCAGTCAGGTCAACGTCAAGGCGTAGCGGCTGGCACCACATGGAGAAGGAACGCTGGTCCACTCGATCATGATTGCCTGTCAGAGACCACTCTGCCTCCGGCTCCAGAACTGAGCAGGTGTCCTTGACGGCAGGACAAGCCCCGGCACCAGCGGTACCATCCAATTGTCGGGAAGGCAACCGACCCCGTGGCCCCAAAGCCAGTGGCTACCAGCTGCCTGGTACCCCTGGAACCTGTGGGGGTTTCCCCAGCTCTTGGAGACAGTCCGCTTGGTGGCAGAGTCCTCAGATAGGCCATCAGCCTCAGCATCCCACCCTCCAAGAGAAGTAGAGGCCCTGTAAGGTAGGACACCCTAGGCCCACGAGCAGACAGGGGAACAGTCTGCTGGACCACCAGGGGACATGGCGGCTCCCACAGCACTGGCTTCGTCCTCGAGGAGGGCATGGCTGTGGCCAGGTTGGCCCTCCAGGCAGGTTCGGACGCAGCGGACTCCGCAGCTGGCACCATGGACTCGGCCATCTCATGCAGCGGGCATCCTGGCTGCTCCTCTCTGGCCTGTTGACAGAGGCTCAGCAGTCAATGCAGGACCTCCCCTTCGACGGCCAGGCCCTGTTTGCAGAACAGACAGACAGTAAGCTGCATGAGCTAAACGACTCCTGCCCCACCCTGAAAACTCTAGGGCTGTACATCCTCGGTCCAGCCTGTAAGTGGTTCAAACCGCACCCAGCTCAGGGTCAAGAGAGCCAACCCCAGCAGGGCCGCCCCCCAAAAAGAGCAGGAGCTACAAACACCTTCTCCCTTCGCCCAATCATGTTCAACCTGCAATAAACAGGGGAGCAAGTGGGCGTTTTGAGGGTGGGCCCGAGGGCGATCTACCAGACTATACCCTGGATCTATCTTTCCCGCCTTTCTCCAATCGCCTTTCTTTTTTCTTCCCAACATGGACTACCATAACTTCAGACCGCTGGGTCTTCAGTACAGTGGCGCAGGGTTATACCTTCCAGTTTCTGTCTTCCCCCCCTACACCCTTCTTCCCCGTCCCTCTTTAGGGACTTCCCTCATGAGAATCTCCTCGCACAGGAGGTAGAAGGGTTGCTGCAGCTGGGTGCGATGGAAGAGGTTCCTCATGAATACAGGAACAAGGGATTCTATTCCCAGTATTACTTAATCCCAAAGGCTAGGGGCGGTCTACGGCCCATCCTGGACCTGCAAGACCTCAGCAAATACCTAAAGAAGTTGAAGTTTCACATGGTCTCCCTGACCTCCATCATCCCCTCCCTGGATCCGGGAGACTGGTATGCCACTCTCGACTTGAAGGACATGTATTTTCATACAGCGATCTTCCAAGCACACAGGCACTTCCTACACTTCACAGTGGGGTCGGACCACTACCAGTTTGCGGTCCTCCCTTTCGGAGACAAGGCAAGGGTCATCCTTATAGCCACTACTTGGCCGTCACAACATTTGTTTGGTATGCTGCTGGACCTGGCAGTAACACCCACACTTCCACTTTTGTCCCACCCAGACCTGATCTTGCAAGATCACAGCTGTTTACTCCTCTTGAACCTCAGGGCCCTCCACCTGACCATGTGAATGTGCCATGGTTGATCCCAGCAGAACAGACCTGTTCAGAACATGTCTGCCAGGTCTTGCTAGGTAATGGGAAACTGTCTACTAAAGTGACTTACCTAGCCAAGTGGAAGCATTTCTGTGTGGTCTTCCCAACAAGGTCTCTCTCTGACTTGGTTGCCCCTTCAGTCTGTGCTGGAATACCTGCTCCATCTGAAACAGGGACTAGCTTTTTCATCAATCACAGTGTACCTAAGAGCAATCTCAGCCTTCCACCCTCTGATGGACAGTATGTCGATCTTCTTTCATGAAATGTCCATCATCTTCCTGAAGGGATTAGAAAGATTTTATCCTCACATTCGCAAACTGATTCCACCTAAACCTGGTCTTATCAAGACTCATGGGACTCCCCTTTGAGCCCCTGGCATCGTTCCCTCTCTTGTATCTCTCCTGGAAGGTTGGCTTCCTGGTAGCAATTACTTTGGCCAGGAGGGTCTCAGAAATCAGGGCCCTTACATCAGAACCTCCGTATATGGTGTTCTTTAAGGACAAGGTTCAACTGCGTCCCCACCCAGCATTCCTTCCAAAGGTGGTCTCATAGTTTCATAGTAATCGGGCTATTTCCTGCCAGTTTTCTTCCTGAAATCGCACAGGAATGCAGAGGAGTGGCATCTCCACTAGCTGGATGTTAGACGCGCCCTGGCCTTCTACGTGGAGAGGACCAAACCGGTCTGTAAACCACGCAGCCCTTTGTGTCAGTAGAAGACAGGATGAAAGGCCTATCGATTTCAACCCAGAGAATTTAATCCTGGATCACTCCCTGTATGTGCACGTGCTACAAGCAGGTGGGCAGTCCAACCTCTTGCCATCTTGACCGTCCATTCGACCAGGGCTCAGGCTTCAGCAGCAGCATTTCTGGCCCATGTCCCGGTCCAAGACCTCTGCAGATCAGCGACCTGGTTGTCAGTTCATACCTTCTCCATCCACTACGCTATCACCCAGTAGGCCAGAGATGATGCCAAGTTTGGCAGAGCAGTGTTGCAGTCTGCATTTCCATGAACTCTGAACCTATCTCCTTGGGCACCGCTTGTCATCTAATGTGAAATGGACATGAGCAAGCACTCGAAGAAGAAAAAACGATTACTAACCTTTCCGTAACTCTTGTTCTTCAAGATGTGTTCCTCATATCCGTTCCACAACCTCCTGCCCCCCTGTTGGAGTTAGCTGGCAAGAAGGGACTGAGAGGATGTGGGACTATTAGGCCCCTTTATGCTGGCACATGAGCTCATGGCACCAGAGGATGCTAGTTGCCTTAATAGATACCACTGAGGGAAAAATCTTCAGCAATGGTGAACGTGGCGTGCGCACACCTAATGTGGAATGGACATGAGCCACACAGCTTGAAGAACAGTGGTTACAGAAAGGTTAGTAACTTTTTTTATTCAGAAACCAGTTTAATGAAAGCTAAAAAGTACATTTTAGCCTGTTTAATGCACAGACTATAAGCCTTTTTCTGAGCCACTTATAGTTTGGTTATTCATTAGTGATTAACTACCTCTGTAATGTATTGACTTTGTTTAATGGAGCAAAATAGAGAAAAAGCAATTGCACTAAAATGCAACAAAATATCCTTTCCTTTCTTTGGAAAGGAGCATGCTTTGGTATGACATACCAAAATAAAGCAGAAATAAGTGGTCCAGAAGAAGGATGTATCATGGGGGGCGAGACAAAGTTTCTGTATACACGGTGGAAAAGATTGGGGAAGCTCACTTTAGAGAGATGCTTAAGAGGATCTGAGGTCTATAAAAAGACAGAGGAGAAAAGGTAGATCATTTGTAGATCACCAGGGACATCTGGTGAAATTGAAAGGCTACAGATATAAAAAAAAATGTGCATTTTTCATAAGGAAACCTGCAGAAATCAGTGTTCTAAGATTATAATTGTGGTCAAGAGCATACAATTTGAAGGATAGTGAGAATATCCATATTTGTAGTAGGTAGTGTGACAGACCCAGACCAGTGGGGTACAGGAGTCTGGTAGAGGGCAAATATACTGGTCACTGGATGAGTAGTTTTCTGTTCCCTGAGTGACCAGAGCAAGGGCTGCACTAGAGTAATCAGGAACGTGCTAGAACCAGTTAAGGCAGGTAGGCTAATTAGGACACCTGGAGCCAATTAAGAAGAAGCTGCTAGAATCAATTAAGGCAGGCTAATCAGGGCACCTGGGTTTTAAAAGGAGCTCACTTCAGTTTGTGGTGTGAGTGTGAGGAGCTGGGAGGGTGTGCTGCTGGAGGACTGAGAAGCACAAGTGTTATCAGACACTAGGAGGAAGGTTGTGTGGTGAGAATAAGGAAGGTGTTTGGAGGAGGCCATGGGGAAGTAGCCCAGGGAGTTGTAGCTGTCATGCAGCTGTTACAGGAGGCACTATAGACAGCTGCAGTCCACAGGGCCCTGGGCTGGAACCCAGAGTAGAGGGTGGGCCCAGGTTCCCCCCAAACCTCCCAATTGACCTGGACTGTGGGTTCTTCCAGAGAGGAAGGCCTCTGGGCTGTTCCCCAACCCACATGGTGAATCTCTGAGGCAAGAAAATCTGCCAATAAGTGCAGGACCCACCAAGATAGAGGAGGAACTTTGTCACAGTAGGTAGGATGCTTTCTTAGAAAGGAGATAAAAATCTCCATTCAGGGCACAACTGAACCACTAAATAACGGGGACACTTCTTCCTAATCCCTGTTTGCTGTTTATTGTATAACTGTCCACTATGAGCTTTTTGCCTTCCTTGGAAGCAGCTGGTATCGACCACTGTCAGACAGTTTATCAGAGTACACAAACCACTCGTCTGATTTGGTATTGCAATTCCTAAATTCCTGTTCAAGTATGCTGGCATTTATGACAGCAGTAGGGACCATTCAACTTTTACAACATTCTCTTCACTAAAACAAACATAGTTATTCTGAAGTCTGCAGCTAAGGTTTATTTCTCTCTTCTGACTTTAGAAAATTTACCACAATAATTATTAATTTTCGTGCCTGGATAAATACAAAAACTGCTTAACTAGACACACTGGACTTGAATAGTTAGAGCTTGATAAAGTGTGTTCTAAATCACAGTTCTCTCCAGTAAATGTCCGTTGTGGGCCTGAATGCAGTTCCTTTTATGTGTCCATAATGCCACTAAGTTTGTATACTCCATATCTTTTTATTTCCCCCAGCCTAATTGTCTTCTCATTGTTCCCAGTCCATAGTGCTAGAAAATAAGTGTTAACGTATGGAACTAGAACTTGCTGTCCCACAACATAATGTCATGCTACTACTGCCAAATTGGCCATACAAGATTCTTACCACATTTTCTGTTTGTGGATAAATAACACTGAGCTGACTTGAAATAAATGTGTACTTTTAAAAAAAATTGTTCCCATGGACTTTTTTTGTCTAGAAAAGTGTTATGAAGACAACATGGGGCATATTGGATCCACCTGTGGGAAACATGCGCTTAGATGTGATTAGGTTGATATCCAGCCTTCTACAGACTAACACAAACAATGTGAACTTGGAACTTATGGAGTTGAACAGCATAGGAGTTAGACTGGTAAGAATAATTTACTTACACTGTTAAAAGCTCTACACTATCCTCTTCATTTTTATAAAATCACAGAAATTAGAGGGCAAAGTCCTGTTAAGATATCACAATGTCTATTCATTTTGTCAGTGCAGATTGTGCCCTAGAGTGTTTTTGCAGTAAGCCATGTGATGAGGTTTTCACCACTTCCCTTGTGAGACTATTCCACCATCTGGATTTTGTTAAACTTTCTTCCCGATGGTAACTGAGAATTTTCCTCAGCTCTGCTTAATCATTTACTCTTTAGACCTCTATACAGTACATGGCTTTTCGTACTCCTCGGTGTTTACACTCTACAGACAGATCTAGATTGCTACCTTATCTTTACTATCTCCCCATGCTCAAATTCTTTCAGCCAACCTACATAAACGTACTTTGCTTTTATTCTTTCTTCCTGAGTCATTCCTTAATTTTTTTGTTCTTTTAATTCCTTTTAAATGTGTCAGCTGTATATAGTGCATTAAGTACAGTCCCATCAGTGACATTAAGGACTGGTTATCTCCCTGGTCTGAAGTGGTACCTCTCTGTATGCTGCCAAACCTGTAGTGGTTTCGCCACTGTATTGCACTTGAAAACCTGTATCTAGTTGGCGATCTTCTTGCCACATAGATTTTCCCACTGAATATGTATTTTTGCCTTATGTTCTAGCATGCATTTTTTCCAGGTTGACTTTTATTTCCTACTTATGCTTCAACCTTTTTATTAGTTGCCATTATTTTTGTCCTCCTTGGCTTTGCATACATCTCCATTTTATATAATCTTAATTAGGTATGCTGTTTGTATAATACGTTATATTAGTGTAGAGTGTAAAATAAAACTAGGCCTAAGCCATTTAAACGTTCTTCATATTCTGCAGTGGATGCCATTTTAAAATGATTTTACAAATGCCAAGTTTACTATGGTATTCCCTATACTTGGAATGGGAAATACCATAAATCTCTTGGTAGGCTTAATTACTGTGAGTAGTAACCATCCAGTTTTAATAGCACCTTCTTAAGGAAGACTGTTGCTATTTCCTAAAGACATTTTGAATGATACATTGTCACAGTTCAGGGCAACTGCACTTGTATTCCCTCTCTATGGTCCCTCGAGGACACCCACTCTAGGCTTCCTCAGCAGTCACATCTCTTGGACAGAGACCCAGGTCTCCACTCCCTCCTGATTAGGGTTTTTCCAGGATGCACAGTCCCCTTCTTACATTGTGTGATATTCCCAGCAAGCAGCGTTTGCACTTAGCTGTTTATATCATTTGGAGAGAAAGCAAAGTGCCCACACAACCCTATCTAAGCAAGCACACTTATTCTTAAGGTGAAAGCATTACAGAAAAAAATATTAAACAATAAAAACCTACATGCATGCTAATAAGCTTACCAGAGTTCACCCCAACTAACCTCGGGCTCGGATAGGTGTCAGTTCTTCAAAACCCATGACTGAGTTTTTCCCCATGGTTAAAAGGTCAGAACTATCTCAGATTCAGAACCACCATGAATAGTTTGGTCTTTCCTTTATTCAGCTTGGGTCTTTGATCTTCAGGTTCCAGGAACAGGTAATCAACAATATTGTCTCCTCAGGGGGTAGCTTCAAAAATCTGGGTTTTTGCATAACTGGATGTGGGAAATTTACATTCATGTCCCCCTAGAGATTCCCAGGAGAACCACTTAACACTGTATGTCCCAAAAGTCCATTCTTATCTGGCACATAATTTAATACGGTCATTTGAAGTTCATAACACTTGCCAGGATTCACATAACATTCTCTTTCCCTTTACCCCCAGCCCCAGGCTATAAACAATACATATTGGGGAGACTACAATGGGTCATATTGGAAGGTGAACTGTTAGGCTGGAGAGAGGTTACCAGTGGAGTTTCTCAGGGAACAGTCTTGGGACCAATCTTATTTAACATTTTTATTAATGACCCTGGCACAAAAAGTGGGAGTGTGCTAATAAAATTTGCAGATGACACAAAGTTGTGAGGTATTGCCAGTACAGAGGAGGACTGGAATATCCTACAAAAAGATCTGGATTTCCTTAAAAACTGGATTAATAGAAATGGGGTGAAATTTAATAGTGCAAGGTCATGCACTTAGGGACTAACAATAACAGTTTTTGCTCTAAACTGGGGATTTATCAGTTGAAGCATCAGAGGAGAAAGACCTGGATGTATAGGTTGATCACAGGATAAGGCTGGTAAGCCTAATTGGTTGAAACTGTAGTACAGAACAGAATTATCAGACATGTTTTTTGTAAAGGGAAATCATGCTTCACCCATCTATTAGAATTCTTTGAGGAGGTCAACAGGCATGTGGACACGGGAGATCCAGTGAATATAGTGTACTTAAATTTTCAGAAAGCCTTTGACAAGTTCCCTCATCAAAGGCTCCTAAGCAAAGTAAGGTGTCATGGGATAAGAGGGAAGGTCCTCTATGGATCAGTAACTGGTTAAAAGATAGGAAACAAATGGTAGGAATAAATGGTCAGTTTTCAGAATGGAGAGAGGTAAATAGCGGTGTTCCCTGGGGGTCTGTACTGGGACCAGTCCTGTTCAACATATTCATAAATTATCTGGAAAAAGGGATAAACAGTTATGTGGCAAAATTTGCAGATAACTATTTTGAGTAGTTGGGTAAGTCCAAAGCAGACTGTGAAGAGTTACAAAAGAATCTCACAAAACTGGGTGACGGGCAACAAAATGGCAGATGAAATGCAGTGTTGTTAAATGCAAAGTAATGCACATTGGAAAACATAATCCCAACTATACATATAAAATTATGGGGTCTAAATTAGCTGTTACCACTCAAGAAAGAGATCTTGAAGTCATTGTGGATAGTTCACTGAAAACATCTATTCAGTGTGCAGTGGCAGTCAAAAAGAATGTTGGGAATCATTAGGAAAGGGATAGATAAGACAGAAAATATCATATTACCTCCATATAAATCCATGGTACACTCACTTCTTGAATACTGCATGTAGATTGGTTGCCCCATCTCAAAGATATATTGGAATTGGAAAAGGTACAGAAAAGGGCAATAAAAATGATAAGGGTTATGAATCAACTTCCATATGAGGAGAGATGAATAAGACTGGGACTTTTCAGCTTGGAAGAGAGATGATTAAGGGGGGATATGATAGAGGTCTATGAAATCATGACTGGTGTGGGGAAAGTAAATAAGGAAGTGTTATTTACTCCTTCTCATAAGACAAGAACTAGGGGTCACCAAATGAAATTAATAGGCAGTAGGTTTAAAACAAACAAAAGGAAGTATTTCTTCACACAATGCAGTGTCAGCCTCTGGAACTCTTTGCCATAGGCCTGTTGTGAAGGCCAAGACTATAACAGGGTTCAAAAAAGAACTGATAAATTCATGGAGGATATGTCTATCAATGACTATTAGCCACGATGAGCAGGGATGGTATCCCTAGCCTCTGTTTGCCAGAAGCTGGGAATGGGTGATGGGATGGATCACTTGATTACCTCTCTGTTCATTCCGTCTGAAGCATCTGGCATTGGCCACTGTTGGAAGACAGGATACTGAGCTAGATAGACCATTGCTCTGACCCAATATGGCCACTTTTATGTTCTTACGATGACTGTGAGCCACCAATGAGCTGCGGCTGTGAAAAAGTAATGCCGTCCTAGGATCCATCAGGCAAGGTATTTCCAGTAGACACAGGGAAGTGTTAATACCATTATACAAAGGATTGGTGAGACCTCATCCGGAATATTGTGTGCAATTTTGGTCTCCCATGTTTAAGAAAGATGAATTCAAACTGGAACAGGTGCAGAGAAGGGCTACTAGGATGATCTGAGGAATGGAAAACCTACCTCATGAGGTAGGAGACTCAGTGAGCTTGGCTGAGGGGAGATATGATTGCTCTTTATATATATACTTCAGAGGGATAAACACCAGGGAGGGAGAGGAGTTATTTAAGCTAAGCGCCTGTGTGGACCTGACAAAAATGGATATAAACTGGCCATCAACAAGTTTAGGCTTGAAATTAGACCAAGGTTTCTAACTGTCAGAGAAGTAAAGTTCTGGAGCAGCCTTCCAAGGGGAGCAGTGGGGGCAAAAAAACTGA
>NC_048301.1:112688009-112714794 GCF_013100865.1 Trachemys scripta elegans
TATCAGGCTCACTGTCAGTAAAGGTGGTCAGGTCAGGTGGGGAGAGCGGCTGGTCAAAGAGTGAGTACTGTGTGTCCAGGAGCGAAGAGTTAGGCTCAGGTGCCAGTGAAAGGTTGTCTTGACTCAGGAACTGTTGTTGCTGTTCCCTAGGGTCTGAGGGCGCTGTGTGTGGTCTGTGCTCAGAGGCACGCACAGATTTTTGTTTAGTTTTCCTCGGTGCTGCGGGTCTTTTGTGTGTGCCCTGCGGGAGGTCCGCTGCTGCTGCATGAGTGGTGGGGAGACTCGGTGCCGACGTTCTTGTCAGCACCGGGGTAGAGCGTGCTGTCGGCACCGGGTCTATTTTTGGTGCTGAAGGGACCAGTGCCGAGGAGATCTTCCCTGCACGGGAAGTTGGGTCCCTGCCTCTGCGCTCCGCGAAAGCCGCTGAAGTGCTGTGATGGTCGGAGGCTCCTGCCTTCGGCGCTAAAAGCACTGAGGGTAAGGATCTCGCAGGAGACCCTTTACCCTTGTGAAAGTCTCCACTTGAAGACTGTTGGGCTTCTTGCCTCTCTGCCTGAGAGGGTGAAGCTGTGCTCCCAATGGGTTCGGACCTGGCCAGGGAGCATGAGGGAGGGCTGGTCTACACTGGGGGAGGGGGGGAATCGATGTAAGATATGCAAACTTCAGCTACGCAAATAGCGTAGCTGAAGTCGAAGTATCTTATTCGACTTACCCCGCTGTGAGGACAGCGGCAAATCGACCGCCGTGGCTCCCCCGTCGACGCCGCTTACTCCTCCGGACGAGGTGGAGTACGCGCGTCGATTTGGAGATCGATTTATCGCATCTAGACGAGACACGATAAATCGATCCCCAATAGATCGATTTCTACCCACCGATCCGGGCGGGTAGTGTAGACGTCCCTGGAAAGGATTTAACAATGCCCTTCTCCGGAGGTGGCTGCAGGGATTTCTGCATAAGAATCATTTTCAGCTGCAGGTCCCTGTCACAATGAGTCCTGGTTTTGAGGCTTGTGCAATGGAGGCACTTAGCAGGGATGTGTGTCTCGCCTAGGCACTTCACGCAGCGTGACTGTCTATTGGACTTTGGCATAGAGTCCTGACAGGAGACACATTTCTTAAATCCTGAAGCCCCTGGCATTATTGAACTTGGAGTCCCGGGGGAGAGTGTCTCCACAGGAGACGAGCTTGAGGGAAAAAAAATTTTTTTTTTAAACTAAGTAACTATTCTAAAGGAAGGGAAACAACTGGGATGTTAACCCACTAACTAACTATTTCTATATTTTTGTGATTGTTTCCTTCAGAGACCAGGGAAGAGTGTTAGCACTGCCCTGAGTCCCGTCTTCAGCTGAGGACGGTTGAGAAGGAACTGAGGGGGGCGCGGGACGCGTGTGCTCAGGCAGACTCTAACGAGACCAAGACAGCAGCTGAGCGCGTGTGTCCCGACCAGGCACTGCTACCAAAGATCTCCAATCAACGGCACCGGGATACACCGTCACCTGGAGTGGAGCACCCACAGGGACAGCACTCGACAAAGAACCATATTTGTGTACTTTAAGAGAGACCTATCACCACTCAAGGCTCTGCTCACTAAATCAGGAGAAAATTAGAACATGGAAAGGGATTTCTTACTTTCACCCCTATAATCTCATGGTGGTGCAGCTGTGTGGTGAATGGAGTCCTTATGTGCCTCTGTTCTAGACACAGACTGCCTGAAGTATTCCTTACTTTCTAATGTGGAGCCAGGATATGGAGTGGGGGGAGGAGCGGAAAGAAACATCTTCCAACTTTCAGATGCTGAGTTTGTTTCCCTGGCAAAGTGAGAGGGTCCAGGAACAGAAACCAGACAGGCAGAATTCCCATTACACTGCTGCTGGAGTCTGGCTTCACAGGAATAAGAGACTCCTCTGCATGTCCAGACATACTGCAAGGTGGAGGAGGAGCAGTGAACCTGATACAGAGCACTGTGATGTAATCCCTGTATAGGAGAAAAGACCCAGCAAATACTCTCTGAGGATGCAATGGGGAAAAGGTTTAAATGCTGAGATTTACAATGCTTGCTCATTAATTATATAAGTTACTTTCTTCTGAAGGAGAAACTTACTTTTAATTGTTTTTTGTTGTTGTTTTTGGATTCTGAGCTTCTGGAGTCTTCAAGCCTCTCCCCAGGCGGGCTGCAAGAGGTTCTCATCTCCTTGGAAACATCTATGTTCCGGATTTATCCTTCCCATGGCAGAATTAGGTCATTGGGCAGGGGCAAGGCCCTGCTATGCCAGTCAGACTGAAAGCCCCGTACCCTGGTTGAGTGAGGGATGATGACTTGTGGCAGCAGGATTTAGCTGGCCCTTTCAGACTCCGAAAAAAACTACCTATAACACCTCTTGCATTTGGCTTTATGTTTGCAGGACTTCTCTGATGCTGTTGCCGGGGGCAGAAGGACCCAGCTAGAGCAATGCTGCATGGGAGGAGCCAGTGGATTAACAAATGTTGTGACAATTGGGCCTATAAATTTGCTCTATATGTGAGTTTAACTGTAAAAAGGGAGTCTCACAATAACGTATAACAAAAAATTTGGATGAGAACAGGTGCAAGAAAACCAGACAGATAAACTGGATTAATCTAAACCAAAAGGCCACATTGATATAATCTAAGGACTGTTGTAATTATGCTTGTTAAAAACAGAAGATGTGGAACCAGAAATTAATGAACTAAAATCGGTGTGTTGGAGATTAGGCCAAGTTGGTGGACAAAATAATGAGAGGATAGGCTACTCCCTTTTTGCGTCCTTTTCTACGACAAGTTTTCAAAAGAATAAAAAGAACAAAGGGGAAGAACAGATGGAGGATACTGAAGCAAGCTTCAACATCATTGCTGCCACCTGTAACATTTCCTGGGACCCCCAGCCTTCATTATTCTGATCCTGAGAAATATCCTGATCCGACTGGGCCAGAGAGAGGGAGCCAGATGACACTGCCAACCCTATCAGCTCCAGCTGAATCCCAAACACCACCTAGAATTAAAGGACTTTAACAACTGCAGCAAGAACAGCAGCTCCAGCTCATCTCAACTAACTTCTTTTCCCAAAATGACAATTATTACCATCTTTAATACCATCTAAGAGACTGTCAAACAAAGGGGTTTTTCCTTCTAAAACCTTCTCCAGCTAAAGGGAAAGGGAACCTAGGATGTTGATAAAATGAAAGCCTTATTTAATACATAACATTTCAAATGTTTTGACTGCTTTTCCTCCTTTTCTGTACCTTTAATAAAAGGTTAAAAAGATTTTTAATGTTGCATTTGCCATGGTACTAAGCATGCTGTCTCCATATACAAAATCCTGGACTTTGTTTAACACTGTTTAATGTTGGACAATGATTGGATCATAATAACACCTTTGGCTATATTTTCCATCTAAATTAATGGAACATGCCTCAGTATTCTGGTAATTCCACGGCAAGAGAGGGAGAGTGGAGCTAGAAGTTTAAATGGAGTTACTACTGCACAAAAATGAATAAAAATTAAAGCTATAATACAATAATACCTAGGTCTTACACAGTGCTCATCAGCCATAGATCCTTTACAAAGGAGTTAAGTATCATTATCCCCATTTTACAGAAGGGAACACTGAGACACAGAGTGGAAATGACTTACCAATGGTGACCTTCTTGATCGGTGGCAGAGCCACTTTATAAAACAAAAGTGATTGGGAGAAAATAAACTGCCAACTTGTTCTGTCATCGGAAGCACAATTTCTGGTAACCTGAGGTGAAGGCTTAGTCCTGAAGCCTCCAGCAACAACACTAGACTGACTGCCTCTGAATTCCACGTGACAATATTACCCATTTGTTATCACTTAGTAGACAAGCTGTGCAGATGAATGGGTTTCAGTACTTAATTAAAAACATGTTCAAAACCTACATAATTTGAACCTACTACTTAAAATGTTAAGGCAAATATATGTCACCACGTATGTTTTTGCACTGAATTAAATTTATAACAGTTAAATAAGACATGAACATAATACACACATATGGCCAGGATTCTGTGAACAGCTGCATTCCTTGAACTCCCACTGAAGTCAATGGAAATTAAGGGTACTCAACTTCTTATGAGATGAGGCTCATAAGGCAAATAAACATTTTTCATAAAAATAATAGCAAAGTATATTCCCGCTTTGGTTCCATAAAACAACCCTTCTGCAAAAAATCAGAGAAAATCCAAATATAATACTGTATTTTATACTGTAGCTAGATAGATATTTTATGACTTGGTTCAAAAGAGTACCATGATGCTTAATGTGGTGGAACAACATAAAGGAGTTCAACTGAGAAAAAAAATATTTCTGAAACCCAGGCTTTTATATTCTGAACATTCAAAAGTAAAATAGTTTCAAAATATACAGAAACAAGAAAGTATCTAAACATGATCTTTTTTTCAGTTTACAGTGTACTTAAAACTGTATGCATGACCAATCTATAGTTAAAATCACATATTATAATAAACATTTGAGAGATCAGTTTGTTAACTTAAGGTACAGCTACACTACAATTGGAGATGTGATTGCAGCTTGTGTAGGCATACCCACATTACCTTTAATCTAAAGCGGCTAGAAATAGCATTGAAGATGCAGCGGCATGAATCCGGGCACAAGCTGTACAAACCTGCCCAGACCCTTGAGTACATATTCACATAGTAGCCTGTGCAGGGATGCAGCTTGTGTATTCCTTCACAAGCTGCAATCTTCTCTCTGCTTGCAGTGTAGACATGTCCTAGAAGCTGGCTGCATTAGAGCCTGTGTGGAAGCTCAAGTACTGACAATGCCAAAGAGTCTGTGCTCTCCATCTCCAAACGTGGGTGAGAAATATTTAAAACAAAGAAAGTATGATTTAGGGCTGTCAATTAATCGCAGTTAACACACGCGATTAACTTAAAAAAATGAATCGTGATTTATCCAAGTTTTAATCGCACTGTAAAACAATAAATACCAATCGAAATTTATTCAATATTTTGGATGTTTTTCTAGATTTTCATATATATGGTATTCTGTGTTGTAACTGAAATCAAAGTGTATATTATTTTTTATTACAAATATTTGCATTGTAAAAATGATAAACAAAAGAAATAGTATTTTTAAGTTCACCTCATACAAGTACTGTAGTGCAATCTCTTTGTCGTAAAAGTGCAACTTACACATGTAGATTTTTTTTGTTACATAACTGCACTCAAAAACAAAACAATGTAAAACTTTAGAGCCTAAAAGTCCACTCAGTCTTACTTCTTGTTCAGCCAATTGCTACGACAAACAAGTTTGCTTACATTTACAGGAGATAATGCTGCCCTCTTCTAATTTACAGTGTCACCTGAATGTGAGAACAAGTATTTGCATGGTACTTTTGTAGCCAGCACTGCAGAGTAGTTATGTGCCAGATACTCTGAACATTCATATGCCCCTTCATGCTTCGGCCACCATTCCAGAGGACATGCTTCCATGCTGATGATGCTCATTAAAAAAATAATATGTTAATTAAATTTATGACTGAACTCCTTGGGGGAGAATTGTAAGTCCCCTGCTCAGTTTTACATGCATTCTGCCATATATTTCATGTTATAGCAGTCTCGGATGTGCAGTGAGGAATTAATTTTGTTATGTGCACCAATATGGAGGTGATATGTGACACATCACCTTCATATTGATGAACATAACAAAATTCATGTGGTAGGGATGTAGCTGAGGGGTTTGGAGTGTGGGAGGGGCTTCAGGGCTAGGGCAGAGGGCTGGAGTGCAGACTCCGGCTGGGAGTGCGGGCTCTGGGATGGGGCCGAGGAGGAGGGGTTCAAGGCTGGGGCAGAGATTTGATGTGCGGGGGGCTGCAGGCTCTGGCTGGGGTTGCGGACTCTGGGGTGGGGCTGGGGATGAGGGTTTTGGGTGCAGGCTGCCCTGGGGCTACAGAGGGGAGAGAGGACTCCCCCCAGCTCTCTTTCCCTGCAGCAGCACCTGGGCTGTGGGGGAGAGGCGCCTGTCCCTGCCGTGGCAGCTCTGGGGCAAGTGCTGCGGGATAGGCACCTCTCCCCCATCCATGGCAGGTCTGGGCTGGGACTGGGTTGGGGCCGGGGGAGGGGCGCCTCTCCTCTGGCCACAGCAGGTCCTGGGATGGGATGGGTTAGGGTTATGGGACAGGCGCCTCTCCCAGAGCCGCAGCAGGTCCAGACAGGGGTTGGGTTGGGGCCAGGGGAGGGGCACTTCTCCTTCGGCTGCAGAAGGTCCAGGCTGGGTCTGGGTTGGGGCCGGGGGAGGGGGGCCTCTCCTCCGGCCACGGCAGGTCCGGGGATGGGCTGAGTGGGGGCTGCGGGATGGGCGCCTCTCCCCCTGGGCGCGGCAGGTCCACGTAAGGGCTAGGTTGGGGCTGGAGGAGGGGCGCCTCTCTTCTGGACATGGCGGGTCCAGGTCCAGGGCCAGGCCGGGACCGGGGGAGGGACGCCTCTCCCCCCAGCCGTGGCAGGTGCGGGGCTGGGCTGGGGCCAGCGGGGAGAGTCGCCTCTCCCCGCCTCAGCAGGTCCAGGGCTGGGGGAGAGGCATCTCTCTCCGCTGCAGCCCTGAGCACCTGTGCAGTGTTTAATAGGCTGCTGTGCCACTTGTAACCTAGCAACTCTGTGTTCTTGGGGAACCAGGGCACAGTGTCCAGCTTGTCTGACTCACAACTTTCCCCTCCAAACATTCATATGCCCCTTTGGTTTTTGAACCAAAACCGATCCGAGAAAGATTTACAAAACGCAATGAAAAGGCAGTGGGAGACACACCTAAACACCTGGGGTAAAGATGACAGGATTAAGGAAACTGCCCTAGCCCCATTTGCATTGAAGATGAGACAAGGAGGCATCTCCATTAGCATACAGAATGGAGAACAGAGCTTTCAAGGCAAGAACTGCATGTAACTCTGGGGCCAGAAAAGCAGGGAAGCACTGCATGATGGGGGATCTCTGCTCCAGATGTTAATGAACCCATGCCTGCACACACCCAGCTCAGTAGTTATCAGACCAATTCTAGTAATCCTTTATTGGTATCCAAAATAGTGAAGCTCCCTAACTGCATTGTGAGCTCCCTCCAAGGAACATCGCCCACAGCCAGAAATGATCAGTTCCCATTGTCTAGCCTGAACAAAACAACTTTGGTATATTCCCTTGAGCCATGGGTTTACACTAAACAAATCTAGTGTTCTCCCTTGAACCATTGTTGTTTCTATACAAAAACCCCTACCCATGCTCAAGTAAGTGTTCTGATGCCTGGATCCAAAATCTGCATCAGTTCCATTGGGACTTCATCTTCTCCTGACTGATCGTGCTGGGGGCTCTGCCTGTTTCCAGCACTCTGGACCCTCAGCTACCACCACCACCTGGTACCCCTGATCGATTCAAGCTTCACTGAATGGTGAGAATCCATCTCTCTTTCTCAATATAGCCTTCTGACTGTGACTTGTGTGATCGGTTATCTGACTTTTATAATCAAATTTCCGTTAGCTTTAATATTATAATTATTTTGTTTGTTTGGCTCCCCTATGGTTATTACCTTGCAATAAATACCTTTCATGATTAAGCTGGTTGCTTCCCTCTCTCTCCCCCTCATGGGTGTTTTTGGTTTCCTCATTCGCTCTGCAGCAACGCTCCTCATACCTAAGCTAAAAGATCCCTGCAGTGCCCAAAAATCCTGTGAGGTTTGCTCATCAAGTGGGTTGCTACCAGAACAACTGTAATGTGAAAGTGGGGGTAGGGACGTGCTGAACCTGGGACATATGAGGGTGACAGCTGGGAGGTGCTGTTTGACCCAGCCTGCTGAGTCCAAGGACATATAAGGGGTCAGGATGGGAGTGCTGATTAACCCGGTCCTCTCAGACGCACTCTGTTAATGTGTATGTGTGTGTGTGTTCGTCTGATTCTGGGGCTGAAAGAACCCAGTCCTGGGGAACCTAGGTCCTGCAGGATAGCTTGATTAGGAGGGAACTTGCAGCAGGGAGAAGTAGAGCTCCGTATGAGAACACAAGTGATACAAGCAGTACATTGATAAAAGTACAGAACCCCCCCACCCCACCCCCACCCCAGAAGAGTAACCCTAATAAATGAGCATACCGCAAAGTAATGGGCAAAGCTGGTAACACGCCGCCCGGCCACGCAGCTTAGCGGGAACTTAGATGATGATCCAGCACATGTTGTTCATTTTAAGAACACTTTTACTGCAGATTTCACAAAACGCAAAGAAGATACCAATGTGAGATTTCTAAAGATAGCTAGAGCACTCGACCCAAGGTTTAAGAATCTGAAGTGCCTTCCAAAATCTGAGAGGGACAAGGTGTGGAGCATGCTTTCAGAAGTCTTAAAAGAGCAACACTCTGATGCGGAAACTACAAGAACCTGAACCACCAAAAAAGAATATCAACCTTCTGCTGGTGGCATCTGACTCAGATAATGAAAATGAACATGCATTGGTCTACACTGCTTTATATTGTTACCGAGCAGAACCCATCATCAGCATGTCCCCTGGAATGGTGGTTGAAGCATGAAGAGACATATGAATCTTTAGCGCATCTGGCATGTAAATATCTTGTATTCTGTGTTGTAATTGAAATCAATATATTTGAAAATGTGGAAAACATCCAAAATATTTAAATAAATGGTATTCTATTATTGTATAACAGTGTGATTAATCGCAATTAATTTTTTTAATTGCACGATTAATCATGATTAATTTTTTAATCGCTTGACAGCCCTAGTATGCAATGATAATTCATCATTTATTTATCAATCTGATAACCTAGAATGGTGTGTAGGAAAAAGTAAATTTAGTACAATACAACAAAACCTACTTTAGGTCACAATGCCCTTCTGAATTTTTGACTGAGACTAGAGATTTATCATAAAAGCCATTGACTACAATACGAAGGATAATAATCAAAGCAAAGTGAAGGATGAAGATGTCTAAGTAAGATTACAGTTTGCTACCAGTCAATTTGGGGAACTATCTATTTTTTACTGGCTTTATGCAATTTAGATATTATCATGATCCAATTTCTGGAGAAAGCTTTGACAAGTGCAATTTTCTTTTCTAAAGTTGGTGCTTTTTTTTTTTTTTTTGCATTTGAAAGGAATTTTAAACAATACACATTTATTTTCCCCCCAGTTATCCTGAAGTATGACAGCGATCTTATAATGCACATACAGTCTGACTTTACCTTACTGTTGAGTATTCCCATTTTTTACATCACTGCTATACAAGAGATATTTGGAAGAAAGAGTTATTTGGGACACTTGTTCTCAACAGATCAGATGTAATTCCCATTTGGAACACGATCTTATATAAAGAATGGGGAGACCTGCTCTTTGGTAAGGCCAATAATGTTATTTTCAGTCAAGAAAGTCCAAACTAGTAGCAACAAATAGGGTCCATGCCCTAAAAGAACTAGGAAAAGAATTCTATGTGAACAACAATGGCTTGCACTGAGCACAACTTGTAGGCTCTGAATCATGTAAACTGTTATAAACTTACCATTTTAAGAATTCTCCATCAAATCTTACCTCTCCTCCCCTCCCCACCCCGCCTTTTACTTGTTTAGTATTGTCTGTTCCATTTCCTAACCCTACTCTTGGGAAAAAAATTACCTGGGTTTGCTCTATATTATTTGTATTTGTTGTCTCTCCTTTTCCCTTTTATACAGACTATCCTCAAACCACCTCTTTACCTAACACAGGCCTGCACAACATGCGGCCCGCGGGGGCTCACTGTGCTGCCCGCGGGCAAGTGGCAGGGGGGAGCTGCCGGCTTCTCCCCCTGCCCCGGGGCAGAGCCGACCTCACAGCCCCGCCCGTGCGTACCGCGCTCCGGCCACTGAGAAGCGCGGCTGCCAGGTTCGCCCCCTGTCGGGGGAGGGGAGGAGCAGCAACCTCACAGCCCCGGCCACTCAGAAGTGCGGCTGCCAGCTTCGTCCCCTGCCTGGGAGGGGGGCCGGGGCAACCTCACAGCCCCGCATGTGCATGCCGCGCTCCGCCCGGACGGTCAGAAGCGCGGCTGCCGGGGGCCCACGCGCACCGTGCTCCAACCGCCCGAACGGCCAGAAGCGCGCACACGCGCGCACGTGTCTCCATCTCCCGCTCCCCCCCGCCTGGCATACAGCGGGTGCGTCACTTCCGGGGCCTGCTGAGGCGGGAAGCACTGGGCACGAGGCAGAGCCGGTAAGTACAAGCAAGGGGAGGGGCGCCCGGCCTGGGCTCGAGCCGCAGCTGGGGGGGACTGGTTGGGGGTGGGGTGGCTACTGCGCTGGTTGCTCCCAGGGCGGCCTCTGTAGTGATGCAGGGGGGAGGGGTTGAACTGTCTGTGGGCAGGCGGGAAAACCCGGGGGGGAGGAGGAAGACAGAGAGAGAGAGAGTGTGTGTGTGTGTGCGGGTGCGGGCGGGCGTGCAGGGTCGGCTTTAGGCCGATTCAACTGAGTCCCCTGAATCAGGCCCCAAGCCCCAGTACGACGTACCGGGGTGGCCCGGCTTCCCCAGGGGGCAATTTAAAGGGCCTGGGGCTTTGGAGCCCCAGCCCTTTAAATAGCCCGAGCCCCCTGCTATCCCAGAGCTCTGGGGGCTATTTAAAGGGCCTGGGGCTCCAAAGACCCAGGCCCTTTAAATTGCCCCCTGGGGAAGCCGGGCCACCCCGGTACGTCGTACTGGGGCTTGGGGCCTGATTCAGGGGACTCAGTTGAATCGGCCTAAAGCCGACCCTGCACGCCCGCCCGCACGCACACACACACACACACACACACATCCAGTTGAAGCTGATTGAAGATCTCTTTTCTGTGGATCCAGAGGAAGTGCCACAAGATTTGTAGTTGGAGGTTATTGAACTTCAATGTTCGTCAGTTTACCGAAATAAGCACAGAGAAAGCAGCCTGTGGGACTTCTACAAAAGTCTGGACGATGAAAAATACAAGAATCTTATAGAAGTTGCACTGAAAACGTTCAGCATTTTTGGAAGCACTTACATATGTGAACAAACATTTTCCATCATGAACATGAATAAAAACAAGCAACGTTCTTCTCCGACCGACGACCATTTGGAAGACATTATGAAAATATCCACTTCAAATATGACCCCCGAATAAGACAAGCTTGTTGCCGAAAAGAGATGTAATATCTCTCATTAAATTTGCAAGATAATTATGAAAAGTACAAATGTTTTCTTTCAACAGAACAGGTGTTTTTCATTTTTCCATGATTCATAAAAAAATTAAAATAATTTAAAAAATTGTTTGCTTTAATTGAAAAATTCTTAATAAAGTATCACACCCTCTCTCTCCGCCCCCCAAAAAAACCCTTCCTTTTCGGCCCACAGCTGTTTCGGCGGGGTGGCGCAGGGGAAGGAGGGTTTGTTTCTGCGGGGCGGGCGGCGCTGGGGTGGGGGATGTGTTTCGGGGGGTGTAGCAGGGTGGTTACCCCACTCCTGCCCTGAAGGGCTTAAAACAGCCCTGGGGGAGGGCTGTGGCAGGGGAAAAGCTGAGCTGATTGGGGAAGCCGATGCAGCTGGGCCATGCCCCAATCAGGCCCCAGCTGGCCTGTATAAAAAGGCTGTGAGCCAGAGGCCCAGAGGAAGTCTCTCTCTGCTTGTAGAGAGAGAAGGGTCTGGCTGCTAGGGAGTTGAGCAGGGTACTGGGAGTGGAGCAGGGCTGGGGAAGGCTAGAGGAGCTGGGGAACTCCAGCCTGGAAAACCCCCAAGCTGCGGACCTAGCTAAGGGCCTAAGACCAGTACCAGGGCTGCAGAGGGGCATCCAGCTATAGAGGGAGGCAGCAGGTCCAAACCCAACCTTGCCTGTGATGAGTGGCTGATATACTGCAGTCTACC
The DNA here is from genome assembly GCF_013100865.1 of Trachemys scripta elegans. Lineage (NCBI taxonomy): Eukaryota > Metazoa > Chordata > Testudines > Emydidae > Trachemys > Trachemys scripta. The sequence goes on from NC_048301.1 coordinate 112,699,875, forward strand.
CCAGGGCGCGGGGGCTAGTTAGTGACTGGCAGTAGCCTTATACTGTGGTGAGGTGGGGATTAGAGGATTGGGGGTTCCCCAGAGAGAGGAGACCAAGAGCCAGAGTGTGGGGATATTGCCAGGGGGCAGCACCCCAGATCAAAGGGCACCGGGGTCCAGGAGGGATGAAGAGCCAGCGGCAGTGGGACACCGGCCTGCAGAGATTGCTCCAACGGCTGGATGGGCTAATTCCCGAGAAGACCAGCAGGAAGCGCCGCTAGGGTGAGTCCTGCTTGCTTACACGGGGGCTGGGCGGTGCTGGGGAGGGGATGGGGTTCGGCGGGGCTGGGTGGCGCTGGGGGGGGGGGCGTGTTTCAGCACGGCCGGGGGGTTTCGGCCCTCAGCTATTTTCTTTGGAGTAATATGGCCCTCGCCGCTTTACGAGTTGTTCAGGCCTGACCTAACATCATTACCTAACATCATAATAGCTTCTTTTATCAGAACAATATAAAACTATCACTGCAGCTCCTTCAGATGATGTCCCCCCCACAAACTTCCACACACATGTGCTGTGCAGAGGATAGATCTGGGACTCAGATAAAATTCCACTGATCAGTTATGGGGCATATCTTTTCATACTACTGCTGTCAAGGGCTGTGAAAATGCTGTCAAGAGTCTACCCAATTACTTAACCCCCTTTTCCACATCACCAATACCTATTAGTTAATTTCCCAATTCCACAAAACAACTCATGTTGCCCATGACATCATTGTAGCTCCTGAGGTTATAGTAGCTAATTACCCTCAACACTGCTGCTGCAGTATCTTTGCTTACTAGAAGCTTAATAAAAATATATTTAGACAGAAGAGCTTGGTAACTAGCCACTCTCATCTGAAGAGTGGCAGTGGAATAATCCTTTTGGTCATGCAAGTCTAGGCTCTAAAATTCCTTATCTTTTGGGGTGGCTTTAGGATAGGATTGATGAGACTGCTTGTTAGCGGGTGTGACCACCAAGGAATCTGGAACTGGGTAGGATAGCTGAGATCTTGATGAGGGACTTGATATTGTCTGTCCCCTCACTTGGCTGTAGGAGGTAAAGGCCAGGATCTCCCTGAGGGTGTTCACTGGTTCTTGTAAACCTTCGTTGATAGGAAGGGCAATCCTTCCGGGGCAGGAGAGTGTAAAATATCAAAGAAGGTGTGCATGTTTTCTTGCATAATTTCTGCCTGTATTCCTAGGGAAGAAGCTACCCTCCTCATAGGGTCCGGAAAGAGCATGAAGTCCTCTGAAAGTGGGGGAGGGGGAAGATGCTGATTCTGGAGTAATAGCTACATCTGAAGATGATGATAAAATATGAGATGGGGGAGACATCTATGGGTTCCTCCGTCAATTCTCTGTCCTCCAGAGGATCCAGTACAATGGGTGCAGAGATGGCAGCAGGATCCTGGAAAGAGGTTTACTACACTCGGGGAGGAGGAGAATTTCTCCTAGAGTGTGACTATGATGGAGGTCTAGAGTCTCTCAGAACAACCCAATACCAGCAAGGCCATGGAGGATACTACATAGTCTGAACCATCCATGGTGGGGAACACCACACTGGAGCTTCCCTATAGGAAAACCAGTCCTGTTTTTTAGGTCCTGTAACCCTGGTACAAAACTGTAAGGTGGTCTAAAAGATCCTGAAGGTGATACAGGTTACTTTATTTCAGAGTCCAAAGAATAAATGTAGGTTTCTTCAGAATAGGGAGGAGCAGTCCCCATTGGGGTTCCAGGTGGTCTGGAAGATACACTGGGCTCCAATCAAACCGAACGTCACGGTGGTCAGAACATCAATGATGTGATTGGTGCTGGTGGTGCTGACATAATGGATCAGAGAGATTGAGTTGTCTGTGAAGGAACCGATACACTGGAACAGGTCCGTGTATTGGTGCCGACAGGGCCAAGGCAGCCTGGATCCAGGGCCACCCAGAGGTGGGGGCAAGTGGGGCAATTTGCCCAAGACCCCGCATGGGCCCCCACGAGAATATAGTATTCTATAGTAATGCAACTTTTTTTTATGGAAGGGGCCCCCGAAATTGCTTTGCCCCAGGCCCCCTGAATCCTCTGGGCGGCCCTGCATCAGGTAGAAAATGGAAGGAGGACCTTGTAAGGGTGAAGACATTGGTTTCGACAGCCTCCAAGGAGCCTGAGTTATCTGTACTGCCTCAGATGGAAATGGTGAGTATTTCGATTTGTGATGTCTCAAACAAGTACCGGAGAACTTACTAGAAGACTTTCTAGGAGAAATCCAAGACTTTGTGTGCTTGTCAGCATTGGAATGCCTGGAGAACTTCAAAAAGGTTGATAGTGAAGAGTGACATTTCTCTCCACACTTGTGCCTTGAATCAGAAGCAACTGGAGGAGCTCTCCTCATTGATTCCAAGTCCTCTGCCTTGTGGTTGGGGCTTGAGTCCAATGAGGGACGCATTGCCTCTTTCATAAGGTGAACTTTGAGGCAGAAATCCCTTTGCTTTTTAGTCCTGGTAGGGAAGGAGTTACAAATATGGCACCTGTCCCTCACATGGCCCTTGTGACAGTGTACCCCATAAGGCTTTATGGGGGGGTGCTTATAAATGTATGTATGATATAACTGGAATAGGGTTTTGCTACATATGCCATGTAACATATCTATGTAAAGGTTATGATCTACTGGTTATGTTCATCCTAGTTGTATGCAGGCACCATTTGTGTGTTCAATGTTATGTATACTTGCTTGATTTCTAAGTAAGCTTTGTGAGGCATTTGGTCAGCTTCTTTAGGAAGGTATTCGCAAAGTTAAGTACCCGATCAGGAAGCATGTGGGGAACAATGCATCTTGGAATGCTCCAATCCACATAAGACGTCTTCTTGGAGACATACAAGATACCATGTGGACAATGGCTTCTGCCTGTAAAGACTGTGAGTCATGCATGGACATGTGACTTGCCCAGGTGACTCCAGAACTCCATCTTGGAGCTGGACTTTGCATAGGAGTGAGGAGTGGGGTCTCCACTCACAAGAGAAAGTCTATTTAAACCTGTGGGAGACCCCTCCATTTTGTCTTCAGCTGGCTAAAGAAGGAGCCTCTCCATCCCCTCAGGATACTTGAAGGAAACTGGAACAAAGGACAGTAACTACAGGGGGTGTGAGTGATTGCTGGACCCGGGCTAAAAGGAGATTAGCCTGTAAAAGGGAGAATTCTGGAACTGGTGAGGATCTTATCTGTATTGATTAGACATAGATTTGCGCATTTTATTTTATTTTGCTTGGTGACTTACTTTGTTCTGTCTGTTACTACTTGGAACCACTTAAATCCTACTTTCTGTATTTAATAAAATCACTTTTTACTTATTAATTAACTCAGAGTATGTATTAATACCTGGGGGAGCAAACAACTGTGCATATCTCTCTATCAGTGTTATAGAGGGCGAACAATTTATGAGTTTACCCTGCATAAGCTTTATACAGGGTAAAACGGATTTATTTGGGTTTAGACCCCACTGGGAGTTGGGCATCTGAGTGCTAAAAACAAGCACACTTCTGTGAGCTGTTTTCAGGTAAACCTGCAGCTTTGGGGCAAGTAATTCAGATCCTGGGTCTGTGTTGGAGCAGACGGGAGTGTCTGGCTCAGCAAGACAGGGTGCTGGAATCCTGAGCTGGCAGGGAAAATAGGAACAGGGGTAGTCTTGGCACATCAGTTGGCAGCTCCCAGGGGGGTTTCTGTGATCCAACCCGTCACAGCCCTCACCAAGACAAATCAAGTAGCTCTTGTGGCTATCTGTATCAGCATAACTGCCCTGTACATGGCACACTGCTTAAAACCTGGCTATTTTTTTATAATAAAATCTTCCAGGTAACTACTAAAAGTATAACTAACTAGCTTACTGACTACTACTAAATACAACTATAACTATATATACAAATTTTTTTAAAGATGCTGACTAACCGAAGCAAATGCTACGGGGTGCTCCAACTCAGGGCACAGACGGTGAGAAGGAACTAAAAGGGAGGCAACAAATGCACTCCTTTTATGCCCACACCTGAGAGCACAAGGAAAGCAGAAGTGCATAAGCTGCCTAATGGTACTGCTGGCAAAAGTCTCTGACTCGAGTGCATTGGGCACACATACGCCTACAATGGAATGTATACGTCCACAATCACTTGAAGGAAAATATCTCAATGTACAGTGTTCAAAACCCATTTGTATGTGGTGACTGAAAAGGGCAGCAGAAAAGGGCTAAGCCAGGGGTTCTCAAACTGGGGGTTGGGACCCCTCAGGGGGTCGCGAGGTTATTACATGGGGGGTCGCGAGTTGTCAGCCTCCACCCCAAACCCCGCTCTGCCTCCAGCATTTAAAATGGTGTTAAATATAGAAAAAAGTGTTTTTAATGTATAAGGGGGGTCACACTCAGGGGCTTGGTATGTGAAAGGGGTCACCAGTACAAAAGTTTGAGAACCCCTGGGCTAAGCAATTCCCCAAAAGGGGGGAATGAGAGTCTGGGGTCAGTTTCAAGCTCTCAAAGGTCCTGTCAAAAGGGATGATTCTAAGAAGCAAACAGCTACGTGAAGTCAGATGGGGCTGCAGGTTATCTGCCACCTCTGGAACCATTGTCTCTTTCTGGGAGGCTTAAAAGGCCATTGGTGGAAGAAGAACTAATTGTTGTGGTACATATTGCTGTTTCATGTGCTTCCTTTTAGGGGTCAGTGTGTAGATCCCAAGAGAATGCAGGGTAGCTCATTAATCTTTCAAAGTATGAAGGGTCTCCTCAGACTTTAAGCAGACCAGCTCTACCCCTTCAAAAGGGAAGTCATCCACTGGCACCAATATCTCATGGGGAAAGTCTGACCCCCTGAAACAACGATGAGTGCTTTATTATTACTGCTGTTGCCATCAATCTGATGGTGGTGTCTGCTGCATTAGAACTGCCTGGAGGCTTGCTTTAGCCACCTTTAGAACAAAGACCCAAGCTCTTCTTTCAAGTCTGTCAGGAGCTTGTCCACAAAAGACTGGATTTTCTTGTAGCTCCTGAAAATCATTTTGGGCTGTCAAGGCTTGGTAAGTGGTGACCCTGAATTGTAGGCTTGCCGATGAGTAAACTTTTCAACCCAATAAAGCTAGTTTCTTTAAATCTTTGTACCATGATGCTTATGTATTCTGGCAGGATTTCTTATTGGCTGCCTGTTAAGGTGCAGGCAGTCCCTCCATGCTCCCATGTGGCCCAGTGTGGTGCTGCAGATGTCCCACCTTAATTTTCCTTGGATGGAGTGGAAATAGGTTAATTTAAACAGCCTGAGGAAGAAGGGGGAGAAGCCCACACATGCTAACAAAACAGCATGTCCTCTTTTAGTAAGACTTCAGGGGAGGAGTAATTCAAATTAGCAGTTCATAAAGTCCTCACCTCAGAACCCTAGTTCAGCTCCCAAACTTAAAGTTCACAAACAAAGCCTCTGGTTAGGCTGTTCTCTTTTAGCCTGAGGGAAAACAACCACCCACAGCAGCCTGCATGGCTTCTACTTCCTTCTCTCTTGCTCAGCTTCCGCTTCCTGTTTATATTGCTCAGCCCTAAGGTGAGACATGGTCTTCCTGTTTCAGAGTAGCAGCCGTGTTAGTCTGTATCAGCAAAAAGAACAGGAGTACTTGTGGCACCTTAGAGACTATATATATACCAATGTGATATATGCCATCATGTGCCAGCAATGCCCCTCTGCCATGTACATTGACCAAACTGGACAGTCTCTACGCAAAAGAATAAACGGACACAAATCTGACATCAGGAATCATAACATTCAAAAACCAGTAGGAGAACACTGCAACCTCTCTAATCACTCAGTGACAGATATTAAGGTGGCAATTTTGCAACAGAAAAGGTTCAAAAACAGACTCCAACGAGAAGCTGCTGAACTTGAATTAATATGCAAACTAGATACCATTAACTTAGGTTTGAATAGAGGTTGGGAATGGCTCGGTCATTACACTAATCGAATCTATTTCCCCATGTTAAAGTATCCTCACACCTTCGTGTCAACTGTCCAAAATGGGCCATCTTGATTATCACTTCAAAAGTTTTTCTCCCCTGCTGATAATGGCGTCTCTTAATTAATTAGCCTCTTACAGTTGGTATGGGTACTTCCACCTTTTCATGTTCTCTGTATGTATAAATATCTTCTTACTGTATGTTCCATTCTATGCATCCGATGAAGTGGGCTGTAACCCAGGAAAGCTTATGCTCAAATAAATTTGTTAGTCTCTAAGGTACCACAAGTACTCATGGTCTTCTTGGTTACCTCCCATGCTATCCCAGCTGTAGGTTCCAGACTGTTCCTTAAAGAAGTAGTACACTCCTTCACACTACCATCACCGCCAATGAGAAGGGCACCACATGGGTATAGAAGAATTCAGCCCTTTTAGGTGGGACTTGCTATTTTTGTCCACCTTATGGGACATTGGGGTCATTATGGCTGGTGTTTACCACATCTCTTTTGCTGGATCCATAATCACTTCACTCACTGGTAAGGCAATCTTTCCCAGTGAGAAAGACTGGAGTATGTCCACTAAACCAAGGCACAACATGAGATTAAATTAGCTAGGGACATAAAGGGTAACGAAAACATTTTACAAATACATTAGGAGCAAGAGAAAGGCTATGGACAGAGTAGACCCATTACTCAATGAGAATGGAAACACAGTAACAAAAAATGCAGCAATGGCTGAAGTGGTAAATGCCTTATTTGTTTCAGTTTTCACCAAAAAGGTTAGCAGTGATTGAACAACTAACATAGTGAACATCAGTGTAAATGTGGTAGGATCTGAGGCTAAAATAGGGAAAGAACAAATTAAGAATTACTTAGGCCAGGTCTACAGACCTATATTGGTATAACTATGTTGCTCAGGGGGGTGAAAAATCAACATCTCTGAGCAACATAGTTATACAGACCTAACCCCCCCAGGTAGACTGTGCTATGTCGATGGGAGAGCTTCTCCTGTTGACTTAGCTACTGCCTCTCAGGGAAGTTGATTAATTATGCCAATGGGAGAAGCTCTCCCATCGGCATAGTAGTTTCTTCACTAAAGCACTACAGTGGTGCAACTGCATCAGTGCAGCTACTCCACTATAGTTGTACTTGAAGACAAGGCCTTAGACAAGTTAGATGTCTTCAAATTGGCAGGGCCTGACAAAATACATCCTAAAATACTCAGAGAACTGGCTGAAAAGATTTCTGAGCCATTAGCAATTATCTTTGAGAACTCAAGGAGAATGGGAGAGATTTAGTTGGAGTTGGTACTGCTTTGAGCAGGGGGTTGGACTAGATGACCTCCTGAGATTTCTTCCAACTCTAATCTTCTATGATTCTATCCCAGAGTACTGGAAAAGGGCAAATATAGTACCTATCTATCTATCAAATGAAGAATAAGGACAACCCAGGGAATTATAGACCCATCAGCTTAACTTCAATACCCTTAAAGATAATGGAGTAACTAATCAAATTGTAAGGACCTACAGTATAATAAGGTGAGAAGTAACAGTCAACATGGATTTGTCAAGAACAAATCATGTCAAACCAACCTAATATTCTTCTTTGACAAGATAACAAGCCTTGTGGATAGGGGAGAAGCAGTAGATGTGATATATCTAAAATTTAGTAAGGTTTTTGATACTATTTCACTGTTACAAAATGGGGATTTTCCCTTGTTATGTTGTATGGGAATCTTACTGTTGAGACTATGTGAGTTTTACTGTTTTGCATGAATACTGTGTATGTCTCCGTTTCCCTGTGTGCTGCACCAATACCTCGGTGGTGGGAATAGCGGTGTGTGACTTTGGCTGAGACCTCTGGGGCAGGTGAGGCTGCTCCATTTACCTGCACCTATGCTATCACCGGTGCCCTTCATAACCTGAGACCGAGAGGGGGGATGCAACCAAGTGACTCTTTGCCCAGGAAGTGAAACAAAGACAAGGAGGAGGAGCAACAGGGGTATCTGAGGTCGGGTTGCTGGAAGCTGGCAGTCTGCTTGGGGGGACTGGAAGAGCGGGAGTCCAGGGCTTCTGGCCCAGCACGCCCCAAGATGGACTTGGCTGAAGGTCACTGATTTCCGTGCTAACAAGCTCTGTTCTATGCTGTGTTCCTGTCTACTAATAAACTCTTCTGTTCTGCATGCTGGCTGAGAGTCACTGCTGACTGCGGAGCTGGGGTGCAGAGCCCTCTGGCTTCCCCAGGAGCCCCGCCCGGGCGGACTTGCCATGGGAAGCGCATGGTGTGGAAGGGGATGCTAAATGCTCTGAGGTCAGACCCAGGAAGGTTGAAGCTGTGTAAGCTTCTTGCCCTGGTGACAGCATGCTCAGAGAGAGGAGGCATGCTCCCCCAGATTCCTGGCTGGCTTCATACGGAGTAGTTCCAGAGCATCGCCCTGGTGACTCCGTGACAACCACATGACTTTCTCATAAGCAAACTAGGGAAATACAGTCTAGATGAACCTACTATAACACAACTGGTTGGAAAAGCATATTCAGAGAGCAGTTAACAATGGTTCATAGTCAGGCTGGAAGGGCATATTGAGTGGGGTCCCACAGGGATCTGTGTAGGGTCTGGCTCTATTTAGTATCTTCATCATTGATTTGGATAATGGCATAGAGGGTATACTTATAAAGTTTTAGGATGATACCAATCTGGGAGGGATTGCAAGCACTTTGGAGGACAGAGTTAGAATGATCTTGACAAACTAGAAAAATGGCTGGAAATAAACAGGATGAAATTCAATAAGGAAAAATACAAAGTACCACTCTTAGGAAGGAATAATCAATTGCACACATTCAAAATGGGAAAAGACCGCCTAGGAAGCAGTACTGCAGAAAAAGATCTGGAGGTTATAGTGGATCACCAACTAAATGAGAGTCAACAATGTAAAACAAAAAAGTGAACATCATTATGGGATATATTAGCAGAAGTGCTGCAAGCAAGACAAGAGAAGTAATTTTTCTACTCTACTCAGCACTGATAAGGCCGCAGCTAGAGCACTGTTTAGTGCTGGGCACCACATTTTGGGAAAGATGTGGACAAACTGCAGAAAGTCCAGAGGAGAGTAACAAAAATGATTAAATGTTCTAGAAAATGTGACCTATGAGAAAAGATTGAAAAAATTGGATTTGTTTAATCTAAAGAAGCAAAGGCTGAAGGGGGACATGGCAAGAGTCTTCAAGTACTTAAAAAATTGTTATAAAGAGGATGATGATAAATTGTTCTCCTTAACTGCTGAAAAGAGGACAAGAAGTAATAGGCTTAAATTGCAGCAAGGGAGTTTTAGGTTAGACACTGTAAGGGTAGCTAAGTACTGGAACAAATTATCTAAAGATGTTGTGGATTCGCTGTCATTAGAGGTTTTTAAGAACAGGTCAGACAAAAACCTGTCAGGGATGGTCTAGATAAAACTTAGCCCTGCCTTAGTGCAGGGGACTGGACTACATGATCTATCGACGTCCCTTCGAGTCCTACATTTCTATCATTCTAAAACTAAAGAGCAACTGCACTGATCATTACACTAATAAAATCTAAAATATTTCCTGTGAGATTCTTTTATTAGGTTGAGAGGAAAGGTATCCTGAAAGTGAATCCTGAGGAAGCTTATAGGCGTGATACGAAGGGTCACCATATAGGAATCATTTTTATTTAATTTATTTATTTATTAAGGAACCTGCTGAGACTTCTTAGATCAGGGGTGGGCAAACTTTTTGGCGCGAGGGCCACATCTGGGTATAGAAATTGTATGGCGGGCCATGAATGCTCACAAAACTGGGGTTGGGATGTGGGAGGGGGTGAGGGCTCTGGTTGAGGGTGCAGGCTCTGGGGTGGGGCCAGAAATGAGTTCAGAGTGCAGGAGGATGCTCCGGGCTGGGGGGTAGAGTGCGGAGTGGGGAGGTGAGGGCTCCAGCTGGAGGTGCGGACTCTGGGGGTGGGGCTGGTGATGAGGGATTTGGGGTGCAAGAAGGTGCTCTTGGCTGGGACTGAGGGGTTTAGAGGGTGGGAGGGGGAACAGGGTTGGGGCAGGAGGTTGGGGCGCAGGCGGTTGCTCAGGGGTGCAGGCTTGGGGCAGTGCTTACCTCAAGCAGCTCCCGGAAGCAGCGGCATGTCCCCCCTCTGGCTCCTACGCGGAGGCACGGCCAGGTGGCTCTGCTGTGGGCTGTCCCATCCACAGGCACCATCCCTCCAGCTCCTATTGTCTGCCAGTCCCAGCCAATGGGAGCTGCGGGGGCAGCACTTGGGGTGGGGGCAACGTGTGGACCTATGCGTAGGAGCCAGTGGGGGAAGATGCCGCTGCTTCCAGGAGCCACGCAGAGCAGCCCCTGACCCTGCTCTCTGGCTGGAGTACCAGAGTGGGGCAAGTCCCAGACCCCACTCCCCAGCGGGAGCTTGAGGGCCAGATTAAAATGGCTGGTGGGCCGGATCCGGCCCGCGGGCCATAGTTTGCCCACCCCTGTCTTAGATCAAGTATCTGCAAAAGTCCCCAACATTTCTTTGCATGAGAAAATACCTAAGACAAAACTCCCTGACCTTATGAGAGGATGGAACATGTTCTTTTATTTGCAAAACCTTGTGAAGGCAACTTCTGCCTCAGTAAATTCTCATGAGAAGATTTGCCTGAAAAAGGAAGTGGAGATGATCTTTGTGTATGACATAATGACATACTAAAGGATATAGCCCTTCTCTATAATTTTAAGGACACAGTGTTATAAATTGATTAAAAAAAACACATTATGATTTTTACATACAATGTTTAGAGGCTAAGGAAATTCTAGAGAGCATTTTAAGATTGCTCATTTGGTCAGATTTGAAGACCTCAGCAGTAGGGGAGCTCCTCAACCCTCAGGTGGAAAGGTGGCACAAGCTATATACCCCTTAGAAGAGTGCTCCTTACCCAAGAACAGTTAGTACTAACTTCTAAGTAAGCAGAAAAACCCTGACTTCTGAAAGGGAATAATAACAAGTCAAGCAGTTGTAAGATTTGTTGGCAGATGGAAAAAATAGGAATTTAGCATTGCATTTTTATAACCTTTCCACATCATTGAGCATGTATTGAAATGCACAGCCTCAACAAGACAAACTGCTATTAATTATTCCAGAGTTCACGTGGCGGGCACACAATTCCAAGATCTAGGAAGAGAATTTAATTAACTTTGAAAATTTTCAAATAGAGTTTAAAAGGATAACTCCAGCATTTTATTTCCCTTGAGACTACCGACAGGAAATTTCACAATACATTTTGAGCAGTAAACATAACTTACCTTTGTCATTCCGGAAATAATTAGGTGGATTCCTTGTGGCATTTCACGTTCCTCACATATAACGTCTTCATCGTCATAACAAAGGAGCTTTGCTTTTTTCTAAAAACCACGACAAGTAGATTCATTGTAAGTTTAAACAAAACAGTACAGAATGTATGGCACCTACCACACTTCTGAGCATTCAATGGCAAAACAACAAACATAATAGTAATGATGGATTTTTAGATTTTATTAGAATGTTTCAAAGTAGAGTTTTTTTCCCCAAACAATCATAAAACAAACAATGCAGGCCAATTCTGTACTAACATTTATTGTCATTAAATTGCAACTTCCCTTCAGGAAAGTAATGACAGAGGCCAAAATGTGACAAATATTGATCGGGCAACTAAAATGATTAGGGGTTTGGAACGGGTCCCATATGAGGAGAGATTAAAGAGGCTAGGACTCTTCAGCTTGGAAAAGAGGAGACTAGGGGGGGATATGATAGAGGTATATAAAATCATGAGTGATGTGGAGAAAGTGGATAAGGAAAAGTTATTTACTTATTCCCATAATACAAGAACTAGGGGTCAGCAAATGAAATTAATAGGCAGCAGGTTTAAAACAAATACAAGGAAGTTCTTCACGCAGCGCACAGTCAACTTGTGGAACTCCTTACCCGAGGAGGTTGTGAAGGCTAGGACTATAACCGCGTTTAAAAGAGAACTGGATAAATTCATGGTAGTTAAGTCCATTAATGGCTATTAGCCAGGATGGGTAAGGAATGGTGTCCCTAGCCTCTGTTTGTCAGAGGATGGAGATGGATGGCAAGAGAGAGATCACTTGATCATTGCCTGTTGGTCTTCTCCCTCTGGGGCACCTGGCATTGGCCACTGTTGGTAGACAGGATACTGGGCTAGATGGACCTTTGGTCTGACCCGGTACGGCCGTTCTTATGTTCTTATGATTATTTAAAGGAAGATGGTAGTTATATTCTAAAATAATTTTATCTTAAACATAGAAACCACCAAAAATCAACACGTATCTTTTTAATTATGTTTTTATGTTGCTAGGGGGTTATATAAGGCATAAGGAGAACACTTGAAGTGTAACAGATCTCTCATTAAGAGAACCCTATTTTCAAAGTCAAAAATAAAGTTACTTTTATACGGTTATTTTTTAGGGTCACAGGATACTCATACTAAAGAAAAAAGTACATTTTTGTTTAAAATACATGATGGTGTTGCTATTGCCAGTTTCCAATGCAATAGCAACTTGTGCATATTTTTCAAGTGGAGGATTTATTCCAAGCAAATTAGAGTTCTGAATGAGTTTATTCTGAAACATTGAACAAATGTCACTGACAAAAAATAACTTTGATAGCATCTACATTCATTCAACTTTTCATTCCAAATCCTGTTCTTTATACTGAACAGACGTTATTCCACTAAACTAAGTTCCTGGTAAACACAGAACAAATTGTATTTGGTATAACATTTGACCATTTTGAACTTAAAAATAAACAAACAAATGGTTTGCTTGATGAAATGAAAAACTGGAACACTTCAGGTGCCCTGAAAGCAATTCTTGGGACACTGGGGCTTCATGACTGTCCTGGTTAACTCAGGTTATATGATCACCCTATCTTTTACATTTTCATCAGAGTTTATAATTTTTAGACAATCCTTACGAATGCTGAATGTGTGTTGTTGGTATGCGGGGGGGGGGGGGGGACACATTTTGTTTGGCACTTTTCTGGCATACTCAGCTCAGAAGCAGTCGCTGTAATCTGCACTCTTTACAAGTAAAAATAAAAAAATGTGCACCAAAAGAAACTGACTGTCATGTGAAAGTTTCCATTTTAACCATGAGAAGTGTCTTGTCCTGAGAGTTCTAAGTTGGGAACTGCCACATCCTTGAAAGGGTTCTAAATTGTGAGAACTCAAATATAACTAGCTTCCATCCCCTTCCTTTAATAACAAGACCATTCCTTCCCTATCCTCTCTCTACTATGTCTCTTCCAACTTCCTCATCCTCTCCTGACCCTACAATGAGCACTGGAAAATCCTTCCCCCTTTCCAGTAAGCCAGCCACCCCATGCTGCTCACACATCTCCTTTGTTACCTTCCTGGATGCTCTCCGAGTACCATATCAGTTTCTCCAAATCCCATGTCTTTCCCCTGTATTGGTTCTCAACATGAGGAAGAGGTGAGGCATAGGCAGAAGTGGGAAACAAGCACAATAGGAGGGTTGACCTTGGAGAATCACTCTAGGACAGGGGTTCTGAAAATTTTCAGTGTGGACACACCTTAATAGAGGGATTGTCTCATGGACACATTTCCCACTTATTCACAGTCATATAAAACCCCTGTGGCAACTAAAGCATTTGTTTATATGGAAAAGTAAGTTAAAGTAAGACAGTATTTAGGTATTTTAGCTGTTTTTAATGCAATATGTGGACATTTGTAGGAGTAGCTGGATATGAGGAGAAGCACCAACTTGTGACTTGCCAGCTTCCCACAGACTTCCAACAAATTTAAGAGCTGCTGAACTAGACAAGAACATAATGCCAGTGTTCTGTTTATTATTAGAGCTGTTTATGTTCAGTGCATGTGTTCAGCAATAAATGGTTCTTTACCTTACAGTAACTGTGGTTCTTCAAGATGTGTTGCACATGTGAATTCCATTCTTGGTGTACATGCACCCTATGTGTGCAAGATTGGAGTAGTATCGGGCTGGGGCCATGCCTGCTAGATGTCCTTTCACCCCATACTCAAGGGCATAATGGGCCCGACTCAGTTCCTTCAACAATACAGTATACCAGAAGAGAAGGACTCTCTAGTAGTGGGGGAGGAAGAGGATGGGTTGTGGAATCCATGTGTACAACACATTCCAAAGAGCCACATTTACTATAAGGTAGGTAACCATTATTTCTTCTTTGAGTGATTATCAAAAATTGAGACAGTTTATACCAATTCAGGTAGTTCTGTTTGGAGAGGAGGTTTTAGTAGTTAGCCATGTGCATTTGGAGGCTGGCAAATGAAAATAATTTCCACCTGAATAGATAGGCATTGTTCAGGTCTTTCTCCGTGGGTGTAGATTTGGGAGGTTGCTGCCACTTCAACTTCTCCTGGTCCATGGCTATGACCCTGATACTGGGTGAAGGGACTTGGTACCTTGTATCAGTTCTCTTGGAGGTGCTGGGTACTGAAGTCAGTGCTGAGAGAAAGTGGTCAGCAGACTTAGTGGGTACCACTGGTGCTCTCTTGATAGCTGGTACTGGGCAACAGAGGAAATCTTTCTAGGCCGTTGGTGCTTTGATAGTGGAGTCCAAGATAAGTCGGATGTTTGATGATTTGTGTCTTGACTTGGCAGGTACCAGAGGAGGTGTCCTACACCTCTGCTCAAGGCTGGAGCAGTGCTCCTTTCTACCTCTATCAGAGGTAAGTGATGCCAAAATGAAGGCAGATGACTGGGCCTCTTGGTGAGTATAGCTCAAGAGCTCAGGTGGAATGTCAGCTCACCAGGGTGCTCATGGAGAGCAGGGCCGGCTCCAGGCACCAGCCAACCAAGCACATGCTTGGGGCAGCATCTTAGAAGGGGTGGCCAATGTTGGGGTGGCAGGTGGCGCTCGCAGTGTTTTTTTTTTTTTTTGTTCGGCGGGGCGG
>NC_048301.1:112714893-112755699 GCF_013100865.1 Trachemys scripta elegans
GGGGGGGGGGGGGGGGGGGGGGGGGGGGGGGGGTTTGGGCGGCCCGGCCCGGCGCTCCGGGGGTTTGGGCGGCCTGGCCCAGCGCAGTGCTCGGGGCGGGAGGGTGGAGGTTTGCCCAGCCCGGCCTGGCACTCCGGAGGTTTGGGCGGCCCAGCCCGGCGTTCGGAGGGGGGCGTGTTTGGCGGCCCGACCCGGTGCTGGGGGGAGGGTTCGGCGGCCCGGCACTTGCGGGGGGGGGCGGGGGGTTGGGCCGCCCAGCGCTCCGGGGGGTTGAGCGGGCCGGGGGGGGCCTGGGGGGGTGGGGGGGAGCGGGGGTTTCGGCAAGGTGGCGCTCTTCTTTTTTGCCTGGGGCAGCAAAAAAGTTAGAGCCGGCCCTGATGGAGAGGGACTGACCGGAAGCCTGAGGTTTAGCTGTATCCTTCCTTCCAGTGTCTGAGAAAGCTTGCATTGAGTGTTCCAGGAGGAATAATTTTAGATGGGCTTCTCTAGCTTTCTGAGTTCACTTAGAGAAGGAGCAATATATGGAATATTGCTCAGGAATCTATTCCTCTCCTAGACAAAAAAGGGGGGCCAACAGGGTGTCTGTCATTAAGTGACATTTACTAAAGCGTCACAAGAGAGCAGGCTTTGAATACAGGGGATTTCAGTTCTGCCATTTTGCTAAAGCCCCTGAATGGGGAAGGAAAGGTGTGGGGTCTAGTGTATATCTAAATATCGGAGTATAATTTTTTTGGAGGGGGGAGCAGTCATGCCAATGGGTAAAAACACTAATATACACTACTATCTAACTAGCTACTAACTAGCTATTCTAAAGACTAACTATCACTAATTGTAGCACACGGTGCACAAAGATGCAGATGGACAATGCTGAGGTTCGGTTTTGCTGCCATGGGTGGTAAGAAGTAAATGAGGTACAACTGGGCTTGCTTTCCCCTTTATGTCCTTGTTTACAAATGCACTTAGGATGCAATCACAGCCCCAATGGACACTACTGGCCAAAAGAATCTGATTTTGCACATGGGGGTGTATGAGTACCAAGAGTGGAGTCCATATGGCCAATCACTTTAAGAACAATAATTATTTCTCCTATGCACCGCTGAGGGCAGGCTATAATAGTTTCTTTTTCTATAGCATCAGTTTGAAAAGTTTGAAATCTTTATTACAATGTATTGAATATACCTGCCTACAAGATTGATTTGAGAGACCACATTTTCAAACATACAAGCAGTAAGTGTGCCTGGAAAAATGCAAGTACACCACAATTTCCTGCGATTTGGATACAATACAATAAACTGGTGGGGCAAGTTCCAGGCATTCATGTTTGAAAATTTTTCCCAAGAAAAGGTGAAGCAAAGCAGGACAAAAGAGAGTTACTATGGATATAAAAGGGGCTTGATGCCTATTGTCGCCTCAGTTCCTTCCAATCACAGCAGCGAAAGAAAATGAACCTCTCCAGATCTCCTAGCAGTCTTCCTGCATTCTGATGCACATATTCATTGTCTGAAGTGCTTAGGGGAGGAATCAATCTCTGGTGTGTCGTTATTGACATAAACGGTGACTGTATAGATCATTGGTGCAACCAGGATCCTATGGATGCACCAGTTCTTGTACAGAGGAGGCCAAGTGGGGTGACTATGGAAAGGTTGTAGTTTGCTGGTTAGGATTATGCTGTCTGTATGTGTGTATCATTTTTGTATTTGAAGTTGGCTTTGTACTTGTTTGATTCTAAGTAGCCTCAGTGAAGCATTTGGTCAGCTTCTTGAGAAAAGCCAATTCTCAGTAAGTGCCCAATCAAGAAACACTTAACTGACAATGGACTTTGGGAGACGCCGATCCACATCTGAGCTTTCCTGGGAATGTTCAAACTAACATGTAAACAATGGCATCAGCCTGCAAAAAGCTGAATCATCCATAGACATGTGACTTGCCCAGGTGGCTACAGACTCCATCTTGTTGTTGTGATTTTTCACAAGAGAACAAAGGGGTTTCCTCCCACAAGAGAGAGAATATAAAAGGCCCTGGAAACCCCTCCATTTTGTCGTCAGCTGGCTCAAAAGATGGCCTCTCCACCCCAAAGAGATGCCTGAAAGAAACTGGAACAAAGAATAGTAACTACGGGGGTGTGAGTGATTGCTGGACCCAGACTAGGAAAGAGTCTAATCTCTGAAAGAAGCTTATTGGAACATCTCTGAGGGTGAGATTTACCTGCATTTTATTTCCTACTGTATTAGGTTTAGACGTGCATGTTTTAGTTTTATTTTGCTTGGTAATTTACTTTGTTCTGTCTGTTATTACTTGGAACCACTTAAATCCTACTTTTTATATTTAATAAAATCACGTTTTGCTTATTAATTAACTCAGAACAAGCAATTAATACCTGGGGGAGCAAACAGCTGTGCATATCTCTCTATCAGTGTTATAGTGGGCGAACAATTTATGAATTTACCCTGTATAAGCTTTATACAGAGTAAAACTGATTCGTTTGGGGTTTGGATCCCATTGGGAACTGGGTATCTGGGTGCTAGAGACAGGAGCACTTTCTAGGCCGTCTTCAGTTAAGTCTGCAACTTTTGGGGGATGTGGTTCAGATCTGGGTTTGTGTTTGGAGCAGGCTACCGTGTCTGGCTCAACAAGACAGTGTACTGAAGTCCCAAGCTGCCAGGGAAAAAGGGCTCAGAGGTAGTCTCAGCACATCAGGTGGCAGTCCCAAGGGGGTTTCTGTGACCGAACCCGTTATATCCGGCACATTGTGCTACCTGTAGAATTCACACCTCGGGCCCACAAAGAGAGACAAAATGGACTTCAGGCCCTTCTATTACAAGAGGTCTTGTCAGTTATGCCTCTTTGATCTGATAGTTCTAAAGGATGCTGATGCACTTGTCAGTGCAAGTTCCAAGAGTGGGAATATGCAGAGGACACTCAAAGCACATTTTTGTAATTTTTTTTTACACTTAAACTGAGGCAGGAGTGCAGTGTCACTCCTTACAAAGTAGAGATATTGGCTCTCCCTATGCCAACCTTCACCTAATATTATTATTACATAGCACCAGTTTCCCTAACATCTGCCTTCAACACCACCAGTACCAGAAAGGAGCACCATACGGAGGCAAAGGAAAGGGGAAGCAGCCATGTCTTTGGAGAGACAGTGAGAAGGGATGTGAAGGGGCTGGGAAAGGTCAGCAGGGAAGTGTGTCAAATTGGAGGAGTAAGTGGTGATGTGCTAGGCATGGGAGGAGCCATCCAGATGTCCCATATGATGTCCCCATGTTCCATGGAAGGTGTTCAACTTTCCCAACAGAGGATAAAACAAAGGAACTACTATGTGACTATGGAACTTTTAAGAGCAGTGACAGCAGGAGACAATCTAGTTGCCACGTCATCTACTAAGTGAGATCTCCTGACATGAGTTCTTCTCATGCCACTGGCTCATTTCAACAAATAGAACTGCAGCATGCAAATTGGCCAAAGAGGGAGTGTTATGAGGCCTCAAAGGGACCTAGACAAATTAGAGGATTGGGCAAAAAAGAAATCTGATGAGGTTTAACAAGGACAAGTGCAGAGTCCTGCACTTAGGACAGAAGAATCCCATGCACTGCTACAGATTATGGACCTAATGGCTAGGCAGCAGTTCTGCAGAAAAAGACCCAGGGGTTCCAGTGGATGAGAAGCTGGATATGAGTCAACAGTGTGCCCTGGTTGCCAAGAAGGCTAACTGCATTTTGGGCGGTATAAGTAGGGGCATTGCCAGCAGATTGAGGGACGTGATCATTCCCCTCTATTCGACATTGGTGTGGCCTCATCTGGAATACTGTGTCCAGTTTTGGGCCCCACACTACAAGAAGGATGTGGAAAAATTGGAAAGAGTCCAGCGGAGGGCAACAAAAGTGATTAGGGGGCTGGAGCACATGACTTATGAGGAGAGGCTGAGGGAACTAGGATTGTTTAATCTGCAGAAGAGAAGAATGAGGGGGGATTTGATAGCTGCTTTCAACTACCTGAAATGGGGTTCCAAAGAGGATGGATCTAGACTGCTCTCAGTGGTACCAGATGACAGAACAAGGAGTAATGGTCTCAAGTTGCAGTGGGGGAGGTTTAGGTTGGATATTAGGAAAAACTTTTTCACTAGGAGAGTGGTGAAGCACTGGAATGGGTTACCTAGGGAGCTGGTGGAATCTCCTTCCTTAGAGGTTTTTAAGGTCAGGCGTGACAAAGCCCTGGCTGGGATGATTTAGTTGGGGATTGGTCCTGCTTTGAGCAGGGGGTTGGACTAGATGACCTCCTGAGGTTCCTTCCAACCCTGATATTCTATGATTGGTTATCTCTGATGTCCCAATGTCTCCATTTAAGAATGAACTGAACTACTGAGATGGCCCTGTCTATAATCATAACAATTCAATACACTGACTATTAATAATTTAGCTTAATTAGAACCTAATTTCTTCAGATATACATGACATTGCAATGGCATTAAATATAAGAAAAGTTCAAAGAGTCTGTTTTATTCCATTATTAACATCATTTGGGCCAAAAGAAAGGTCTGACATATGCTAAATTTCTTAAAAGGGCCCATTTTAAAATTAAGTCAAACTAATTAAGAGACTTACTTGTAAATTATCAGAAAATTAATTTAATATTCAAAGAATAAGTGTGGTAAATTTGGGGAGGATATGCTGCATTCTTTGTACATAACAGAGGTTGAATCCCTTCTTTAAGTACCAAACTCAAGACAGCCATAACTATACAGTCAATATAAGTGCCTCCATAATATTTGCCTTTTGAAGACAGAACATTATAAAGGATCTGGAACCATATCAGCAAGCTAAACATTACCTGCATGAACTCAATTTGGTTCTTTTCATTTTCTAACCAACTGATACTGTGTAAAAGCCCCTCTGCAGTAGGTGATGCAACAGTAGATGGAAGAGTGCCAACGTTTTTCTTTTTTTGCAGAATCATCTAAACAAGGGGGAAAAGAACCCACATGTAATCTACATGCATTAATTTCTCTTTGTTCTGAAGATAAACTCTTTAAGCGTGGATTATTCCTTACTGAACCTCTTCATTCGGAAACATTTCCACCCCCAGCCCCCCCGTATAAGCCTCCATGTTATTCTGCCCTTTCTTAAATAGCTTTTATTATAGTACCCACACTTAGACCCCAAAACTAGAAAGATTTCCACACGTGCTTAACTTTCCACACTATGAGTAGTCCCATTGAATTAAGTCTTTTCAGGACTGGGGCCCTACTTTGGCCTGGGTGGTTAACAACTGATATTTTCCACCATTTCATCATTTAAGTGGACTGGCTGATGGAGTGGGAAAGGACTGGATAAGGTCAAAGGTTTAAGTCATCCAAGCATGTCATAATACAGCTCTGCCACCGTTCTGCTGAGTGACCCTGGACAAGTCATTTCACTGATCTATGCCTCTGTTTCCCCATTTATAAAATGGAGATATTGACAAGTTTCTTACTGTGTACAGTAACGGGAGTTTTTTAAGATATGTTGCCCACATGCACATTCTACTATTAGTGTGCATGTGACTCTCTGGTTGGTATGCATGGGCCCTGCAGCAATTTGTGCTCCTCAGCAAGTGCATAAAAGAGCAGAGTGAGCCAACTGTCTTCAATTTCCTCTCAACCACAGAATCCCAGATTTGTGTGTTTTTCCTCCCCAGAGAACTTTGAGGCAGAAAGGATGGAGGGCAGGTCGTGGAGTGTGCATTTGGACAACACATCTCAAAGAATTACAGTTACTGTGCAAGGTAAGTAATTTCTCATTCTCCTTTGAATGATTCTCCATATGAACATTCCATTGTTGGTGACTCCCAAGCAATTGACCAGTACATTGGAGGTGGGAGCTTGGAGTTAAAAATTAATGACCGGAGCACAGCCTCGCCAAATGTGGCATCTGACCTGGAGGCTTTGGTAAGTGGTACAGTGCTTAGTGAATGTATGAACAGATCTCCAGGTCACTGTCTTCCATATAACTGGGATAGATACATTCTTTAGTGCAGCTATGGAGTCTACTTGAGCTCTCAACAGAATCAGCTTTAGATGGGTCCTTCTCTGTAGTCTCATAGCAAGTCTTCACACAGTCTGATCCAATTCAATAAATGTTGGGAGGATATGGCTTTGCCTTTCATCCTCTCTACAATAGCCACAAACGATATGTTTACACTGTACACTAAGCCCGGGCTCTGATTCAAGTTTCAGCCCAACCCCTCTTTCCATCCACACAGAAATCCATCAGATTTGGGTCAGCAAACCTTTAGGACCTGGGTCCTAGGACCCTGTTAGGGGACTGCATCAGAGCCTAATCCCACTCTGACTCAGGTGCAAGCCTTGTCATTTTTCAGTGTGGATACAACTCAAGCTGCAGACTCAAGTCAGGTAGTTGTGTAATGCAGTATGCATACAGCTGAGACCCAGGTCCAGCAACTGTAAACCTAGGTTTACAATATAGTGTGGATGCTCAAATGCAGGCTTGGAAATACTGAGTCCACAAGCTCGGGTCCGGCAGACCCGGGTTTACAATGCAATGTAGATGTACTCAAAGAATTTTGGTGAAGATCTGGAGCTTTGTTCTTTGGAGGTAGAATGCCAGGGTTCTTCTGACATCCAAAGTGTGAAAAGCTGCCTCTGTTTTATTAGAGTGAGATCTATGGAAGAACACGGGTAAGTGGATTTGTTGATTCAGATGGAATTCCTTGACCTTTGGTAAAAACTTGAGGTCTGTTCTTAACAATATCTTGCCTGGGTAGAAAAATGTACAGGGAGGATCAGCCATCAGTGCTTACATCTCTCTTACCCTCCTTGCTGAGATAATTGCTACCGAGAATGATGTTTTCAGTGACAAGTATGGAAAAGAATTCTTAGCCATCAGTTCCAAGCTATGGCCCATGAGCACTGAGAGAACCAGGTTGAGATTGCATGGAGGGATAGGGTCCTTGATAAATGGAAACATTCTTATTAGGCCCTTTAGAAATGTTATGACTGTTGCATGAGAAAAGATATTGACCCTCTATGCATAGATGACATGCTGAGTTTGCTGTCATGTGTACTTTTACTTAGCTCAGTGATAGGATAGAGAGTTTCAGTTCTAACAAGTAGTCTTGAATTGTCAGTATTGAGACTTCCTGAGGGTTCAGGGATTTCTGATGACACCAGTGAGAAAACCTTGTCCATTTTGCCTGGTAAGGTTGTCTCAGAGTCCTTCCCACTATTAACCATAGGCGCCGACTTCTGCTGGCACCAGTGAGTGCTCGACTCACCTCTGCCCCGACTCCACTCCTGCCCCGCCCCCATTCCAACCCCTTCCCCAAAGTCCCTGCCCCTATTCCAACCCCTTCCCCAAATCCCCGCCCCGGCCCTGCCTCCTCCCCTGAGTGCACCGCATTCCCTGCTCCTTTCCCCTTCCCCCCGTCCCTCCCAGAGCTTGTTATACCATGTGTTTTGCGGCAGCAAGTGCTGGGAGGAGAAGTGGGGACACGTCATGCCCGGGGGAGGAGGCAGAGGTGAAGTGAGGCGGGGCTGCTGGTGGGTGCAGAGCACCCACCAATTTTTCCCCGTGGGTGCTCCAGCCCCGGAGCACCCATGAAGTCGGCACCTATGCTGTTAACTAGGTGGTCTTGAACAGGAGAGGAACAGAGTCATTTTACATTCAACATCCATCCAAGAGCCAAGCTGTGCGATGAAGGGAATTCAGGGCTGGGTGTAGGATCTTCTCCTTGACAGATGATAATAGGTCTATCACTGGAGGTAGAGCCCTGGGTTGGGAAGCGGAGAACCTCAGGATGTTGGGTGTCATGATCGGGGCTTGAGTGGTCAGACCTACTGGTTCGAGCAGTGACTGTCATGCCTAGTGATCAGAGAGTGATAGCCAGAAGCCAGGAATAGTACTAAAGATCAGAGTCAGGAACCAGTTGTCACAGCCATGGGTCAGAAGTCCAAGAGCAAGCCGAGAGGCAGGTTTGTCACTACAACTGGCAGGGACATCCACCTTGTTGTAAAGACAGTTCCTGGAACTCCTCTTGGGCCTACATAGGGTGCCTTAACTCATGAGGACTTCTCTGGAGAAGCTGGATCCTTGTAGCCATGATAACCTGCACATCACCAAAGCCATGGCCAGGGAACAAGAGGCAGTATCTGCTGAATCTAATTCAGCTTGCAGACCAGGTTTAGCTAACAAATGCCTTCAGCAACCAAGGATGAGAACTCCTCGCAGGAGTCTGACAGCAACTTGTCATTGAAGACCAAGAGTTATTCAAAGATATGGAAATTACATCTTGCCATCAGAGGTTGCTAATTAGCTAGCAGAAATTGGAGGCTTGCAGAAAAATAATGTTTTCTGCAGAATAAATCTCATCTCTTCAGCTTCTTTTCTTTTGGTGGTGTTCTCTTCTGTCTCACATCTGGGTGGAACTTGGTATTTTCTGCCCACCTTTCTAGACATGGATATACTTGTAACTGGGGTCTCTCATAGCAATTGGAACAGATCCATCAATTATAGGCAAGCTTAGCCTATCTAGAGGTAGACTGGAGGCCAACTCTAGATAGGCTACCTACCAAGAGAAGCAGACTGCAAAAATCCACAAGTTGCTGCTATTTTTTTCAGGAGGTCTTAAAAATCCTTTAAAGCATTCAATTGTGGGGCCATGGGAGGCACCACTGCCTCATCTGAAAGTGATAAGATGGCTGGTCCTGCAGGGTCTACTGGGAGAAGTGCTGTTTCCTCTTCCTCATGATTAGGGGGACCTGAGCTGGTAGACATTTAGTTGCCACTTGCGTAGCTGTAGCCATGGCTGAAGGAGTTTTAGGCATGTGTGGGCAATCTTGTCTCCTTTGCAATGAGCAAGGTCCCCAATAAGGCCACACAGGCATAGAGGTGTATAGAGCTTGAGACCACACCATAGGGAACCACACTACTGGGAACCTCATCGTTCCCATGCATCTGTCCCTTGAATAGTTCCTGAGGCTTCTATGGGAGGTAGAGGATGGACCCCGGGAAAAGTGGTACCAGGGGGGTCATTGCTGGGCAGATAAGGGTGCCTCAGCTGCCTGTCTGGGCTCCTGTCAGGCAATGTTTGCTGGGGCTATGTCCTGGGACTCCTCTGAGTCAGATGATGGTTTCATCAAAAATGGCGGGACCATTGGTACCAGAGGTCACTGGTCTGATGGATGGGGAAGGGGTCTCTGCTGCAGCAGGAGCAATGATTCATCCTCAGGTACGTGGACGACCCAAAGAATGGACGGGCCCGAGAGGATTTGACATGTAGGTATGGCAGGAACACCTCCTCCAGTGTTATTAACTTCTATATATATCCCCGGGCTTGTGGGGTGCCCATTGAGACTCTGGAAGGTCCCGGTTCAGCAGTCAGAGCCAGCCAGTCTGCATACCGGCAAGGCAGCACTGATGGAGCACCTGGAGCCACACTTCTAGCCAGGCACTCCAAGTGTCCTGGTATCAAGGTCATTGGCAGTACCAACGGATCCTACTTCTTCTTTGCCTTACCCTCCAGGGTCCATGCACGACATTTCATCTGACATGGCACGGCTCAGAGAGGAAAAGTCTCTCTTATAAGCTGTCTGCTGTGGAGATCTGCTCTTATGCTGATGAGAGTGTTTCTTACTCTAGTGGTGTGGCGTGCCCTTGGGCTTTGGTGTTACCCCGGAATTGAGGGGAGTGTTACCCCAAAATTTGATCAAGCTAATCGCAGCCATATTGTGTGTATTGAGCCACTATTAATTAATAAAATAAACCATCACATAGTTAATGGATAATTTGGACAAGCAGGGCTTTTGGAGGCAAGGTCAAATACTAGCAGCAGGCTTGCAGTTTCTGCTAATCAGAATGGGAGGAGGGGAGAAAAGAGTCAACAGATTATGAGACTAAAAGAAAATAAGTGGATGGAGACCTAGAGTTTGGGCACCTTTGATATAAAAGCTTATTATGGCTAAGATGGCTAATGTTGAATTTATTGAAGTTAGGAGACGTGATGACCCAGTAGGGGTCACTATGAGCTATGTGTTTTGTAAAAATTAGTTATAAAAGGACTAGATAATAGATTATACTTTGGAACAGTTCTCTGAAGCTATCCCGAGTGACTTTTTCTGGACAGCATACTCCCTGGCAGGGAAGAGACGGGCAATTGCTGACCTGCTGCTAATTACTCAATACCATCTCAGATTTTAGGTAATTATTTTGAATGTTCTAAACCTATTGCTTATGTTTGTGTGTGCTTAAATCTAATAAAGAGTAATTTTAGATGAGAGCATGCTTATTTCTATCAATCTTTCATCAGCCAGAAGCACTGTGTCCCCATTGATTTATTCCTGACATCACCTGAAGTGAAACGGTTAAGTTACCACAGCTTTGGGTTCTGAAAACCCTGGGTAACACCGGCATCTCCACACCATGGCTCATGCTGGGAAGGGCACAACCAGTCGGAAGAGGCCACTGTACAGCGGGAGTCTCCCTGGCCAGGATCAGAGTGCTTCCAGAGCCTCATTGCCTCTTCCGTCAGGAACTTGCAGAGTTGGAGCTCAAGGGCCTCTCTAGTTCTGGGTGGGAAGGATTTGCAGATGCTGCTCTTCACCAAGATGTGCGCCTTGACCAGACAGTAGAGGCACCATTGGTGTGCATCACTGATGGAAAAGAAGGAATAGGGGTTCCGACTCAGACCATGCAGCGGTAAGACGAAACTGGAATGGTATCAACCTGCACCACCACTTGTATACTTGGTCGGGAGCATGAGGAGACACACTGTGAATGTGTGGGTCAACAGACGCTGCTTGGAAAAACTTCTGAACTCAGGTGCATGGCATACACACGTACCCACGTGTAGAATAAACATAGGGACCATCACTCAAAGAAGATAGTGTTGCCTCTTACAGAGTTCCTGTCCCGGAGTACCCCAGCAGCAGATATTTCTTCTGATTTTTCTGAGTTCTAGTTGCAGCCTTCTTTGCTCAGATTCTCATGCAGTCCCATGCAAGTGTCTGGAACTCACTACTAATTTAGGGAAGAAGGCCTGGATCATAGTGAACAGCAAAATAAGCAGTGCCAAAAGGACAGTTACCCATTCCGTAACTGGTGTTTTTCGAGATGTGTTGCTCCCGTCTATTCCACAGTAGGTATGCGTGCTCGCCACGTGCACTGGTGCCGGAAGTTTTTCCCTTAGCAGTACCCATAGGAGGGGAGCACCGCTGCGACCCCTGAAGTGGCGCATCTATATCGTGCTATAAGGGGAGCTGCGCACTCCACTCACCCTCGGTTCCTTCTTGCCAGACAACTCCGACAGAGGGGAAGGAGGGCGGGATGTGGAATAGACAGGAGCAACACATCTCAAAGAACGCCAGTTACGGAACAGGTAACTGTCCTTTCTTCTTCAAGTGATTGCTCCTGTGTATTCCACAGTAGATGATTCCAAGCTATATCTGATGGAGGTGGGTAGGAGTTTAAAGGTTAGCGGGATGGAGTTCCGCCCTACCAAACCCGGCGTCATCCCATGCTTGGGAGACGATCGCATAGTGCGAGGAAAAAGTGTGGACAGAGGACCACGTGGCAGCCCTACATATGTTCTGGATAGGGATGTGGGCTACATAGGCGGCCGACGAGGCTTGAGCTCTCGTAGAATGCGCCCTCACAACAGGCAGTGGGGGAACCCCTGCCAAGTCGTAACATGTGTGTATGCACGAGGTGATCTAGCGGGAAAGGCGCTGGGTGGAAACTGGGTGCCCCCTCATGCACTCGGCCGACGCAACGAACAGTTGCAAGGATGTCCTGAACGGCGTGGTTTGGTCCAGGTAAAAGGCCAGTGCTCTACATACGTCTAGCATGTGTAGGCGGTGTTCCTCGTTGGAGAAATCAGGCTTAAGACAGAGTACCGGTAGGAAAATGTCCTGATCCATATGGAATGTGGAGACCACCTTCAGGAGAAAAGCGGGGTGTGGGCGAAGTTGGACCTTATCCTTGTAGAAAACCGTATACGGGGGTTCCGAGGTCAAGGTCCTAAGTTCCAAGACCCGACGGGCTGAGGCGATAGCCACCAAAAATGCCACTTTCCATGATAGTTGGGACCAGGAACATGTGGCCAAGGGTTCAAAGGGAGGACCCGTGAGGTGGGATAACACTAGATTCAGATCCCATTGTGGAACCAGGGCCCTGGCGTACGGGAATGCACGATCTAGGCCCTTTAAAAAGCGGGAGGTCATTTGATGGGAAAACATCGAGTGACCTTGCACCAGAGGGCGGAAGGCTGTAATGGCTGCTAAATGCACCCTGAAGGAGGCAGGAGCTAGCCCTTGGGTCCTAAGGGACAGGAGGTAATCGAGAATGAGCTGGAGGGATGCAGAAGACAGGGAGGCGCCCCGCTCCCCCGCCCACCTGGAGTACCTAGACCATTTGGCAAGATACGTCCGCCGTGTGGACAGCTTTCTGTTCTCCAGCAGAATTCATCTGACATCCTCCGAACACCTTCCCTCCTCCTCATTTAACCATGGAGCAACCACGCTGTCAGGTGGAGCGCGGCCAGGTTGGGGTGGAGGAGGCATCCCCTCTCCTGGGAGAGGAGATCCAGGCGAAGCGGCAGCTCCGCGGGGCGGCCGCTAAAAGTTGCAGAAGGATCCCATACCAATGCTGACGGGCCCAATCCGGGGCTATGAGGATAACCCTCAACCTGTCTGCCTTTACTTTCTGCAGGACCTTGCCTATCAGTGGGAAGGGTGGAAAGGCACAGAACAGTTGGTCTGACCACCGGAGGAGGAATGCGTCCAAGTTCACCCGCCTTCCTGCCCCTGCCCTGGAGCAGAACAGGGGGCAGCATCTGTTCTGGGCGGTAGCGAAGAGGTCGACCCGGGGAGCTCCCCACTCTCGGAAGAGCTGTTGGGCGACCTCCCAGTGGAGTGACCACTCGTATTGGTGGGAAAACACCCTGCTGAGGAGATCGGCTCGCACATTGCGTGCGACGGGTAGGTGGAAAGCCCGTAGGGAGATATTGTGGGCTATGCAAAACTCCCATAGGTCCAGAGCTTCTCAGCACAGGGCCAAGGCGCGTGCCCCCATACCTGTTGATGTAATACATCGCGACCGTGTTGTCCGTGTGGACTCTGACCGCCTTCCTGCGAAGGTGCAAACTGAACGTTATGCACGCCAGGCGTACTGCCCTGAGCTCCCTGATGTTTATGTGCAGAGACAATTCCAAGGTCGACCATCTGCCTTGGGTTTGAATGTCCCCTATATGGGCTCCCCAGCCCGGGTCCGAGGCATCTGACACCAGGTCTAGTGAGGGAGGGATTTCTCGGAAGGAGATCCCGTTTAGCATATTGCTCAGGAGGGACCACCATTGCAGAGCGGCCACCACATTGGTTGGCATCGTGACCATCTTGTCCAGGCTGTCCCTGGACTGGGAATACTGGGAGGCCAACCAGAGTTGGAGGGGCCTCATTCTGAGTCTGGCATGTCACACCATGGACGTGCATGCTGCTATGTGACCTAGGATTTGAAGGCACACCCTTGCTGTTGTCACGGGGAAGGCTGTGACTGAGGCTATGAGACTTTTGAGTGTCTTGAACCTGTCCCAGGGAAGAGAGGCTGTGGCCTCTACTGAGTCTAGCAGAGCTCCTATGAAGTGTATGCACTGAACCGGTACCAACGTGGACTTGGCCTCGTTCACCACTAGGCCCAGACCTGTGCATGTGGACAGCAGGAAATGCATCTGGGCCTGAACCTAGGACCGGGAGCTGCCCTTGAGGAGCCAATCATCTAGGTAAGGAAAAATTTGCAGCACGTTCCTCCGGAGGTGGGCTGCCACCACTGCCATGCATTTGGTAAAAACCCTGGGTGCCATGGAAAGGTCAAAAGGGAGGGCCGCAAACTGGTAATGGTCCCGCCTACCAGGAAGCGGAGGAAAAGCCTGTGACCCTCGAAAATATGGATGTGGAAATAGGCATCCTGGAGGTCCAGGGACGTGAACCAATCCCCTGGGTCTAAGGAGGGAATGATGGAGGTCAGGGATACCATGTGGAACTTGTAACGGACCATAAACCTGTTGAGATTCCGCAGGTCCAG
Organism: Trachemys scripta elegans; assembly: GCF_013100865.1. Taxonomy (NCBI): domain Eukaryota; kingdom Metazoa; phylum Chordata; order Testudines; family Emydidae; genus Trachemys; species Trachemys scripta. Next base: position 112,728,963 of record NC_048301.1, read on the forward strand.
GATGGACCGGAGCCCTCCTTTTGCCTTCGGGATCAGGAAATATCAGGAGTAAAACCCCTTGCCCTGGAATTCTACCGGTACCCTCTCCACCGTGCCCAGGTCGAGGAGGCGTGCCACCTCTTGGCTTAGAAGGGGGGTATGTTCTGGGTGTTCTGGGTCCCCGAGGTCCTCCCGGGGCGGGTGGTGGTGGAGGGGGGGTGAGGCGAACTGCAACATGAAGCCCCTGGAAATCATGCTGAGGACTCTCTGGTCCGATGTTGTATGGGACCATTCCACTCGGAATGCAGATAAACGGTTGCAGAACACAAACTTTATTAACTGGGGGGGCGTCTGTGATAACAGGCCCGGTGGCCCCCTGCAAAGAGTCAAAACCGCCTCTTCCCCTGCCTCTTGCCCTTCGAGGGGCCTGGTCACGGGGCCGAGCAGGACTGATGCTGGGACCTGCGTCTCTGCTCCCTCGGTCGCTTAGGCGGCGGTTCATATCTGCCTCTAGCGGGAGGAGCGGAGATCTGCGGGCTAGGTTTGTCCTTCGCTGGTGGGACATATAGGCCCAGAGCTTGCAGGGTGGTACGGGAGTCTTTCATTCCATGCAGGTGGACATCGGTTTGGTCCGCAAACAACGCTTTCTCGTCGAAGGGAAGGTCCTGCATCAGAGACTGGGACTCTACAGACAGACCGGACAGGAGAAGTCACGACGCCCTTCGCATGGATATGGCTGAGGCCATCGAACAGGCTGCTGTGTCGGCTGCGTCTGAGGCGGCCTGGAGGGCTGCTTTCGCCTCTGCTGCCCCTTCCTCAACCAGAGCCTTGAACTCCTTTTTGTCCCACTCCGGGAGAAGAGGCTTGAACTTCGGTAGAGACTCGCACAAGTTAAAATCATAGCGGCTCAACAGGGCTTGGTGGTTGGCCACCCTGAGTTGAAAGCTCGCGGAAGAATAAACCTTCCTGCCAAAAAAATCCAGTCTCCTGGCATCTTTGTCCTTGGGGGTAGGTGCAGGCTGACCGTGGCATTCCCGGTGGTTGACTGACTTCACCACCAAAGAGTTGGGTGCCGGGAGGGAGTACAGGTACTCATGTCCCTTAGCTGGAACAAAGTACTTTCTCTCCGCTTTCTTGGAGATGGGCACCAAGGAAGCTGGGGTTTGCCACAGGGCAGTTGATATGTTGGCTATCCCTTGGTGGAGAGGTAGGGCCACACGGCCCGAGGACAGCACATTGAAAAGGTTGGCCGATGGCTCCTCCATCTCCTCAGCCTGGAGCTGGAGATTTGAGGCTACCTGTTTGAGGAGCTCCTGATGAGCCTTAAAGTCCTCCTGTAGAATGGATGGAGGGGCCGCTATGGTCTCCTCCGGTGCCGGCGAGGGGGCTGGTCCGGCTCCCAGGTCATCGGGAGATGCTGGAGGTTTGACTCCCAAGACCTAATCTGGGCCCGGTGCCGCCAGTTCGGTGTCTGTCGACTTTTGACTCTGTCGAGGAGGGGACACCGAAGGGGCCTGGGATGCTCCGGCTACCGACGTCTTGGGCGGGCAATTGCAGCCACGGTGCCCATTGACACCATTGCCCCTGCCACAGTGCCTCTTGCCACTGACCGGCTTGGGTGCCGAGCAGTGCAAGCTGCTCTTGAGGGGCGGTGCAGCTCGGGGATGGGTGGCTGGGTGCCGAGGCCGAGGTCGCCGTTGACTGCACAGTGCCATAGGAGCGGCAGGAGTGTCTACGGTCGTGCCAGTGCCGACCTTGAGATCTCGACCTCGATGACGATGAGGAGCAGTACTTGACCAAGGTGCTGCTCTTGTAGTCATCCCGGCGATGCTTCGGTGCTGGTAACGCTCGAGGGGAGCTCCGAGCCTGGTGTCTGGTGGAGCGGGCACTCGAACCTGAACGTCTGTTATGGTGGCATCGGGATCTGCTCCTGTAGCTCCGATTTGAAGAGGAGCGTCGCTGCCACTTGTCTCAGTGCCTGTGCCCCCGGTGGGGAGTGGAGGACCCTCGAGACTCCCGCACAGTTGAGTCAGACAGTCTGAGTGGAGTGGAGGGCTGATGTGAGCTATGTGAGGACCTCGTCAAATGGGGCGGCGCACGGTCCTCGGAGTGCGGGCTATGTCTTGCCAGGGAGGGCTGGTGTGCTCCCAACGGCGGCTTCCCTCGGGACCAGGGCCGGCTTTAGGCCGATTCAGCCGATTCGGCTGAATTGGGCCCCGCGCCAAGAGGGCCCTGCGCTGCAGCTATCAACCCTGCCCCCAGCTCACTTCCCCGCCCCCTCCCCTGCTTCCCGCGAATCTCTGATTCGCGGGAAGTCTGAGACGAAGCGGGGGGGGCCAGCAGCATGAGGTAAGCTGGGGTGGGGGTGGTGGGGGCGGGAGAAGGGCTCCGGGGAGGCGCGGCCCGTTCCCGCAGGCCCCAGCGGCTCTGGCCCGGCTTGGCTCCAGCCCGGCCCCCGCGGCGTGGGTCCCCCCCCCCCCCCCCCGGCGCAGCTCGGGTCCCCCCATCCCCCCGTCCCCCCCGCGGCGCGGCTCGGGTCCCACCGTCCCCCCCGCGGCGTGGCTCGGGTCCCCCCGTCCCCCCCGCCCCCAGGAATCGGGCCCCGCTCTTGCTAAAGCCGGCCCTGCTCGGGACCAGGGGCCCGTCTCGAGTGGCGCACCCGGCACCGGAAGGGAGAGGATGTCACGAGCAGCCTGTGCAGCCTCTGGCATCGACGGCATTCTCACCATGGGGGAGGCACGCATGGACGGGACCGGGCTACTCCGCTCAGCGCGAGTCAGAGGTCTGGGTCCCTAGGGGGATTGTGGGCTGCCCAACTCGGGACTGGCCTCACCCCTGTCCTTTTGTTGGCACCACTGAGTCTTTCCCTGCTTCTTAGCAGGTGAGCGGTGCCGGCTGGTGGAGGGAACCTCGCTCCGCACTGAGGACGCGGTGCCCAGTACCGAGTCCGGTCGGCGCGCCGGTGCCAGGGCCAACGCAGATTCCATTAGCAGGGCCCGGAGCCGGATATCTCTCTCACGTTTAGTTCGAGGCTTGAACGATCTACAGATTTTACAGCGATCGGTTACGTGAGTCTCACCCAAGCAGTGAACACACTGAGTGTGCGGGTCGCTTCTTGGCATAGAACTGCGACAGGAGTCACATGACTTGAAGCCTGGGGCACGGGGCATGCCCCGCACCAGGCCACTAACTAAGAAGTTACCCAACTATTGGAGAATATGAATACTACTAAGGCTACTATAAGAGATACAGCAAGGCTGGAGCACAAAGTTCCGACTACCTTCACTGGCGGCAAGAAGGAACTGAGGGTGGGGGGAGTGCGCAGCTCCCTTTATAGCGCAATATAGAGGCGACACTCCAGGGGTCACAGCGGTGCTTCCCTCCTACGGGTACTGCTAAGGGAAAAACTTCCGGCACCGGTGCATATGGAGAGCACGCACACCTACTGTGGAATACACAGGAGCAATCACTCGAAGAAGAAAAAACCCTTTCCAAGACAGGCTGGTGCTCATGTCAGAATTTCCTGGATAGAGGGTGCTGGACAAATACAATGCAGGAGTCTCAAATAAAAATTGTACTGAAGCACTGAAAACGGAGGGCTTACTGTTTAAACAACCACAGAACCAACCAGACAATGGGGAAAATAAAGCAAGGATATCTGAAGAGCTGACACAATGCTAAAGTCACAGAAATTCAGGCGCTCCTTCCCTCACCACAGCCAAGGAGGAAATTATTGGAATTATTTCTACTATATGTGGCATGACATGCAATGCCCAGTAGGGAGCACTGGTTCACATTTACCCTACCAATACAGATGTCAGGAACAAAATATTCTTTGAACTGTGGGAGTTCTGCCAGACTCAGACCAGGAGGCAGAGACCCAAGTGCAAGAATCCTGCTGGATGATTGTTTAGATATTTGGCATTTCCACATTAAAAGCTCTTTTAAACATGTTATTTAGACCAAAAAACAGCACTCAAACAGACCAATTTTGTGCTTCTGAGAGATGAAGCCTCTCACACTGAAAGCCTTGGAGGTAGAGGTCTCAGGCAAATTACTGACAATTCACTTACAATGGTGGCATGATGGAAAGGCATACATTTCAGCAGCTAATATATACATGAACACTCCGAAATGCTTTTATTACCTTTTGTAATTTTGCTCCTTCATTTTTATCCACGATTCCACTTGATATTAATTCTTTAAGAGTTTCTGTAGCTGTGTTTAGCACAGTATGGACTTTCTGTTTGGTTTTCACAGCAGTAACAATATCTGGATAATGACTCTGCATTAAACCTAAAATAAATAAGAAATGTTAAAAGTTTTCTACTTAAATATGCTTTCAATGGTAACACATTGAGGGGAAATGCTAAATATGCTTGACAAATCAATAAAAAGAAAATTACTTGGTGTAATTCCATTTGTCATAGTCATTTCCTAGTTACTTATATAGAAAAAATCCTTCACCTAAAGTTACAAATCTGCTCTTACCGTGAAGAAGGATGCAAAAAACAGACTATGACATCCTTCCTCCCCATCTATGTTTGAGGCAGATGAGCTTATATATGAAAATCAAACTCCAAAATTATGATTTTGGGAGAAAAATACTTTTTGCTCTAAGTAACAAAATATAAAAGGGAAGTATAAGCATCTGCCTGTAGAACAGGAACTGTTGAACAATGAGGAACTGTTCCTGTATGTTACATGACAGTATGTATGTATGTATGTATGTATGCATACACAACTGGTGTTCTCCCATGATTTCAATTCCAACTTTTTGCTAGCTTTGTGATTTTTTATTATTGTTGTGTTGGGATTTTTGTCATATACACCTCTACCCCGATATAACGCTGTCCTCAGGAGCCAAAAAATGTTACTGGATTATAGGTGAAACCTCGTTATATCGAACTTGCTTTGATCCACCGAAGAGCACAGCCCCGCCCCCCAGAGCGCTGCTTTACCGCATTATATCCGAATTCATGTTATATCGGGTCGCGTTATATCAGGGTAGAGGTGTAGCTGAGATGTCTATGGACTGACTCAGCAACATGCAACATCTAAGATTTGACATCTACAAGCAAGTAACTCTTAGTCAGCCAGTGAGTCCATCAATGTTAAAACAGTGGAACTACAAAAAAACCAACAACAACCCAACTCCTCCCCCTCCCCCCCAAAAAGGTTACTAACCTTTCCATAACTGTTGTTCTTTGAGATGTGTTGCACATGTCCTTTCCACGTTAGATGTGTACGCGCCTCAAGCACAATTGCCGGAAATTTTTTCTACAGTGGTACCTGTCAGGTCAGTTTTAGTGCCCTCTGGTGCTGTGTGCTCATGGCACCGGTGTCAAGAGACCCGACAACATAGCATCCCCCTCAGTTCCTTCTTGCCGGCCAACTCTGACAGAGGGGTAGGAGGTTGAGTTGTGGGATGGACATGTGCAACATACCTTGAAGAACAATAGTTATGGAAAGGTTACTAACCGTTTTTTCTTCTTTGAGTGCTTGCACATATCCATTCCACATTAGGTGACCCCCCCCCCCCAAGCGAAGGAAGGAGGTGGGATCAGAGTTCATGGACATGTTGATTGTCGTATGGCTCAACCAAACCCAGCGTCATCCCTGGCCTGCTAGGTGATGGCATAGTGGGAAGAAAATGTGGGCACTGATGACCAAGTTGCCGCTCTGCAAATGTCCTGGATAGGGGCCTGGACCAGGAATGCTGCTGAGGAAGCTTGCACCCTTGTAGAACAGGCAGTCAAGATAACTGGTGACAGGACCTGTGCCTGCTCTTAGCATGTGCAAATACATGCTGCAATCCAGGATGAGATCCTCTGAGCTGAGATGGGAAAGCCTTTCATCCTGTCAGCTATCGCCACAAAGAGCTGTGTGGATCTACGAAATGGTTTTGTTCTCCCTATATAGAACACTAGGGCATGTCTAACATCCAGTGTATGGAGGTGTTGCTCCTCTCTGTTTGCGTGAAGTTTTGGGAAGAAAACTCTCAGGAAAATTGCCTGATGACTGTGAAACTGCGAAACCATCGTCAGGAAGAATGTGGGGTGAGGGCATAGCTGTACCTTGTCCTTAAAGAAGACAGTGCAAAAGGGGTTCTGACGTAAGGGCCCGAACCTTTGAGACCCTTCTGGCTGAAGTAACAGCCGCCAGAAAGGCCACTTTCCAGGAAAGGTATGACAGGGAGCAGGTCACCAACGGCTCAAATGGGGGGCCCATGAGTTTTGACAAGCCCAGGTTTAGGTCCCTTGGAGAAATGGGCTCCCAAATCTGTAAATATAGTCTTTCTAGGCCCTTGAGGAAACTGATGGACATTCTGTGCAGGAAAACTGATGGGCCATCCTGCAGGTGGAATGCCGAAATTGCTGTTAAGTGTATCTTAACTGATGATATTGCCAGACCTTCCTGTTTCAGATGTAGCAAATATTCCAGAACAGTCTGCAGAGATGATCATGTGAGCGAGAGACCTTGCTGGGAAGTCCAAATGGAAAAACGCTTCCACGTGGCGAGGTATGTAGCTCTGGTAGAGGGCTTCCTGCTATCTAGAAGGACCTAGCGGACTTGCTCTGAACAGGCCAAATCTACAGGATTCAGCCAAGGAGCTTACAAGCTTTCAGGTGGCAGTTCGGGTGGAGCATTCAACTGTGATCCTGTGAGATCAGGTCCAGGAGGGGAGGGAATGGTATTGGAGTCGCTACTGATGAAGCATGATACAGCATGATGAACCAGTGCTTATAGGGCCAAGCTGGGACTATGAGAATGACCCACACTTTGTCCCATTTGATCTTCAGCAGGACCTTGTGCACAAGTGGAATGGGAGGGAAAGTGTAAACAAGGTGTTTCATCCAAGGGAGCAAGAAAGCATTCGTGAGTGAACCTGGGTTGTGGCCTCATAGGGAACAAAACTGGTGACATTTCCTGTTGTGACCGCTCTGAGTTCCCTGATGTTCATGTATGATGATAGCTTTTCCTGGGACCAAAGGACATACACTGAGCACCGAGTCCAAATAGCGGTGGCTCGGTGGGTACACCAAGGCCAGCCAAGCTTGAAGGGATCTGAGGTGTGGAAGCAGAGAAAGAACTGACAGGAAGGGGATGCAATGTATGACAGTTTGTTAGCAAGAGTTAGGCTAACTGTAATTTTAATAACGCGAGATTTGTAGAAGCGAGGAATGTGTGAGGCGAGTGGGAAAGAACTGTGTGAGAAGTTGTTGTGACTTTGCCCTTGTCTTCACTTACCGGAGGGTCCGGCGGCACGCAATCGATGTTCTGGGATCGATCCCGGAAGTGCTCGCAGTCGGCGCTGGTACTCCAGCTCGCCGAGAGGAGTACGCGGCATCGACGGGGAGAGCCTTCCTGCCGCGTCTGGACCGCGGTAAGTTCGGACTAAGGTACTTTGAATTCAGCTACGTTATTAACGTAGCTGAATTTGCGTACCTTAGTCCGAAGTAGGGACTTAGTGGGGACCAGGCCATAGTGTAGATAATATGGAATGTAGACTAAGAGTCTACATTAGTGAGTAAAACAACATATTAGAATGACTTATGCATAAACAAAATGCAACTGTTGTTTATTATTGTTTGTAACAAAAGGTATAAATGCATGCTGTAATTGTTTACTTGTTGAGAGACTTGCTTAGTTTTTTTTTTTGCGTAATTGTGAGAGTTAATAAAGCATTTGACTTGTACTTAAACAAATAGTGAGAACTTTGGTTTTTTTGATAATTTGGGGGTTTGTTTGGGATTTTACTGGACAGTTAAGTTTTGTAAATGTAATTTTAGCACTGTAACTTGTATTGTTTTTGGTTTGACTATGTTTATATTTTTTTACAGTCAGCTGGGGCCGAAAGCAGGTTTTTTTTTGTACTTAGCTTGGTTTGCATTGATTTTTGACTTTGAACGCAGATTAACTTTTTTTTTATTTCTGGACTAAGCTGAATTTTAAATTAACTCATTTCTTTCCTTAATAGACAAATTGCTCTCATTGTGTGTCAGAGGCTTTTTTGTGATTAAAAGCTCCTCTGAGATGTATGATTTTATTTAGATTGAAGGTACCGTCTAGTGGGCATTGTTTAGATGAATTTTCACGCGTGTAATGATTCTAATTTTTTAAATACCTGCAGGTTTTAGTACTATAATGTACGAACATGAAATAAGCTGGGGTACCCTTAGTGGGTGAGAGAGAATTCTTAGACTGTCCCCCACCTATTTTTCAATCACACACACAGGGAGGAGGATGCCCTGTCCGCGCTAGCGGCACATAAACTAAGGATCTCTCCTTACAGGGTATTCACACAGGAGAAACTAACGAGGATGGCCACGACCCTCCTACACCTCTCTTCAGCAAAGAGCGTCGGCTAGTCTCAGAGAGACGGCGCCGCTTACTCTGTTGCATCCAGTGAGATGATCAGACTGTCAGTGGCTCACACGGAGAGGAAAAGGGGAGGGAAGATGGGTTCACACACTCCTAGACCCAGGTAGCTTTCTCGCCGGACGATGCCAGGCCGAGTTAGCCCACCGTGGGTCGGATCTCCTAAAAGATCCTCTAGTTACCGGGTTTGCGTTAGAGTAGTTCTGGTCACGAGCCAAAAGACTTCGCAGAGTACTCTGGGCGTCTTCCAGTAACACTCAATTTACACTGGTGTACACACACACACACACACACACACACACACACACACACACACACACACCAAGGCCTTATTCTAGGTACTATTCCCAAGTACCTCCAGGTACTATTCCTAAGTACCTCGATGCATCACTCGAGGCGGTAAAAACCCCTCCTCACCCCTCAACACCGGTGCATACCTATGCACCTCGCATATGCATACAGGGGGCGGCAACAATTCCCCTAAGCCGCTCAGCATCTGACCTTGCTGCACAGTCAATAAGTTCGGATGGCGTGAGCCCAACAGGGACAGACGGCCCCACAGACAGTCCTCCTCCAACACCCCAATAGAGATTTCAAAAGGTCTCCTACCTCTATTGTGGCGCCATGGGGTTCGAAGGGGAACAAAAAAGTGTACATGGCATACATTAAATAATAAGACTAATGTACTGTATAATGGCAATGTGTATGTGTTCATTGTTGAAAAAAAATGTATAAGTGAAAAGTAAAAGTTTCCTTTGTAAGTTAAAAAAAGCCAAAAAAAAAAAGTTAACTAAATAAAAAATAGCTAGCAAGCTCAGTCCAAAAATAAGACGCTGGCCCCATCCAAGGATACTACCCACAGCTAAAACTTGGCTGACAGCCAAAAAAAAAAGAGCCTAAATGTGCCCAAGCAACTATGAGATCTGCAAAACACTGCCAGGCATTAATAAAATGTGTTAAGTTTCTTTTCTCACAGATAAAAGAAGTGCTACCCAAAGACCCTAGCAGCCCTGCCATTCATTAAAACAAAAAGACTGAGTCTACGTAAAGTCCATCAACAAAAGACTGCTTTGGCTCCACCCTGGAAAGGCCCTTTCCAAGCCCTGTTCACCACCACCACCACTGTAAAGTGCCAAAGACTACCTGCCTAAACCCATGCTTCTCACTGTAAAAAAACCCCTCCACCTCGGGAGGACTCTCCGACTAATAATAAGCCTATTTCTCCTTCTAGCTCTGCTGTGTCTTCTAGACAGCAAAAAAAACAAACAAAACAAAACAAACAAAAAAACCAAAGTGAAGTGCTAGTAACCTCTCCCTTGTCCACTGACAAACCTACTGTGCCTCTAAATTTTTCTAAAAAGAGCAAAACCATTACAGAGTGATGTGCTAGTAACCTCTCCCCTGTATAATGCGAAACCACACTGTTTCAAAAAACAAAAACAAAAACAAAAACAAAAAACCACACTTGCTTCATTAAAACCACAAAGTCCAGAAATTCCCGACTACAAAAAACATTAAAAACTGACCCTAGTAAAAAAACAAAAAATTATACACTGGCAAAAAAAACTTGTGGGACCCATGCTTAAAAACGTAGTATTGATTGGATTTGGGGGTTTATTCTACAGGCTGCGCCCTGTATTTTAGATAAATCCTTCAGCATGTATTGCCCTCCCTAATTGGATTTTAAATAATAAGTACCAAAGGCACCTTGTTGCCATTGCCCCTGCCATCTCCTCCATTACACTATTACCCCTGTAACACATCCAAATACAAACAATGCCATATATTTAATAAATCCAATGACTAAAGCCTTCACACTTTAGTGATTTATTTAAATATTGTTTGAAAAAATATATTTTTAAAGTTCAAGATATCCCATATAAGCAAACAATTAAATAAATCAGTGAAAATAAAAGTATATGATATCACTACCAGTAAACCCCAAAAATCTGTAATTGCAATTAATAGGTTCTATAGCGAATGTTCCTAGAATTTGCACTGTGTTAAATAAGAAAGGCCCTTATTGTTATTTGGTCACCCAATTAGTGAACAATTAAACGAATACCCAAAGTTTGTTTTGCCACTAAAAATTTTACCTGCATAAAAATTATTCCAGTGACTAATAATGTGACCTGTACCTTATTGCAATACACCCCTTCTTATGCCATTAATATCAATGCCTCCCAGAAGTACATAAAAGTGTTCAACCAACAAATGTAGTATAGTACTACACCAAAAAAAATGTATTAAAATATCAGTAAACTGTGATTAACACTACACTAAAAACTGTTAAATTTTCATTGCCCTTATCCAGTTTCCAAATTACCTCTACATACCCAAATTGCTCACAGAGGGCTGCCATTAAATTAGCACAACAGAGGGCTTGGGTTATTTCCTCTAAAAAAGAAAAGAAAAAAGACTTGACCGAATCCCTTTGGGATGAGGCCAATAATGCAGCAGCAGTTTAAAATATTTTTAAGAACCAAAAACATAATAAGAAATTAAGGCAACTAAAAAAAGCCATTGGCCTTGTTTCTAAAGTACAACTAACCCAAGTACAGGCTAGAGTTAGTGAGTTACATGTTATTTCCGCCCTTAGTTCAATAACCCAAAAGTTGCTAACAAAAATGGTATTGAATATCACTAAGGCTAAAAAGGCATTGCAGTGAAATCTAGCATGTTCAGAAATTCAAAATTTCCTGAATGACCAGCTAATGGCCATTCAAAATAATCTAGAGCATCAGGCTTGGCCCACTACCCTTACAGACACATCAAGAGTACCATCTGATCTGTGGCCATAAAGACATACTTAAAGACTTTCTAAGTAGAAGTGCAGACATTCTCAGTGCTCCTTCCAAGCATATAGACCGGTTGGAGGGAGTGTGGGCTCCCACATACCGAATCCTGCCGAGTCCATAAAAAGAATGCATGTAGAATTAAGTAATTCACTGAGACATCTAAAAAATTAGACCTCCTGGTATGCCCAATCAATTTTTAGTCAGTGCTCCTAGAATTACATCTGACATTTAAATGGAGTTAAAAAGTCAATAGACATTTTGGCCATTACAACCCCCACAGCTTCAGTGTATCCGTAAACTGAAGCCAGGAAAAGTTGTTACTCTTCATAACTACGTTTGCTAAAAAAGTAAAGAACAAAAAACTACACTGACAGGACACTTATTTTTTCAAGCTAATAATAGCTGTGTGTATGTTAAAACCACCACATTGCAAGACATACATTTTAATCTCATTACCACTGCAGGCAATCATATTATTTACTGGTCTGCAGATAGAATTTTGCAAGTAGTCCTTAGGTTCCAAATACCCTTTAATTAGACTAGTTTAGTACCTGATCGATTTCAAAATTTGCTTTCACTGTTACCAAAAGTTCAAAAAATCTCTAAAGTACAAGGGCAAATTCACATGCTTCAAAATATGTATCAAATGAAAAAGTATGCCTTTCAGACAGCTTATAAAGTATCCACCTTATGTACTAAGTATAATGTATTGTGTTATATGACTAAAATTGTACAACCCCATTATATTATCGCTATGAAAATGTTATTGCTTGTGTTGTGCAAAAGTATGTTATTGTTGTTGTAAAAAACGTAATAATAGTAATACCTTTCATGTCCATGCTCATCATGCATTGTCATTACATCCAATCAAAACCCTTAAAGTTAAAGCATCTAATGCAGAATCTGAATTCCGAGATTTAATGCAAATAGAGATTTGAAAATGTTTGTTGTACTAGCAGTACAAAAAGGAGGGTTGTGGAAGCAGAAAAAGAACTGACAAGAAGGGGATGCAATGCATGACAGTTCGTTAGCAAGAGTTAGGCTAACTGTAACCCTCATAACGCGAGATTTGTAGAAGCGAGGAATGTGTGAGACGAGTGGGAAAGAACTGTGTGAGAAGTTGTTGCGACCTTGTGTAGATAATATGGAATGTAGACTAAGAGTCTACATTAGTGAGCAAAACAAGATATCAGAATGACCTATGTATAAACAAAATGGAACTGTTGCTCATTATTGTCTGTAACAAAGGGTATAAATGCTTGCTGTAATTGTTTACCTGTTGAGAGACCTGCTTAGCTCTCTCCCTCTGCACAATTGTGAGAGTTAATAAAGCATCTGACTTGCTGTACCTAAACAAATAGTGAGAACTCTGTTTTTCTCCGACAGAGGCATAGCCTCGCATACTGCACTATCTATGTTCATGAGGCCACGTGACCCAGAAGTTTGAGGCAGAAACGAGTCATCGTGGTAGGCTGGGCCTTGACCAGCACTATTAATTAAACCATCATCTGAAAGCGGACTTCTGGGAAGAAGGGGTTGGTCTGGGTGGAGTCGAGCACTGCTCCAATAACCTTTATCCTATGCACCAGGGTGACGGTAGACTTCTATTAGTTTATAAGCAGGCCCAGTGCCTAAAAGGTTGACTGAATGAGGTGGATGCTGGCATCCACCTGTGCCTCAAACTGGCCTTTGACTCGAGTCATCGAGATACAGATAGACTTTTACCCCTCGCCAGAATGGAAACATGTCCTCTGGAATGGTGGCCGAAGCATGAAGGAACATACGAATGTTTAGCAAATCTGGCATGTAAATACCTTGTAATGCCAGCTACAAAAGGGCCATGCGAACACCTGTTCTCACTTTCTGGTGACATTGTAAATAAGAAGCAGGCAGCGTTATCTCCCGTAAATGTAAGCAAACTCGTTTGTCTTAGCGATTGGCTGAATGAGAAGTAGGACTGAGTGGACTTGTAGGCTCTAAAGTTTTACAATGTTTTGTTTTTGAATGCAGTTATATAACAAAAAAGTCTACATTGTAAATTGCACTTTCACGATAAAGAGATTGCACTACAGTACTTGTATGATGGGAATTGAAAAATTGAAAAATACTATTTTTGTTTATCATTTTTACAGTGCAAAAATTTGTAATAAAAAAATAAGAGAGCACTGTACACTTTGTATTCTGTATTATAATTGAAATCAATATATTTGAAAATGTAGAAAAACATCCAAAAATATTTAATACATTTCAATTGGGATTCTATTGTTTAACAGTGTGATTAAAACTGCGATTAATCATGATTAATTTTTTCAATGAGAGGCAGAAGCTATGTTGATGGGAGAGCATTTCCCGTTGACATAACGTGGTGGAGATACTGCTTTAAGTCGATGGAAGGTGCATTGACATAACTTATGTAACTTACATAACTTTACTAGCGTAAATTACATCGTCTTACAGCATTAATATAGACAAGGCCTTTGTGATAAACTATTACTTCCCTATGAAAGGTATTCAATCTAAGACGTAAATAAATGATAACAAAGAGGGATACCACTAAGGCTAGAAATGCTGCAGCAAAGCTGGAGCACAAGTTCCGACTACCTTCACTGGTGGCAAGAAGGAACTGAGGGTAGGGGGAGCACGCAGCCCCCTTTATAGCACGATATGTCGGCACCACTCCAGGGGTCGCAGTGGTGCTCCCCGACTACAGATGCTGCTAAGGGAAAAACTTCCGGCACCGGTGCACGTGGCGAGCACGCACACCTACTGTGGAATACACAGGAGCAATCACTCAAAGAAGAAACTTATGCTCAAATAAATTTGTTAGTCTCTAAGGTGCCACAAGTACTTCTGTTCTTTTTGCGGATACAGACTAACACGGCTGCTACTCGGAAATCTGGGAGAAGCACCTCTCTACAGAACTCACATTCCACACTAATGCTGAGCAGTTAAGAGCTCCACCTGGGAGCCCACCTCCTGTATGAAACTCAGGGGGGCTGTAGTCCCCCTGCTCTACCTAATTGGCACCCTTGGGAGGCAGGTTAGCTAGCAAGAAGAGCTGCAGGGATGGAAGGTGGAGTGGGATGAGATAGGGCCACAGCAGGGGGCACTGGGCCTCCAGGGATGAAGCCCTTACTACAGATATCAAAGGGGGAGCTAGCTTGATTTCGGTTCCCCTTTACTCCCCTTCACCTGGCTTGGCCTGGGCTTAGATGCCCAGCTGTTATCAGAAATGAAACCCTGGAAACGGGGGAAAGGGATCCGGCTAGTGGATTTTTGTTTTTAAATCTACTTTCTTGGTTCCCTGCAGCGCCAAGCTCAGGTCAGGGGAATGCCCTCTTCCCCCGATTCTGGGCTTTCCCTTTCACTCACCTGTCGGCTCAAACCCAGGCGGGCAAGAAAGGGAGGCTCAGCTGAAGTTAACCAACCCCAGCCAACCTGGGCTGCAGTGTACAGGACACCCTTCCCAATGAGCAGCTTGCGCCCTCCTAATGATGACAGTTGTGATAGGGTCAGGCCAGATGACTACAGGAGAGTGATCAAAGGTAGATATATTAACCCCAGATTAAGCAGGTCCCTTTTCCCTGAGTAAGATAATGGGCTGTTCCAGAACAATCAAGAAGTTGCTGGAACCAGTTATGGCAGGCAGGCTAATTAGGACACCTGGAGCCAATTAAGAAGCTCTTAGAATCAGTTAGGACAGGCAGGCTAATCAGGGCACCTAGTTTAAGAAGGACCTCACTTTAGTTTGCGGTGTGCGTGCGAGGAGCTGGGAACAAGAGGTGCGCAAGGAGCTGAGAGTGAGAAGGCATACTGCTGGAGGATTGAGGAGTACAAGCGTCATCAGACTTCAGGAGGATGGTCCTGTGGTGAGGATAAAGAAGGTGTTGGGAGGAGGCCATGGGGAAATAGCCCAGGGAGTTGTAGCTGTCACGCAGCTGTTACAGGAGACGCTGTAGACAGCTGCAATCCACAGGGCCCTGGGCTGGAACCCGGAGTAGAGGGTGGGCCTGGGTTCCCCCGATTCCCCCAACTCCCTATTGAATATAAGAGGAGTTGACCTGGACTGAGGGTCCCACCAGAGGGGAAGGTCTCTGGGCTGTCCTCCAACCCACTAGGTGGGTCAGCAGAGACTGCGGGGATTGTTCTCTTCCTTTTACCCATGCTGGCTGGTGCTGAGGTTAGCTGAATGAACGGCAGGTTTGAGCCACTGGCAAAAGTGGCCAACTGAGGGCTGCCGTGAATCTCTGAGGTGAGCAACAGGGCCGTCCCTAGCTATTCTGGGGCCCTACGCAGCCCCTCCACGGGGAAGGGGGGACAGACCTCTGCGGGGGGCTGGCCCCAGGCCTCCGTGGGGGGGGGGGCGGGGCTGGCTTTGGGGACGGGGAGGAACCACCCCCCAGCACTCACCAGTGGCGCAGCTGGGGCTGGGCCGCTGCGTGCAGGCCCGAACCCGCTGCACTCCTCAGGGGAGTGGGGGTGGGGCTGAGGCAGAGCAGGGGCGGGAAGAGGCGGGGAAGCGGTGGGGTGGGGGCTTTGGGGAAGGGGTGGAATGGGGGCGGGGCTGGGGGGCAGCATGGGGAAGAGGCGCGGTATGGGCTGGAGCAGCACGCAGCTGTGCAGGGAACCAGGAAATTTGGGGCACCAAATTTCCTGGTGCCTTACGCAGCTGCGTACTTTGCGTATGGATAAGGATGGCCTGGCGAGCAAATCTGCCAATAAGCACAGGACCTACCAAGGCAGAGGAGGAACTTTGTCACACATTGTACTGTTGTAGTTGCTTCTGGTGTGCAACAGAATGTAGCAAGAGGAGCATGGAATGGATTTTATTAACAGAATTGAGCTGCTTGTGAATGATTTTGACTATACTCATAGACTTTAAGGTCAGAAAGGACCATTATGATCTTCTAGTCTGACCTCTTGCACAACGCAGGCCACAGAATCTCACCCACCCACTCCTGTAACAAACCCCTGACCTATGTCTGAGCTATTGAAGTCCTCAACTTGTGGTTTAAAGACTTCAAGGTGCAGAGAATCCTCCAGCAAGTGACCCGTGCCCCACGCTGCAGAGGAAGGCGAAAAACCCCCACGGCTTCTGCCAATCTGCCCTGGAGGAAAATTCCTTTCTGACCCCAAATATGGCGATCAGCTAAACCCCGAGCATGTGGGCAAGACTCACCAGCCAGCACCCAGGAAAGAATAGGTCTTTTGCCTCCACTGCTCCCCTTGGAAGGCTATTCCAGAACTTCACTCCTGTGATGGTTACAAACCTTCATCTAATTTCAAGTCTAAACTTCCTGATGGCCAGTTTATATCCATTTGTTCTTGTGTCCACGTTGGTACTGAGCTTAAATAATTCCTCTCCCTCCCTGGTATTTTTCTCCCTCCATGGTATTTATCCCTCTGATATATTTATAAAGAGCAATCATATCTCCCCTCAGCCTTCTTTTGGTTAGGCTAAACAAGCCAAGCTCTTTGAGTCTCCTTTCATAAAACAGGTTTTCCATTCCTCGGATAATCCTAGTAGTCCTTCTCTGTACCTGTTCCAGTTTGAATTTATCCTTCTTAAACATGGGAGACCAGAACTGCATACAATATTCCAGATGAGGTCTCACCAGTGCCTTGTATAATGGTACTAATACCTCCTTATCTCTATTGGAAATACCTCGCCTGATGCATCCCAAGACCGCATTAGCTTTTTTCACAGCCATATCACGTTGGCGACTCATAGTCATCCTGTGATCAACCAATATTCCGAGGTCCTTCTCCTCCTCTGTTACTTTCAAGTGATGCGTCCCCAGTTCATAACAAAAATTCTTGTTATTAATCCCGAAGCTCCTCATTAGACTCATTAAAGACTGAGGCAAAAGTATTTGTTTAGATATTGGGCCATGCCTAAATTATCCTTAACCTCCACTCCACCCTCAGTGTTTAGCGGTCCCATTTCTTTCTTTGTTTTTTTCTTATTTATATGGCTATAGAACCTTTTACTATTGGTTTTAATTCCCTTTGCAAGGTCCAACTCTACATAGCTTTTGGCCTTTCTCACTTTATCCCTACATGTTTTGACCTCAATAAAGTAGCTTTCCTTGCTGATCCCTCCCATCTTCCACTCCTTGTAGGCTTTCTGTTTTTTCTTAATCTCCTCTCTGAGATGCTTGCTCATCCAGCTTGGTCTACAACTCCTGCCTATGAGTTTTTTCCCCTACTCGCCTGTGGGTATGTGTGTGTGTATATATCTATATAAAATTCTCTGAATTCCCTGGAAATTTTGTTCAGTGACATTTTTGACTCCTTTTGCGTGCTTAAACAGCTACATCTAGTGACTTTTTCAGGGTTTGTCTGGTGACCTCCTGCTATGTGGAGTTGGCCCACTGACTATAAGATTATCTCCATTTTACATACCTAGCTCTTTCACAGCGTCTTGTTTATTCTTTTCCATAATTTTACTTATTTCCTGTAAGATAAAGGAAAATGCAATTTCTATTAGGAAAGATACATACACCTTTGTGAGTTCATATTTTAAATACATTTTAGTACAAATATTGCTGAAGTCCATTAAATATAGGGGGTTAGCAGTGAGTGAGTTATGGCTAGAATGACATTAAGCCATAACCCATGTTGTAGAAGGGCCAGGCTGCTGTGGGAATACTTAAGAGGAGGTCTGGTTGACTACGAATACTGGAGGTCTGCCAGATGGAGCAGCAGCTCCATCAGCCTTTGAAAAGGTGCAGTATGCACGTCATGTATCAGCTCTGCTAGAATTTGTTTTTAATCATTCTGACATCTTTATTTTATCTATTTTAACTTCCTGTTATCAATTTAAATCTATAACTTTTTAAAGTATATAAATTAAAATCTTCAAAGCACACATTTTAAACCATTTCCTATACTTTCTATTATTTTCCCTCACCTTAGAAATTGTCTCATGACCAGAAATCTGTTCAATTAAATATTCTGTATCTTCTTCACCTTGCACATATCCCTTAACAATATCATATCTAAAGGTTAGCTGTTTGTTTATTTGTTTTTCCAATAGGTTTATCAGTCTTGATATCACAAGCTGAAATAAATAATAATGAAATAAGTCACATCTGCAAACAAAATACATTATTTAATAAAAATGTCAACTTTTCTAATAGGAATTCTTATACAGATAAATACACTTCACTTGTATGTTTATATTTCATTCAACTTTGATTTATGTAAATACTACAACAGAGTGTCTGTCCAGATCAGAGGTGGGCAAACTACGGCCCACGGGTCCCTCCCCTGCTGTCCCCCCTCCCCTGAAGCCTCAGCTCGCCGTGCCGCCAGCGCTCTGGGTGGCGGGGCTGTGAGCTTCTGCTGCTCTGAGCGGCATGGTAAGGGAGCGGGGGGGGTTGGATAAGGGGCAAGAGGTCCTGGGGGCAGTCAGGGGACAGGGAGCAGGGGACGGTAGAATGGGGCAGAGGTTCGGGGGGGGGCGGTCAGTGGACAGGGAACAGGGGGGGTTGGATAGGCGTGAGTCCCGGGGGGCCTGTCAGGGGGCGGGGGTGTGGATAGGCGTCTGGGCAGTCAGGGGACAGGGAGCGGGGGGGGTTGGATAGGGGGTGGGGTCCCGGAAGGGCAATTAGGGGTGTGGGGGGGTTCTCGGAGGGGGCGGTCAGGGGAGAAGGAGCAGGGGGGGTTGGATGAGTCAGGGGTTCTGAGGGGGGCAGGAAGTGGAAGGGGGTGGATAGGGGGCAGGGGCCAGGCTGTTTGGAGAGGCACAGACTTCCCTACCTGGCCCTCCATACAGTTTCAGAACCCCGATGTGGCCCTCAGGCCAAAAAGTTTGCCTACCCCGCTCCAGATGCTCCATGTGCTCTTAACATAACTTAGAAGTTCAGCAGTACAATTTAATATAACCTATGTTAGTCCTCCAGAAAAACAAGGTTGCCATTGTTTAGTGAAACATCCTCTTTATAAAATGTCTTGTAAATCTTATACTTATTTTTTATGCTGGGGTGGAGTAGGAGTAGAGAAAGGAAATAGTTTAGCCACTATAGTTACAGTGAATTCCAAGGAGGAAAACACCAACTAAATTAACTAAAGACTATCATTGCTCTGAGTACAAGTTCTTTGATTGTTGCCTGCCAACTAAATAAACAGCTTCCTTCTTGAGCTTCCTGTTTTAGAATCAATAAGTGATTATTTGCTATGTTAGCAGCAATATTGGGGTAAAACCATCAAGTTAATTTAACTGTCATTATTTTCAATCTTAGAATTTGTAATAGTTTTTTTATTTTACTCTTGAATGTTTACTTTTAATAAAATTCATAAAGCACTGAATCATTTTTCCTTTAATTAGCAATTTGGATCAGAACCCTCCAGAACCTAGGTGAATCAGTCAATCCACCTATGAGCCTAGATAGCTTTCCTTAAATTAAACCCTTTGGTTTTGACAATAGCTCACTGCACTAAGTGGAGGAAAAAAACGTTACCCACCTTTCATAACTGTTGTTCTTTGAGATGTGTGGTTCATGTTCATTCCATTCTAGTTCATGTCCACGGAGGTCGGAGACTTTTGCCTTAGCGGTTTCCATAGGGCCGGTGTGGCGCCCTCTGGGGTGACTCGCTCACGCCGCAGTATATCAGGTGCTGCCGGCCCTACGCCCTCTCTGTTCCTTATTGCTGACAACTCCAACAGAGGGGTAGGAGGGCAGGTAATGGCCGAACTAGTATTGATGAGGCCACGCTGGGACTAAGAGGATGATCATTGCTTTGTCTTGCTTCACCTTGAGCAGGACTCTGTGGATTAACGGCACTGGCAGGAAGGCGTACATCAGAGCTCCTGAACATAGAATCAGGAAGGCGTCTGAAAGGGAGCCCTTGTCCCTGCCCTGCAGAGACTAGAACATGTGGCACTTTCTGTTCTGCCTGGATGCAAACAGGTCCACCTGGGGAGTCCCCCACCTATGGAAGATTAGGCTGACCATCTCCGGATGGAGCAACCATTTATGGCGAGATGAGAAGGTCCTGCTGAGGTGATCTGCCAGGACGTTCTTGGCTCCGGGCAGGTGGATAGCTACCAGGTGAATGGCATATCGCACACAAAAATCCCAGAGGCTGAGCGCTTCCCAACAAAGGGCTGAAGACCTGGCGCCGCCCTGCCTGTTGATGTAATATATCGCAGCAGTATTTTCTGTGAGGGCTTGCACCACCTTGCCTTTCAGGTGGGACAAGAAGGCCTGGCAGGCTAGGCGAACTGCTTTGAGTTCCCTGACATTGATAAGAAGGGAGAGATTGTTGTGGAGCCAGTGGCTCTGGGTGCTGAGCTAACGCCCCAATGGGCTCCCCAACCCAGATCCGACACATCCGAGACCAGGATGATCGACGGAGACCGGATCGCAAAGGGGACTCCCTGCAGCACTGACCTGGTATTCCGACACCAATCCAGAGACAGGAGGACATGGTTCAAAACTGTGACCACATGGTCCAGGGTGTGCCTGCTGGGGGTGTAGACCGAGGCTAGCTACACTTGCAGAGGCCGCAGATGAAGACGGGCATAGCTAACCACATATGTGCACATGGTCATGTGGCCCATCATTCGCAGGCACACGTGGGCCATTGTGAGTGGGTGGCTCTTTATGTGGGGGATTAAGCTTGACATGGCCTGAAAACGTGCTTCCGGAAGGAAGACCCTGGCCCACGTGGAGTCGAGGACCGCTCCGATAAACTCTATCCTTTGGACTGGAGTTAACATGGACTTTTCTGTGTTTATTAATAGACCCAGCTTGCTGCAGGTGGACCGCACCAGATCAAGGCTCTTGCGCAACTTCCCCGTAGACCTGCCCTTGATGAGCCCCTCGTTGAGATATGGGAAGATCGGAACCCCTCGACATCTCAGCGCCATGCATTTCATGAACACCCTGGGGGCCGAAGACAGGCCACAGGATAGCAACGTGAAATGGAAGTGGCACTCGACTACTATGAAATGCAGGAAATGCCTGTGTCACAGGAATATGGAGACATGAAAGCCAGCGTCCTTTAAGTCGAGAGCGGCGTACCAGTTTCCCGGATCCAGGGATGGGATGATGGAGACCATGCAGAACTTGAACTTCTTGAGAGACTTGTTGAGGCCAACCAGGTCCAGAATGGGTGTGAGACACCCCCCCCCCCTTTGCCTTCGGGATTAGGAAGTAGCGGAAGTAGAATCCTCTTCCTTACATATCTCGAGGAACTTCCTCCACAGCCTCCAAGACCAGGAGATTTTCGACCTCCTGAACGAGGAGTTGCTCATGAGAAGGGTCCCTGAAGAAGGATGGGGAAGGTGTGTGTGGGGGAGGTAGAGGGAGGGTGGCCAAAAATTGCAGGGTATAGCCCTGAGCTACTATGTCCAGGAGCCAATGGTCTGATGTAATCCACGACCAGGCCGAGAGGTAGGGAAAAAGGCAGCTGAGGAAAAGGCAGGAAGGATCTGGGCAGTTGGCTGGTGCGTCGCTCCCGAGCACACCCTCAAAATGAGCACTTCTGGCTCCCTTGGTGCTTCACCAGGCCAGGTTGCGCAGCAGATCGGGATGACAAATTGTGACGGCGACTAAACCCTACATCCCTTTTCCTTGCAGGTGCCTGCCGAGGCTGCCACTGTCGAGGTGGTGGAGGAGGCCGGAACGGCTGTCTCAACGCCTGAGGAATATGCATCCCCAGAGAGTCGCCCGCGTGTTTTTCAGGCCGTGCAGACGAGCATCCATTTGGTTGGAAAAAAGGCCGATACCATTAAACAGGAGATCCTGAATAGAGGCCTGCATCTCCTGAGACTGGTCTGTGGTCTGGAGCCAGGAACTTTGCTGCATGACCACCGCCAAGGCGACCACTAGGGCAGCTGAATCGGCTGTGTCCCAGGCCATTTGGAGGGAGCACCGAGCTGCCGCAGTACCCTCCTCCACCAGAGTTGTGAACTCCTGGGCCATCTCCTGGGTCATGGAGTCCTTGAACTCGAGGAGAGAGTCCCACAAGTTAAAGTTATAGCGACCCAAGACAAAGACCGATGCCAGGGAGATCGTCTATGGCTGGGTAAGTCCCAGCGCGAGGATGGAGATATGGAGCACGGAGCCAATGACTCGTAGCAGCAAGCAGGAGCCATGGGCTGATGCGGAGACCAAGAATGTGGCGACCGAGGGCTCTGTCTTGGCTCCGGAGACAGGTGGTGCTCGCTTGATTTGTGCAAGGCCTTGCCAGCAGGCTTGCCCTCTCGGGGAGCCATAGCCAGATCCATATCTCCACATGGTGCCATCTGCAGTGGGGGCGCTCTCTGCTCTCCCTGTGCCAGGAGCTGGGAGAGTGTCGACTGCGCCATTGGCTTGGGCCCTTTACTGTTCCCTGGAGTCGGTGATGGGTCCTTTCTGGGGGAGGAACTCCCTGGGGCTGAGCCCTTTTGCGAGTCTGGAGTGGGTGTAAGGCCCGAACAAGGTCCTTTGCCTGGAGCCCCCAGGTCGGGCTTGCTCGGTGCCATCTTCTTAGGTTTCTTCTTTGGCACTAGCAACGGGGATTGGTACCGGGAGGAACCTGGTGCCGGGTGTGCGCTCCACACCGAAGTAAAAGCGCTAGGTGCCACATCGGACCGCTCTGGCTTCAAAGCTGGGTACAGGGCAGCCTGCATCAGGAGGGCCCTGAGATGTATGTTGTGCTCCCTCTGGGTCTGAGGATCAACGTTTTTACAGATGTGACAGCGCTTCTTTATGTGGGATTCCCTGAGACAGCTTAGACAACTATCATGCGGGTCACTAACAGGCATAGGCCTGTTACACATGGAGCACGGCTTAAAACCCAGGGACCAGGGCATGCCCCACCTGGGGCAATGTCCCCACTGGGACACTATCTAACACTTAACAGCTACTTAACAACTAACTAACAATGGTTAAACTATTTACAGCTAGAAGCACAAGGCTGAGATAGAAAAAAAAACAGCTGGCCACTTGCGAAGCAAGGGACAAAGGCATCCTGACTGACCACCACGGGTGATAAGAAGGAACTTAGGCCTTGGCTACACTTACCAGCTAGTTCGACGGCTGGAAATCGAAGTTCTGGGTTCGACTTATCGCGTCTAGTCTGGACGCGATAAGTCGAACCCGGAAGTGCTTGCCGTCGACTGCGGTACTCCAGCTCGGCGAGAGGAGTACCGCGGAGTCGACGGGGGAGCCTGCCTGCCGCGTGTGGACCAAGGTAAGTTCGAACTAAGGTACTTCGACTTCAGCTACGTTATTCACGTAGCTGAAGTTGCGTACCTTAGTTCGAATTGGGGCGGGTAGTGTAGACCAAGCCTTAGAGGGCATAGGGCCCGCTGTGCCTGAAATACCATGGCTTGAGCGCGGCACCCCTGAGGGCGCCACAGCCGGCCCTATGGATACTGCTAAGGCAAAAGTCTCTGACGTCCGCATATGTGGGCACACACACACCTAGAATGAACTAAAATGGAATCGACATGAGCAAGCACTCGAAGAAGAATTTTTGTGGACATCTGTGTTGAAACCAGAAATAATTCGCTGACTGGTCATGTCTCCCAGGTAATAACACCTTCACTGATGCAAATTGCATTCCCACAGCACCAAGAGCACCAATTTGCTGCATCAGGGCAGCACGGCCTCACACTGGAGATCTTGTGGCACCTTAGAGACTAACAAATTTATTAGAGCATAAGCTTTCGTGGACTACAGCCCACTTCTAACACGGCTGCTACTCTGAAACACTGGAGATGATACACAAGTCTCCAAAGAACAGGCAAAACGTGCTTAAAAGACTGACATGTATAAGGCAACATGCACTGCTGCCACCTGGATGATCACTTTATACAAAGAAAAAGCAGAAACTTATATTGTCTTAGTAGAAAGGATGTTGAGACTATCAGATACACAAACTCCTGTCTCCAAATAATAGGTCTGAATACAAAGGATGATCCATTAAGAGAGTGTCTGCTCTGAAAGATTCCCATTCGGCCCCTTCTACAAATGCAACAAAACAATCCAGATGACTTGAAAAACCATGGCCCCATCCTGGTTGCAAATAAGTCTGCTCACTTTAGATCCAACTTGTGGAGCAAAGTTACCCAAGTGAATCATGCGATCAGGAAAATTTGTTCAGGTGAGAAAACCAGAAATCTTTTGCAGCTACAACTTTTAGCATGATAGTAGTTCAGGGAATACATTGCAGCTGACATATCTATGAGCACTTGCACTATATGACTCCTGATGATAAGGCTAGCTAAACATGTTGGACTTATAACAAATTTACATGTTATCTAGCTTCAAGGGGATTTCACAGATTGAGGGTCTGGTCACCTCCTCAAATGATGTAGGCAAAATAATTCCCTATAATGATGGTGCACAGGGGCTGAATAAAGTGAACCCCTGTCAAGGCTGATTCCCCACTCTGGCACTTCGAGTGCAGAAGGTGGGGGCCCGCAAGGATTCTAAAAATTAATACTGCCACTCCAGGCTTGTATTAAACTCCCAAGGTTACAGCTTTTCTCTGATCTTGGATGGGTAGATGCTGCACCACCCAAGTGCAAAAAAACCCTTTTAGAACCCAGGAAGGCGCACTTGGGAATTCCTTCCTGTGGGTACCCTCAAGCCCTTTCACACCCCACCTCACCTCCCCCCCCCCCCGCCGTGGAAGAATTGAGAAAGAAAACAAAGGAAATCAGCTGTTGCCACCAGCTAATTAAACAACATATGCACAAATCTGTTAGGGACACAAAAATTTAATCCTGTTCTTAAAAAAGGTAAATGTTATTAAAAACAAAAAGAAAGAAAATACATCTGGAACTTAAGCTTTTTGCTAGGTTTTAAAAAACACAATTACAAGGATTAAGCATCAAGACAGCTTCTTGAGGTCCAGCTTAAAGGTTACAAGCAAAACAAAAGCATTTGGGGTTAGCACAGAGGAGTCCGCAAGCCAGGGCCGCCCGGGAGGGGAAAGTGGGGCAATTTGCCCCAGGCCCCGGGAGCCCTGGCCCGGCGGTGGTCTGGGTCTTCGGCAGCATTTCGGCGGCGGGGGGCCCTTCAGTGCTGCTGAAGACGCAGAGCGATTGAAGGGCCCCCGCCGCTGAAATCCGCAGAAGACCCGGACCACCGCCGGGTGAGTACAAGTGCCGCAGCTCCCCCGCTTTGCCCCAGGCCTCCTGAATCCTCTGGGTGGCCCTGCCGCAAGCCATAAAGAAATAAAAGAGATAAACCTAAGCGTGTCTTCCTAGACATTTCCTGATCTACTTACATATCTGGGGCTTCAAATGAGTAGTTTCTAGGTATGATTTGATCATTTTTCATACCTGGCGCAAGCTCTTACAGCATAGTTCCAGCCCTGTCCCTGCTGTCTGGGAGAACAACACAGAAGACAAAGG
The DNA here is from genome assembly GCF_013100865.1 of Trachemys scripta elegans. Classification (NCBI taxonomy): domain Eukaryota; kingdom Metazoa; phylum Chordata; order Testudines; family Emydidae; genus Trachemys; species Trachemys scripta. Next base: position 112,754,481 of record NC_048301.1, read on the forward strand.
GGAATTTTTCCCCCCAATTTTAAAAAGTTCTAGCCTTCCCATTGGCTCTTTTGGTCAGATGCCCACTCCCTTCCTTTTACCTATGGACTTTTTAACCTTTTACATGTAAAGCAAGTAGAGAACAGCTACTAACAGGGATTTTATAGCTAACTGGCTGGCTGGGTATCCATAAAAGGGAGCAACTCCCCCCCCCCTTCATTTATCACAACCCCTCTTAGGATTTTAGATGGGAAAGTACACCACAAAGTTGTTGTTTTTTCATCCCAGTTCCAGCAGTCACAATAAGAGTCCTGAACAAACCCTGAGCTTGTGAGCATATGAAGCATATATATTGATGCTACACTTTCTGACACTTTTAACCATGGTGGCTGAAAGCAACAGAGATTAGAAAAGTACTTTAATACTATCATTAATATAAGGACTTTGTAGTGGGGGGAAAGGATGAAGAAAACTTTCTTCATAAATTAGAATTTAAAAAACAAAACACAAGAAGAACAATGTCTGGTCAGCAACCCTCAGATTGTCTGATTTTTCTTAAATAGCAGAATAAACAGGATTTGAGAGGAAAAGGTAGGCTGTGCACCCCTAACTCTCAATGCTGACATATGGACTGTTATGCCCCTCTCCTAAAGTACAGTGCATTCAATTGTTCCACAGATCATGTGATATACCATACAAAATGTAAGAGCAGACGTGGGGAGGCAGTTTTATGAGGAAGAAACGTGGTTTTATTTTAGCTCTATAAGCATTCCACATACTCCTACGCTCTCAGTGCAGCATGCTGTGAGATCTCACCAGCAAAGCACATAAGGGGATGTCACATCAAGGAGAAGCCACACAGGTTTAAAATAATAACATTTAAGAATTTGGTTTACATTTTATTTTACTGAACCTAAAAATAAAATACAAAGCTGCATGCTTTTATAGTTCCTTGTTAAAAGTTAAAAAAATCTTTATCTTTACCTTCAAAAGAGGCAGAACTCTAATAAGGCGAATGACTCGGAAAACCCTGATAGTCTTAATCATATGGTATGTTGGGTGAAGTGGCTTAAAGATATTAATAATCATGATATCTATGAGTCCAACTGTTATGATTACTAGTTCCAACTGATTCCAACGATGAAAGATGTAAGCCCTCCCCATGGCTAAAGCCTGTTATTAAAAAGAAACAAACAATATTTATTTAGATTCATTACATCATTTACATTATAAAACAAGA
>NC_048301.1:112755799-112766850 GCF_013100865.1 Trachemys scripta elegans
AGTGAGAGACTCAAGGAGCTCAATTAGTTCAGCTGAACAAAGGGAAGGTTACAGGGTGACTTGATGATAGTCTGTAAGTACCTACACGGGGAGCAAATATTTGATAATGGGCTCTTCAGTCTAACAGACAAATGTCTAACACGATCCAATGATTGGCAGCTCAAGTTAGACAAATCTGCAGAGATCTCCAGGCCAATCACTAAACCCGCCAGGTAACACAGCCCCAGTGTGTGTTTTACTCACCTTTATTTTCTCCACTAGCAGGGCTTTGCGGTCCATATTTATTTATGTCTGGGCTCCATGCCACGACGTCTATGACGAGGTTGACGATGGAATTCAAAAATTTCATTTTCTGGGCCTTGTCCTATGCCCCGCAGAGATTAGACACAAACAGGAAGGTTAGCGTGGAAAGGAGCTGCCAGTGGGAGAGATGTTAGAAAGCTTCCCCCCAGTGCTGCTCAGGCTTTGATATGCCGAATGGCAGAAGGCCATTCATCTGGTAACAGGAGTGACTATCTGGGGAGGGCAGGGCAGCTCTGTGTGAAACCGGACTAGAGAGGGAGCAGATCTCACGGGGTAGGTGTCCAAAGAGGAACTGCAACATGGGGGCTAGGCAGCCAGACAGTGTTACTGGGAGCTTGACAGAGTGGGAGGAACAGCTGGGTGGGACACCCTGACACCCCAATATTCGCCACTGTCATGTCATTAGGATATGTTTTATACAAAGTACGTATTGTAAGGTATCATTCTAAAAGTCTTTAACTGCTAGACATTAATGTCTCATTGGATTGTATGTGCTATCGTTGTATGTGAAATTATGAAGTTCAGCTACGTCTGTGTTCCTGAAACACGTTGTGAGGTTCAAAACAGCCTTTCAGGTACAACAGTAAAAACACCAAACAATGGCTTATTGAGGAAATGCACATAAGCAGCAGGGTTACCCCAGGAACTGTCCACAATAGAAACCTCTCCGAGAGAACGCTACACAATGGGAACTGTTGGACCCAGGTCACAGCAAAAGAGTTTTCCAGCGGGTGGGAAGAGGAGATAAAAGGGGAACAATGACATCAGGGGGGACCTCACGCTCCCTGCAATAAGACACCTGGAAACACCTGAGGGACAAAAATTGAACTATGAGAAGTGATGGTCCCAGGCTGGAGAGAGATTCCTAGCCTGTGTAAGAAAACCTGGGAAATCCAAGCTGCAAAGCCAAGGCAGCTTGTGCCTTAAGAATCTGCCCACCTGTTTATCACTCAGGGTGAGAATTTGCTCATGTAGAGCCTATCTATCCAGTGTGGAAAGCTTAGTTTGCGTGTTGTGTTTATTTACTAATGCAATCTGCTTTGTACTGTTTGCTATCTCTTATAACCACTTACAATCTACCTCTTGTAGTTAATAATCTTATTGCTTGTTTATACCATAACCCAGTTTGTGCAATTAGTAACTGGGGGGAGGGGCAAAGAGTTGTGCATACCTCTCTCCACATGGAGGGAGGGGGCGAATTTCATAACACCTTTGGGTCTGTACTCCAAAGGAGGTGGGCACCAGAGTACTGGGACAAGCCCTTTCACCTGAGTCTTCCCAGAGCTGATCTCAGTGTCTGTGTCTTTCTGCAGCTGGGCGTGGCCCTGCCTGAGTGTATGGCTGGAAGAGGCTTGTGAGCCTAGCCCAGCAAGACGAGGTAAAGGGGGCCCAGGCTGGCAGAACAGGTGGGCTCGGTGGTATCCCAGTACAGCAGGTGGCACCTCAAAGGGGGGCAACCCGTCACACTAGGGACTGACCAAATCCAGTGGGCACAAGTCCACAAGGGGCTGGAAATTGAAGCTAGACAAATTCAGACTGGAAATGTACGTTTTTAACAGAGAAAGTAATAGACCATTGGAACACCTGAGCAAGGGGCATGGTGGGTGACCTTTTGTAAGTCAAGATGGGACTTTTCAAAATGCTGTAGTTTAAACAGGAATTATTTGGGGGCAGGTCCCTGGCCTGTGTTATACAGGAGGTCACAGTGGTTCCGTCTGGCCTTAAAATCCATGCATCATCTGGAGAAGGGCAGATGTGCATGTGGACAGGGCACTAGCTGACAGGTCAGAGGAGGGCTCTCGGTACCTGTTCATTGCCCTTCAGAAAGGCGTCTATGCAGTCCAGGGCCTCTTTCTCCTTCCAGTTTGGCCCCTTAAAGCAGGCGGTGCTACATGGCCATCATGAATCTGATCAAAGACAGAGCAGTGGTAATACCTGGGTCTGCCAAGCTGCAGTCTGGGTGACAGAGATCTTAGAGAAAACCCTTGCCCCCACTCCCGCCCCAGCAGGGGAGCAGCCCCGATGCACGGCAGGGTCTGGCACATCGATCCCTGGCTTTCCCACCTCTTTGCTGCCCAGCCCAGCAAAGACCCAGTCGGAGCCCTGGTTCCCAGCGGCCACCCCACTTCCCCGCCCAGCATGCAGGCTCAGTCTGGGGATTTGGGGAGCGCCACACCTGGAAGGAGGGACGATGTCAGGCCATGAGGGGTGTCCCCACTCTCCGGGCCATTGCTGGAGGGGGCAGAGGGACTGGGAGTGAATCGGTCTGGTCCTTGCAGCAGGAGAGGGAACAGCTGCCCAGTCTTCATGGGATATGGGGACCCAGGGCCTGCCTGTTCTGCTTGTTCTGACTGCCTCTCCTGCCACCAACAGCCAGCCAGAGCCACTGGGTGTAACCTGGGCAGGCACTGGGCTCCCATCGTCAACACTCCCCCCAAATGCCCTGTGCTGCGACATGCGACAAAGGAGCCAGCAGATGGGGCTGCAACATCAGGGAGCATCTTATGCTCTGGCCGGCGCCCTGCAATCCTAGGCTTTAACAACCCACCGTGCACCAAGCATCCCCTTCGACTGGTGGAAAACATCCTCCGACCCTGCAGCGTGACAGATCGGGGTGGGCGATTCAGTCAGTCTCCACCTGATGCTTCTGCCGCTATGCCCCGATCAGCTTTAGTGGCTGCAGCTGCTGCCAGCAGGAGGGGCCATTCCCCCCTGCCTGGGTTTTCCTGTCTCTCCATCTCGTGGCAACCCACAGCAGTACAAGGTCTATGGAGTCTTCTCCCCACAATGGCACCCTAGTCTTGCCCCCCAACCCCCATAGGGGCCAAGCCCCACCCCAATGCAGGGCCATGGCCCCAGCCATTTTTGCAGCCCCCTCCGCCCACCCAGAAGGCGCCCACTCACTGGGATGGTGCACACACTGCTGCTGCTGCCATAGCCTCTTCCGCCGACTCTTCCCTGGGGGAAGTTTTGTCTCCTCCCAGGCGCACCTGGGCTCTGGGCTGCCCTCCTCAGCCATCCTACAAGAAGCCAGGACAAGGCATTGCTTGTGAGTGACGAGAGGCGATTGCCCCGTTCAGCATCAGGGCCAGCCCAGTTATTTCTGTCCCACCAGCACCTACAGATGCCAGCTGAGCTCAGGGCCCTGTTGCACCAGGTGCTGCAGACAATCGCTGGTCTGGAGGGCTCAGACTCTAACTAGCCAAGGCAGCCAGCAGGGAAACAAGGGAAGGGATGTGCTCAAAGTCACCCAGGATTAGAACCCAGGTGTCTGAACTCCCAGGCCAGCAGCCCATCCCACAGGCCAAACGGCCTCCTCTGGGTCACTCCCACCTCTCCTTCTCCTGGTTCACAAGCTGCACAGCAGACAGGCTGGATCCAACCACTCAGGATTCTTCCTGCCCAATGAAATGACCCTGATCCCTTCCCCCAGGAATATTGGGGCCGTGGCAGTTCGCAGGTGGGCGAGGCCAGCGGGGTGGGGGAGGTGGGGCGGGCTCGTGAGCAGCAGGAGTTGCTCAGACACACCCGTGAAGGGGCAGGAGCAGAAGGCAGGAGAGCGGCAGGGAGGCTGGTACCGTCTCATCCAACCTCGGTGTGGCTGGCGATGCAATGGAAAAGCAGAGGCGGGCAATAGAAGATTCTTCTGCCTGGAGTCAGGAGTGGGCAGAAGCCGGCGTGTATATGGGCCACCCACTTTCTGCTGCCGGTGGCGGAGCTGAAATGGCTGGCTCAGTTTTCCCAGCGGCACGTGCCAGCTCTCGCTCTGCCAGAGCCAAGCCTGGCAGTGAGGGGATGAGGCTGTGCCAGCCAGCCAGAAGGGGGCGTGTCACAATGGGCAGGCGAGTCACAAGCCAGTCAATGTGTGACTGCCCAGCCATGGGCTGACCCAGCCCAGACTAGTTCTGGCCTCGCCGGGGCTTTAGAGCCTCTCCTTCCCCACCGGGGTCATGGGAGGGACCTTCCGCTCCCCACAGTCACAGACTTTAGGCCGGAAGGGACCGCTGGGCTCATCTAGTCCCAGCTACTGCAGACCCCAGGCCAGAGCCCCTCCCCGCGTCCATACAGCTGGAGCCGGGCGGGGGTCTCCGGATCCCCGAGTGGGAGAATCAATTCCATCCCGGTTCCTCCTCCTTGTGACAGCGCAGAACAGGGGTTCCCGAACGCTCCCCTCCCACAGCTCCCAGCCCAACCGGGCGGCTCTTTGTGCCTGCCCAAGCTGCTGGGCGCTTTGGCCGTAGGATGTAAAATGGCCCCATCTCTGCTTCCCTTCCCACCGCGGCAACAACACAGAAACTGCTTTCATAGCACCCTCCTAAACCCCACCCAACTGAGTCTAAGGTAAAAAAATAGAACTGGCTAAACTAGAAGCAGAAGAAAATAAAAGAAAACATCAAAGACTGCTTCAATTAACAAAACTCGAGACAGAGCAAAGAAAAAGAAAAAAGAAAGCCAAAGAGGAGGCCCACAAGAGAGAAATGAAGCTAAAAAATAAAGAAATGGAGCTAAAAGAAAAAAAAGTGGAGAAGAAAAAAAAAGAAAGGAAGCATAAACTGGAAGTAGCAAAGGCTAGGCCGGATACAACAGCCAATCCTAACAACCCCTCTCCAGGTACCACTTCCCATCCCAGAAAATTCCCCACCTACAAGGCGACAATACTGAGGCCTTCTTAAAAATTTGGAAAGGGCCTGCCTTGGATACAGCATCGCTGCAGACCAGTACATGGTAGAGCTGAGGCTGCAGCTCAGTGAACCCTTAGCAGAGGTGGCGGCTGAAATGCCTAAGGAACACATGAACAGTTATGAACTTTTTAAAAACAAGGCCAGACTCAAAATGGGGCTAACACCCGAGCATGCCCGTCAGCAGTTCAGAGCCCTAAGGTGGAAACCAAATGTGTCATTTACCCGTCATGCCTACCACATTAACAAAAATTGTGATGCCTGAGTATCAGGAGCAAATGTTAAATCTCTGGAAGATCTGGTTTCCCTAGTAAAAATGGAGCAGTTTTTAGAGGGTGTTCCTGAGGAAATAAAAAGGTACATCCTAAATAGGAACCCCGAAACTGTAACCGAGGCGGGGGAGATTGGAGCCAAATGGGTGGAGGTGGCAAAAAAAAAAAAACTAGTAGCAGTTGGAGCGAATATCAGAAGGGGCAATCCGAAACAAAACCTTACCATCGGAAACAACCCAAGGCCCCACCCACATCCCAAGGAAAACCCCAGACGCCTTCTCACCCCACCACACCAGTCTCCACCAACCAACATCCTCCCGGTGATACCTTAGCAGGGCGATGTTTTAAATGTAATGAACTGGGACATATAAAGGCTCACTGCCCCAAGAACCCCAACCGATTACAGTTCATTACACCCCAATCACACCAAAGATCCCCAGACCCACATACCTCTCTCGTATCCTCGAAGCGAAGGAAAACCTTGAAAGTGGGCGGAAAGAAGGTTATCGCTTGGAGGGACACTGGGGCACAAGTGTCAACTATCCACCAATCCCTAGTGGACCCCAAACTCATCAACCCGGAGGCTCCAGTAACAATTCAACCCTTCGTGTCACAGTCTGTAATCTTGCCTACAGCCAAGTTGCATGTCCAGTACAAAGGCTGGTCAGAAATGTGGACTTTTGTAGTCTATAACAATTATCCCATTCCCATGCTGCTGGGGGAAGACTTGGCCAACCATGTAAAGCTAGCCAAGAGGGTGAAAATAGTCACCCGCAGCCAGGCTAAGCAAGCTTTCACCCCCATCCCTGTTCCTGAGCCGTCCACCAGGGCCCCCTCTGTGTTACCAGAGACTCAAACAAAGGTGGTGGAACCGGATCCCCTGCCAACGACTGCAACAGCCGTAGTGGATCCAATCCTAGAGACCCAGCCAAAGCCAGTCCCAAAACCGGAACTGGCAACGCAACCAGCACCAAAACCATTGCCAGCACTGAGTCCAGCGCTTGCAAACCCATCTACAACTCCAACGCCAGAGGGCACCAGTGAGCCTGACCTGGCGGAAGCAGCAGATAACCCTACCCAAAAGGCTCAGCCAGAGCCTGAGATACCACATAGTGCACCAGCGAACAGCGGTTCACAGTCAATAAAAACAGCCCCAGCACCTGCATCGCTTCCAGAGGGACCAAGCCCCAGTCCACAGTCCAAGGAGGAACTGATGTCTCCAGCATCAAGGGAACAGTTCCAGGCCGAGCAGGAAGCAGATGAAAGCCTTCAGAAAGCTTGGGCGGCGGCACAAAGCACCCCACCGCCTCTCAGCTCTTTTAACCGATACCGGTTTGTTGTAAAACAAGAACTTTTATACAAGAAGACTCTTTCGGGTGAACACCAGGAAAACTGGCATCCTCAAGACAGTTGGTAGTTCCCACTAAGTATCAGGTAAAGCTCTTGAGCATAGCCCATGATCATCCCAGTGGCCATTCTGGGGTAAACAAAACCAAAAACCGGTTGGGGAAGTCCTTCCACTGGGAGGAAATGGGCAAGAACGTTGCTAATTATGTCCGGTCTTGTAAGGTGTGCCAACGAGTGAAAAAGCCCCAAAACCAGGTTAAAGCCCCTCTCCAGCCATTACCCATAATTAAGGTTCCATTTCAGCAAGTAGCTGTAAATATTCTGGGTCCTTTCCCAAAGAAAACACCCAAAGGAAAGCAGTACGTACTAACTTTCATGGATTTTGCTACCCAATGGCCGAAAGCAGTACCCATAAGCAACACCAGGGCTAAAAGTGTGTGCCAGGCATTAACAAACATTTTTGCCAGGGTAGGTTGGCCCTCCGACATCCTTACAGATTCGGGAACTAATTTCCTGGCAGGGACCATAAAAAACCTGTGGAAAGCTCATGGGGTAAATCACTTGGTTGCCACCCCTTACCACCATGAAACCAATGGCCTGGTGAAAAGGTTTAATGAAACTTTGGGGGCCATAATACGTAAATTCGTAAATAAACACTCCAATAATTGGGACCTAGTGTTGCAGCAGTTGCTTTTCGCCTACAGGGCTGTAGCACATCCCAGTTTAGGGTTTTCACCATTTGAACTTGTGTATGGCCGCAAGGTTAAGGGGCCCTTACAGTTGGTAAAGCAGCAATGGGAGTGGTTTACACCTTCTCCAGAAACTAACATTCTAAACTTTGTAAGCAACCTACAAAGCACCCTCCAACACTCTTTAGCCCTTGCTAAAAAAAAACCTAAAAAATGCTCAAAAAAACCAAAAGGCCTGGTATAATAAACATTCCAAAGAATGGTCCTTCAAAGTAGGAAACTAAGTCATGGTCTTAAAGGCGCTCCAGGCCCATAAAATGAAAGCGTCGTGGGAAGGACCATTCACGGTCCAGGAGCGCCTAGGAGCTGTTAACTATCTCATAGCCTCCCCCACCTCCAACATAAAGCCTAAGATATACCATGTTAATTCTCTTAAGCCCTTTTATTACAAAAAATTAAACGTTTGCCAGTTTACAGCCCAGAAAACAAATAACGCAAAGTGGCCTGAAGGTGTCTACTACAAAAAAAAAAAGAATGGTGGCGTGAAAGAGGTGAACCTCTCCACGACCCTTGGACGTCTGCAGCAACAGCAAATCAAGGAGCTGTGCACAAGCTTTGCACCAATTTTCTCAGCCACTCCAGGATGAACCGAACGGGCATACCACTCCATTAACACAGGTAATGCTCACCCAATTAGAACCCCACCCTACCGGGAGTCACCTCATGCCCAAACTGCTATACAAAGGAAGATCCAGAACATGCTACAGATGGGTATAATCCGCCCCTCTAATAGTGCATGGGCATCTCCAGTGGTTCTAGTTCCCAAACCAGATGGGGAAATACGCTTTTGCGTGGACTACCGTAAGCTAAATGCTGTAACTCGTCCTAACAACTATCCAATGCCACGCACAAATAAGCTATTGAAAAAATTGAAACATGCCCAATGTTTCAATTTAGGGGTACTGGCAAGTACCACTAAATAAACCCACTAAAAAAGGGTCAGCCTTCGTCACCCAGGCAGGGGTGTATAAATTCAATGTACTCCCTTTCGGGTTGCAAAATGCACCCGCCACCTTCCAAAAACTTGTAAATGGTCTCCTAGCAAAATTGGAAGAATCTGCAGTTGCCTACCTCAATAATGTGGCCATTTTTTCTAATTCATGGGCAGAGCACCTGGAACACCTAAAAAAAGTCTTCAAGCGCATCCAGAAGGCAGAACTAACTGTTAAGGCTAAAAAGTGTCCCAAAACAGAGTAACTTACCTGGGGCACCAGGTGGGTCAAAAAACTATAAATCCCCTACAGGCCAAAGTAAATGCTATCCAAAAGTGGCCTGTTCCAAAGTCTAAAACACAGGTCCAATCCTTCTTAGGCTTGGCTGAATATTATAGGCAATTTGTACCCCACTACAGCCAAATAGCCGCCCCGCTAACAGACCTAACCAAAAAGAAACAGCCAAATGCAGTTCAGTAAACTAATGCGTGTCAAAAGGCCTTTAACCAGCTTAAGGCAACACTCATGTCTAACCCTGTGCTAAGGGCCCCAGACTTTAACAAACCATTCCTAGTAACCACAGATGCGTCCGAGCAAGGCGTGAAAGCAGTTTTAATGCAGAAAGGACCGGATCAAAAATTCCATCCTGTCGTGTTTCTCAGCAAAAAACTGTCTAAAAGAAAAAGCCACTGGTCAATCAGCAAAAAGAAATGCTACGCCATTGTGTACGCGCTGAAAAAGCTACGCCCATATGTTTGGGAACGGCGTTTCCAACTACAAACAAACCATGCTGCGCTACAGTGGCTTCATACCGCCAAGGAAAACAACAAAAAACTTCTTTGGTAAAGTTTAGCTCTCCAAAATTTTAATTTTGAAATACAACACATTTCGGAAGCTTCTAGCAAAGTGGCTGATGCACTCTCCCGGAAAAGTTTACCAGAGTTAACTGGTTAACAATTGTTCTTAAAGTAAAACATATTGTTAGTTTTTATATAATCAGTAGTATGTCTAAAGGTACATGTGTCTTATTAACTCTGTTTTCTCCTAAAACTCCAGGAAGAAATCACAGCCAGTGTGGAACCAAACGTCCAACACTATCTGTGATTTGGGGGCATGTCATAACTATAAAGGGAAGGGTAACAGCTGTGTACAGTACTATAAAATCCCTCCTGGCCAGAGACTCCAAAATCATTTTCCCTGTAAAGGGTTAAGAAGCTCAGGTAACCTGGCTGGCATCTGATCCAAAGAACCAATAAGGGGACAAGATACTTTCAAATCTTGGGGGCGGGGGGGGAAGGCTTTTGTTTGTGCTCTTTGTTTGGGTTGTTCGTTCGCTCTTGGGACTGAGAGGAACCAGACATCAATCCAGGTTCTCCCCATCTTTCTAAACAAGTCTCTCATATTGTAAACTTGTAAGTAAAAAGCCAGGCAAGGTGTCTTAGTTTTACTTTGTTTTCTGAACTTGTAAATGTACCTTTTACTAGAGTGTTTATCTTTGTTTGCTGTACTTTGAACCTAAAACTAAAGGGAAGTCCTCTAAGCTCTTTAAGTTTAATTACCCTGTAAAGTTATTTTCCATACTAATTTTACAAAAATAATTTTTACCTTTTTCTTTAATTAAAAGCCTTCTTTTTAAGAACCTGATTAATTTTTCCTTGTTTTTAGATCCAAGGGGGTTAAATCTGAATTCACCAGAAGTTGGTGAAAGGAAGGAGGGGGAATGGTTAATTTCTCCTTGTTTTAGATCCAAGGGGTTTGCACCTGTATTCACCAGAAAATTGGTGAAGGTCTCTCAAGGCTTCCCAGGGAAGGGAACTAGCCTTGGGATGGTGGCAGCGAACCAGAGCTAAGCTGGTAGTTAAGCTTAGAAGTTTTCATGCAGTCCCCTACATTTGTACCCTAAAGTTCAAAGTGGGGATACAGCCTTAACAGCAGTGCCCAGAGAGCTCAGTCCCGGATCAGGGCCCCGCAGTGCTAGACATTGTACACACACAGCCCGATTCCCCCCACGCTGGGTCTCCTGAATGGCTCCTGCCCGAAGGTGGGACGGCTCTACTCCTCACCCAATGTCTCCTGCTGGCAGAGATGCTCTGAGAGACGTCTACACTCTGGGTCTCTGGGCTTCCCGGGCTGGGAGGCAAGCGTGGCTGTCTCCGGGCGGTTCTGCTGACTCTCCAGCAGCTGCACTTCCGGTGTCCTAATGCAGCCCTAGTCCTCTCCAGTGCTCAGGGGCACTGTCCTGGCATCGGACTGTCCTGGTAAATAGAACAATGGCTCCTGGCACCCTGAGAATGCCTGTTCCCCCGGCAACCTCAGTGCCATTTCCTATGGAAGTAAGTGATGGTGTCAGCAAAGGTGATGGAGGTGGTCAGGCCTAGTGGTTGGAGCTGGACTCAGGGGGCGGGGCAGGGCATGGGTGGAGCAAGGCCGGAGCGAGACCAGGGCTGGAGTAGGACTAGGAACAGGGCTGGAGCAGGCTCAGCCTGTTGCCTATGTCAGGCATGAGCGAGTTCCTGGCCCTGGAGTGATGTTGAGCAGACTGAGCTGCTGCTGTGAGACTGATACACCTGCTCTTGGAGACACAAGGCCAGTTCCTGGCTTGTGGATTGGCTGGAGCCCAGCACAGGAGGGAATCAGCACCTTACAGATGGCTCCCGGGACGCTTGGCTCCCGGCCCCGCTGGGTATTGACATGCCAGGTGCAGGGGGCGAGGTGCAGCGCCAGGGAGGAGATTGGGGAGGCAGGAGCACTGAGGTGGGGCTGAGCGGG